>NW_028322239.1:909090-1212121 GCF_059928025.1 Delphinapterus leucas | reverse complement strand
TTACAAGTCCTTTTCTCTGACTTTCCTCAAGACATTTTTCAGTGATAGATATTTTCAACTCTGCAGTTTCGTGAATTTTAGTGCCACTGAGCTCCATTTTTCAACTTGTGTTTATGGGAACTGGCCACAGAGCAGCGGGATTTCCTCAAGGCCTATTCTGTTTCCATGGGCAACCCTAGCCTTTGGTCAATTCGTCTTCCTGATTGGAAATTAGAGTGACATGTGCCTGTCCGAACACCTAGGACTTGTCTCTCATTGTTCCTCCTCCTTCTGCTTCATCCTCTGGACAAATTCCAAACTGTATGCAACAGGATGTTGACAGTGCTGACATCTCCAAGTGGGGAGACTGTTCGTAAAGACGCTGGAGGGGTGAACCCGAGCACCAGGAGAAGAGGAGATGAGATGCCTTTTCCAAACTCTTCCCGATCAGACGGTATACCATCCTCTGGGTGTGACAGGCATGCTTTAGCTGTAGGAAGGGTCCCATTCATGTGAGGAGAACACCAGGGCTTTTTCAAAATCAGTGTCTCTCCGCAACCCAAACTGGGGAATGTTTTAAGCTACGGCTACACATATGTTCATTAAGGGCCTTAGGAAGTAGGCAGAGTCCAAACTTTAGATGATTGAAGTCTTCAGGGTCAGAAGCACTCACCACCGGCTTCCCTTAGGTTCCATTTTAACTGTCATTAATAGATGATGTCAATAAAAATATCTATTCTTTTTCAGATTATTTCCCCTTATAAGTTATTGCAAAATATTGAGTGTAGTTCCCTGTGCTATACAGCAGTTCCTTGTTGATGATCGATTTTATACATAGCAGTGTGTATGTGTTAATCCCAAACTGTTAATTTATCCCTCCTCTCACCTTTCCCCTTTGGTAATAATAAATTATAAGACTTTATACTTCTCAGAAATGGGGGAGCTGAAAGAGAGGTATCATTGTCAATGGAAAAGCATTTAAAACAAGATTGAAGCTTTAACCAAGATTATTAGATGTACATCCTTGGAAAGAAATCACTTCGTTTCTCTAATATTGACCTGACAAATAAGACAAACCTTTTCAGTGAACTTGCTTATAATAAAGTGATGGAAATACCAAATGGAAGTGTTAGAAACATCTTATTTTACCCGAGCCTTATACACTGTTCTATGTTAATTACAGTTTGGCTCACACATCTGTTCATTGAAGTTACAATGTTCTGAATTTCTGTTACTGATCCTCCAGAGTGGACCCCAACAAGTGTCCCCCTGCCCAGGGTCATTGGAGCCAAGAGATCGAGACTGAGTTTGGTTCAGAAGCAAAGGAAACTTTATATTTTGATCAGAGAATGGAGAGGTGAGAGCATGTGCTACCCCGTGGGCTGTGGGCTGGGCTGCTGTGTAGAGATCCTGTCAGAGTCAGTCAGAGGGAGGGGGCGGAGCTCTTGAGGGCTCAGTTGGCTGCAGCTCAGGCTCTATATCACGGAGTGTGCACTGTGCCACAGGAGCTGAGTTGTCGACCCAGCCATTCTGCACTAGGAAATCTGGTCTGAAGTGCCGGGTGTGGAACCTCTGTATGCGGGACCCTAGGAGCACGTGTAATTAGACAAAGCACAAAGGATAAAAAAGGTTAGACTTTATTTTATTGCCCAGATTCTATTTTTCTCTCCCAGGGATTTTTAAGGGTCTTTGCCTCGGACAAACCCCTCTTCTGCCTTTTGTCCCCTTCCTCATTCTTGGAGTGCTGAGGGTGCAGACCCTTCTTCTGTAACTGCTGAGTGCTGAGTTAGGAGCCCTCATACCCGTGGGCGAGGGTCAGAACTTCTCCCCAGCAGCCTCCAGGTGACGTTGATTGTCCCCAGGCCTCCTGCCTCCCTGCTCGTCCGCCTGAGCACCAGTATTGGAAGTGTTATAGATTCTAATGACCTTTAAGGGTCCAGGAAGGAGATGTGCAGTGACGCTGTGAGGTCCAGTTTCACCCCGCCCCTCATTTGTTCGGCCACCTTAGGCTGACCGTTTCTGCCAGCGTAGATGCTCTGACCAGTAGTCTGCGCTTTCTTCAATTAGGCCCCTGAATTAACGTAAAAACAGCACCAGGTGTCAGGACCCTGTCCGCTCAACTCCCAGACAGTTCAGGGTCAGTGGTGATGAAGGACCATGATGGCCACTGAGTCAACAGCCTTTTGAAGTAAACAGGAGTCCAGCCGGTCTTATTGGCCACCATTATCACAGTGTCTGTAGGCTTTTCTATGGTGACAGCATGATATACGGTTCCCCCACCAAGATTATTAGGTCTGATCTGGGTGCAGTAAGTCCTGCAAGCAGTAGTCTACTCTTTTGGGACACACTCTTGTTGTTTTATGAGAGAAACTCCAGGTCACGTGATGGTCACATGAGTCGTCATGGTGCCCCGTTGCCCCCGGTTATCTCTCTGGAGGTTGGAGTTGGAGGGCCTCCTCACTCGAGGTCAGTGTGCCCACGGAGCAAACCCTGCAACTTTAGGGCATGGTTGGGGGTTAGGATCACCACGTGGGACCCTTTTCCCTTAGGAGGGAGGTGGCCTTTTGGGCTGCTGATTTCAGGTTTTTAGATACTGCCAGTATCTTGGCCAGATGTGGCAGTGGGCCAAGCCCCTTGGTGACTGTAGTTTATCCTACCTGGATGGCATTTTTGCATTGTTCCATTTCAAGTGGTCCCAGTTTTTGCACTAATCCTCCAATGGCGATTCACTTTTCACCAGGAATGTAAAGATCAAAGGGTTTAGCTAAATTAGGGAGTTCCAGGGCAAGGGTCTGAATTGACTGCTCTTTCCATTCTTGAAAGGCCACTTCTGGATTCTATTCAAAAGGATCATCATCTTTTCCTTTCAGTGTTTCATATAGAGACCCAGCTAGTAGACTGTAGTTAGGGATCCAGAAGCAGCAAACCCTGGCCTCCCCAGGAACCCCTAAGCTGTCTTCTAGTTTTAGATATGGGTAAGGCTGTAAATTGTTTCTTCCCTTTCCTGGGATGGGCTTCTCCGACCTTCTGTGAGAATGAAGCCCAGGCAGGTCACCGTAGTCTGTGATATTTGAGCTTTTTCTTGGACAACTTGTATCCTTTATTGGCTTGGTAGTTCAGAGGTCCCCTTAGTAGGGCTGGTGATCAGAATGTCGTCTGCATATTGAAGGAGTGTTTCCTTTTCCAGTGGTAGAACTTTTAGGTCTTTAGCTGAGCTTTCCCCAAAGATGGTGTGGGAATTTTTGAACCCTTGGGGCAAGACGGCCCAGAAGTATTGTTTTAGTTGTATGTTGAGTCCTGCCACTCACAAGCCAAAATTTCTTGTGACTCTGACACTAATGGAATACAAAAGAAGGCATCATTGAAGACTAATACAGAATACCATGTCCTGGTGGTTGGTAGAATGACCAGCAGGGTGTAGGATTTAGGAACTACTGGATGTATATCCTCGGTGGCTTCACTGACTGTCCTGACATCCTTTACCAGGGCTCCAGCAGCCCATGGGGCTCTCGAGATCAGGCCAATCCCAGGATATTTAGATCACCTGCGCAGGTACCCTACCCCCACCCCAGAACACGGGGCTCTCATGGTCAGGCCCCTCTCAGGATACAGAGCTACCCTTGCAGTTACGGTGGCAGGGCTGGGCACACAGGAACCGTGCACATCGCCCTCATTGCAGAGCACTCCCAGCTCACCTGTCACTCAGATCTGACACAGAGCACCTCAGAGCAGGACTTGAAATAACAAACAGCAGCTCCGACAGGTCTGTGACCCTGGGCATCACTCTGTGTGGCCTCCCTCCACCTGGTCTTCCAGAGACTTCCACTGCACCCGGGGCACCAGGCCTCTGTCTCCACCCACCACCCACCCCTCCTCTCCCTGACTCCTGGGTTCCTCTCATTAGGAGAGGGTTTTCTTGAAGTTGTCTCCCACTCATGGGCCAGATAATATAATTAGAAAACAAGCCAGAGCTGCAGCCCCTTGTCTATCCTGACTCTCAGGAGCCCACACTGGTTCCTTGGACCTGGCCGATTCAGAAAGTTCCATTTTCTGCAACTGTGAGCCCCTGAGGGGTGATTATTGGCTGGCCTGGGAAGCCTGACCATGCTGGCCAGTCCTCCCCAGGTGTGCCTGGGTTGAGATCAATATAAACACCACTCCAGGCATCAAGAGCTCCTGCAGCTGTGTCTGACGCCATTTTCTCTGCCCTGTCAGCAGTCTCGGGGCTGGACTGGTGGGAGGGAGTGAGAGGCCACGGCTTTATGGGTGGCCCAGTGTGAGTGGGGCTCTGCTGGACTTTCTGCAGCAGTTGCCAAGATGCCACCTGCTAAAGAAGAGGATGTGTCACCCATACCTGCCGCTGGAATTTCTCCCTGGGCAGAGGTGAGTAAGGAAGAAAGCAGTGGGGGCCGGGACAGGAGGGGTATCTCAGGCAGGGAAATGGAAAGCTTCCAGAAGAGCACCCAGGGCCAGGACCATCCTGTCTGGCCTGCAGGCACCAAGTCGGCTAGCATGCTGTCGCTCATGTGGCTCCATGGCCCTTCCTCTAGGCTTTCAAGTCCTTGTACATATTCAGGTGTTTTACCTGGGAAGGGTGGGAACATTTCAGCAGCAGCTGGCCTGGGGCTCGGCCCACGTTTACTCACAGATGCCTCGGCACGGGCCCCCAGCTTTGCAATGAGGACGCTTGTTGCGTGGGGCCTGCTGGCTGAATGGGAGATGATTCCCCACCACTGACCAACTTCAGAATTGTTTACAACTGGAGCAAGGGCCCTGATACGGTTTTCCTCTGTGTAACTGGTGGGTTCTGTTTTTTTTTCTTTTTTTCGTTTTTGGTTCAAGGTAGATTTTATTCCTCTTTTTTGTATTTACAGATATAAGCATGGAAATAATTTATTCATATAAATACATGTATGTGAAGGGAAGAATATTTTTTCTGTTTTACTTTTTGTAATTTTGAATTTTATCTTATTTTTTTATACAGCAGCTTCTTTTTGGTTACCTATTTTATACATAGAAATGTATACATGCCAATCCCAATCTCTCAACTCCTCCCACCACCACCCCCCTAACAGCTTTCCCCCCTTGGTGTCCATACGTTTGTTGTCTACATCTGTTGCTCTATTTCTGCCTTGCAAAACGGTTCATCTGTACAACTTTTCTAGGTTCCACATATATGCATTTATATACAGGATTTGTTTTTCTCTTTCTGACTTACTTCACTCTGTATGACAGTCTCTAGATCCATCAACGTCTCTACAAATGACCCAATTTCATTCCTTTTTATGGCTTAGTAATATTCCATTTTATATATGTACCTCATCTTTATGCATTCGTCTGTCTGTGGGCATTTAGGTTGCTTCCATTACCTGGATATTGTAAATAGTGATGCAATGAACATTGCGGTGAATGTCTCTTTTCGTTTTATGGTTTTGTCTGGGTATATGCCCAGTAGTGGGATTGCTGTATTATATGGTAATCCTATTCTTAGTTTTATAAGAAACTCCATAATGTTCTCCACAGTGACTGCATCAATTTACATTCCCAACAATAGTGGAAGAGGTTTCCTTATCTCCGCACCCTTTCCAGCATTTGTTGTTTGTAGATTTTCTGATGATGCCCATTCTAACAGGTGTGAGGTGATACACCATGGATTAGTCTATTTCGTTGAGCAAAGAGTAGGTCTTGTCTATTACATATTTGGCTTATGGAACGGTATGTGTGCTCATTTCAATCTCTGGTTTTATACAGGACCCCAACTCAACTTTCCCCTTAAGCAAGCATAAGTTTTTATCTAAATGTGAGACTCTGTTCGGTTTTGTAATTCAGTTTATGTGTAGCCAAGTTTACACTCCCTCTATTTGTGATATCTTATGATAATTATGTTTCTCTGTGTGACATATTTCTCTTAGAATCATCATACTTAAATCCACTCAATTTGCTGCTACAGGCCTGATGACATTGATTTCATTGCTGAGTGATATTCCGTTGTACGTAAGTAGGACAACTCCTTTATCCATTTTTTTCTTTCTGGGATATTTAGTTTGTACTGGACTCGAGGTTCTTGTAAACACAGCAGCCCTGGATATTGTGTTGGCTGTGTCTTGTTGATTTTAATTTTCCTAAGCTATAGGGCCAAAAGTGGAAGTGCCCTAGGCTCTGTAGCTTTGTTTTTTAGATGTTTCAGCATACACCATAAACATCACCAGAGTGTCTGTTGGCAATTTACATCCCGTCCATCAGCATAACAAGGCTCCCTGTTCTCCATGGCCTGTCCTGTGTTTCTGGGTTTTACACTTTTTTCAGATGGCTCTTTTGACGAATGGGAAATGAGAGTTCATTGTAGTGCGGATTTCCATTGCTCGAATTCTTGGTTGGCCACAAAGGGCATATGCGTTTTTTCCTGAATATATTCAGGAAAAAATGTATACGCACTTTTTGTCCAAGTGCATCACTGTTAAAGATCTGCCGCTTTTCACATGCTTTAAATGCAATTCCAATCTACCTCCTGAAATATGATTCCTGCAATTCTGCCTCGTTTTCAAGTCCTCTGTGCAGACTTACTTCAATATATTTTTGCCAATAGCTGTCATTTATAACTCTGCAGGTTTGTGAATTACAGTGCCTGTGATTTCCTTTCTTAACTCGTTTCCTTGAAAGCTGGCCACAGAACCGCAGGTTTGCTTCAGGCCATAATCAGGGTCCCGCACGGCACCCTGAGCCTTTGGTTAATTCCTCTTCCTGCTGGGAAATTGGAGTTAAATGTGCCCCTCCAGACACCTGCCTCACTCCCAGCCCCTTGGTGATGTGTGTCCTCTGGTTTGAGGCCACATGTGCTGGGTTCCTCACCTTTCGCAGATGTGGCCCCACTGGTGTGCGGACACTCCTGCCTGGTTCCCATCCCCTTGGTGATGTGAGCCCTCCAGTGAGAGTCTGATCCTGGTTGGGCTCCTCACACTTCTGTGAGGTGGGCCCTCTTCTCTGAGGTCACTCCTGCCTGGCTGACACACCCCGCCTTGGAGACGTCGGCCCTCTGGTGGCAGTTGGAGCCCGCTGGGAGCCTCCTCCCCTCAGTGATGAGGCCCTCTGGCATTAGGCCCTGACTGCTGGTTACCCACATTTTCTGATACGTGCTAAGTGGTGTGAGGGCACTCCTGCCAGGTTCCCATCCCCATGTGCCTTCTGCTCTATGGTCCCAACACCTGTGTTGTTCACAGTTTCAGGATGTTGGCTCTCTGGTGTTAGTTCACTCAGGCCTAGATCCCATAGACTCTGTGCTCTGAGCCGCCTGCTGGGAGGTTCCTACTGCTGGATTCCTTACCATTTTTATTCTTTGGGTCCTGTGTTTTCATGCTCCTCCTTCCTGACTCACTCCCAGCCCTTTTGTGATGTAGGTCCTCTGGTTTGAGGCCACATGTGCCGGTTTCCTCACCTTTATTGATGTGGCCCCACTGGTGTGAGGACACTCCTGCCTGGTTCCCATCCCCTTGGTGATGGGGGCCCTCTGGTGAGAGTCTGATCCTGGCTGGATTCCTCACCCTTCTGGGAGGTGGGCCCTCTGCTGTGAGGTCACTCCTGCCTGGCTGGCACACATCACCTTGGCGATGTGCGCCCTCAGTTGGGAGTTGGTGCCTGCTGGGAGTCTCCTCCCCTCGGTAATGAGGGCCCTCTGGCGTCAGGCCCTAACTCATGGGCTCCCAAAATTTTCTGATATGTGCCCTGTCGTGCGAGTACACTCCTGCCACGTTCCCATCCCCATGGGGATGTGGGCCTTCTGCTCTGAGGTCCCACCAGCTGGGTTGCTCACAGTGTCATGATGTGAGCCCTCTGCTGTGAGTTCACTGTGGCCTGGATCCCATAGACTCCGTACTCTGGGCCACCTGCTGGGGGGTTCCAACTGCTGGATTCCTCACATTTTTTATTCTGTGGGCCCTGTGTTGTTAGGCTACTCCTGCCTGCCTCACTCGGAGCACCTTGGAAATGTGGGTCCTCTGGTTTAGGCCACATGTGCTGGGTTCCTCACCTTTCTATAATGTGGCCACACTGGTGTGAGGACACTCCTGCTTTGTTCCGGTCCCCTTGGTGATGTGGGCTCTCTGGTGAGAGTCTTATCCTGGCTGGTTTCCTCACCCTTCTGTGAGGTAGGCCCTCTGCTGTGAGGTCACTCCTGCCTGACTGGCACACGTCACCTTGGCGACGTGGGCCCTCAGTTGGGAGTTGGTGCCTGCTGGGAGTCTCCTCCCCTCGGTAATGAGGGTCCTCTGGCGTCAGGCTCTAACTCCTGGGCTCCCAAAATTTTCTGATGTGCGCCCTGTGGTGTGAGTACACTCCTGCCAGGTTTCCATCCCCATGGGAATATGGGCCTTCTGCTCTGAGGTCCCAACGGTGGGTGGCTCAGTTTCATGATGAGGGCCCTCTGGTGTGAGTTCACTCCGGCCTGGATCCCATAGCCTCGCTGCTCCTGGCCACCTGCGGGGCGGTTCCAACTGCGGGATTCCTCACCTTTTTTCTTCTATGGGCCCTCTGTTTGGAGACTCCTCCTGCCTGACTCACTCCCAGCCCCTTGGTGATGTGTGTCCTCTGGTTTGAGGCCACGTGTGCTGGGTCCCTCACCTTTCGATGATGTGGCCCCACTGGTGTGAGGACACTCCTGCCTGGTTTCTATCCCCTTGGTGATGTGGGCCCTCTGGTGAGAGTCTGATCCTGGCTGGGTTCCTCACCCTTCTGTGAGGTGGGTCCTCTGCTGTGAGGTCACTACTGACTGGCTGGCACACCCCGCCTTGGCGACATCGGCCCTCTTGTGGCAGTTGGAGCCTGCTGGGAGCCACCTCCCCTCGGTGATGAGGGCTCTCTAGCGTCAGGCCGTAACTTCTGGGTACCCACTTTTTCTGATATGTGCTAAGTGGTGCGAGGACACTCTTGCCATGTTCCCAACCCCATGGGGATGTGGGCCTTCTGCTGTGAGGTCCAAATGGCTGGGTTGCTCACAGTTTCATGATATGGGCCCTCTGCTGTGAGTTCACTGCAGCCTGGATCGCATAGACTCGGTGCTCTGGGCCGCCTGCTGGGAGGTTCCCACTGCAGGATTCCTCAGCTTTTTTATTCTATGGGCCCTGTGTTGTGAGGTTACTCCTGCATGCCTCACTCCGAGCCCCTTGGAGATGTGGGTCTTCTGGTTTAGGCCACATGTGCTGGGTTCCTCACCTTTCTATGATGTGGTCACACTGGTGTGCAGACAGTCCTGCCTGGTTCTGATCCTCTTGGTGATGTGGGCCCTCTGGTCAGAGTCTAATCCTCTTTGGGTTCCTCACACTTTTTTGAGGTTGGCCCTCTGCTCTGAGGTCACTCCTGCCTGGCTGGCACACCCCACATTGGCGACGTTGGCCCTCTTGTAGCAGTTGGAGCCTGCTGGGAGCCTCCTCTCCTCGGTGATGAGGGCCCTCTGGCGTCAGGCCCTAACTGCTGGGCTCCCCACATTTTCTGATGTGTGCCCACTGGTACGATGACACTCCTGCTTGGTTCGCTTCCCCATGGGGATGTGGGCCTTGTGCTCTGAGGTCACAATGGCTAGGTTGCTCACAGTTTCATGATGAGGGCCCTCTGTTGTGAGTTCATCATCGCCTGGATCCCATAGCCTCGGTGCTCTGGGCCGCCTGCTGGGATGTTCCAACTGCTGGATTCCTCACCTTTTTTATACAATGGGCCACATGTTTTGAGGTTCATCCTGCCTGCCTCGCTCCGAGACCCATGGAGATGTGGGTCCTCTGGTTTGAGGCCACATGTGCTGGGTACCTCATCTTGCGATGATGTGGCCCCACGGGTGTGAAGACTCTCCTGCCTGGTTCCCAGCCCATTGCTGATGTGGGCCCTCTGTTGAGAGTCTGATAATGGCTGGGTCCCTTACCCTTCTGTGATGTGGGCCCTCTGATGTGAGGTCACTCCTGCCTAGCTGGCTCATGTCACCTTGGCGATGTGGGCCCTCTGTTGGCCACTGAAGCATGCTGGGAGCCCACTACCCTCTTTAAGGAGGGCCTTGGAAAAAACGCATATGCACTTTTTGAACAAGTGCATCATTGTCGAGGTTCTGCCTCTTCTCCTATGCTTTCAGTGCACTTTCCGTCTACCTCCTGAAATCGTTTTCCTGGAATTCTGCCCCGCTTCCAAGACCTCTTCGCAGCCTTCCTTCAATATATTTTTGGACGATAGCTGTCATTCATAACTCTGCAGGTTTGTGAATTACAGTGCCCCTGAGCTCCTTTCTTCAAATCGCTTTCTTGTGAGCTGGCCGCAAACCAGCAGGATTGCTTCAGGCCCTAATCTGGTTCCTGCACGGCATGCTGAGCCTTTGGTTAATTCCTCTTCCTGGTTGGAAATGAGCGTTAAATTTGCCCGTGCAGACACCTACAGCTAGTCTCTCATTGGTTCTCCCTATTCCTGTTCATCTCGCGCAGAAATTGCAAACTGTGCCAAACAGGAGGTTAAAGGCACTGACTCTCCAAGTGGGGAGAGTGTTAGTAAAGGGTCTGGAATTGTGAACCCGAGTAAAAGGGGACAAAAACTGAGATGCATTTGAAAACGTTTCCCGGTCACATGGTGCACCATACTGTGGGTTTCCCATGCATGCTTTAGCTGAAGGAAGAATCACTTAAACCTGGAGACTTGGGACCCATGGAATGGGTACCATGTAGGATGACTTCAAATGGTCTGCATTTGCTCATCGAACCTCACCAATGCTATCAGCCCGAAGGGTCCAACCTTATGTCTCACTCAGCTCTGGGTTTTGATGAGGTAAATCCAGGTTGCATCACAAGCCCTGGATGAATTATTTAAGAATTGCTCTCTATTTCACTGTCATTGTGTTTTGTTTTTGTAATTCATTTTGATAATAAGATTTATCGGATTTTCTCTGCTGCCTTCATGCAGCTGTACACACGCTTGATTCTCTTATGGAGACATATAAATCCATGGGTTTGAAGATTCTTACTAGTCAGGTGTATTCCTAGGTGTTGAATATAGGGTGTTTAGCCCATTTCGTTGAGCAAGGGGTAGGTCTTGACTATTACATATTTGACGTATGGAATGGTATCTGTGCTAATTTCTATCTCTGCTTTTATGCAGCACCCCAACTCACCTTTCCCCTTACGCATACATAAGTTGGTTTTCTAAATTTGAGACCCTGTTCTGTTTTGTAATTCAGTTCATGTGTAGCCAAGATTACATTCGGTGTATTAGTGATATCTTATGATGTTTCATTTTCTGTGTGACTTATTTCACTTAGAATCATCGTACCTGAATCCACTCATTATGCCACGACGGGCCAGATGACATAGATTTCATTGGTGAGTGATATTCCATTGTACGTACGTACCACAACTTCTTTATCCATTTTTCGCTTTCTGGGATATTTAACTTGTACCGTAGACGAGGTTCTTGTAAACAGAGCCGTCTGAAACTTTGGGGTGGCTGTGTGTTTTTGATTTTAATTTCCCTAAGCTATAGGACCATAAGTGGAAGTGCCGTAGGCTCCGTTGCTTTGTTTTTTAGGTGTTTCAGGAAACACCATACACTTCTCCAGAGTGGCTGTTGGCAATTTACATCCCACCCATCAGCATAACAAGGCTCCCTGTTCTCCATGGCCTGTGCTGCCTTTCTGGATTTTACACTTTTTCAGATGGCCCTTTTGACCGGTGGGCAGTGAGACTTCATTGTAGTGCAGATTTCTTTAACATGCTTGCTTGGTTGGCCAAAAAGTGCGTATGCCTTTTTTCCTGAATATATTCAGGAAAAAACGCATACGCCCTTTTTGGCCAAGTGCATCATCGTCGACGTTCTGCCTCTTTTCCTATGCTTTAAATGCAATTCCAGTCTACACCCTGAAATCGTTTTCCTGCAATTCTGCCCCGCTTTCAAGTCCTCTTCGCAGCCTTCCTTGAATATATTTTCGGACGATAGCTGTCATTTATAACTCTGCAGGTTTGTGAATTACAGTGCCCCTGAGCTCCTTTCTTCAAATCGCTTTCTTGTGAGCTGGCCGCAAACCCGCAGGATTGCTTCAGGCCCTAATCTGGTTCCTGCACGGCATGCTGAGCCTTTGGTTAATTCCTCTTCCTGGTTGGAAAGGAGCGTTAAATTTGCCCGTGCAGACACCTACAGCTAGTCTCT
This sequence comes from Delphinapterus leucas, assembly GCF_059928025.1. Classification (NCBI taxonomy): domain Eukaryota; kingdom Metazoa; phylum Chordata; class Mammalia; order Artiodactyla; family Monodontidae; genus Delphinapterus; species Delphinapterus leucas. The sequence goes on along the minus strand of NW_028322239.1, from coordinate 1,199,980 downwards.
CATTGGTTCTCCCTATTCCTGTTCATCTTGCGCAGAAATTTCAAACTGTGCTAAACAGGAGTTTAAAGGCACTGACTCTCCAAGTGGGGAGAGTGTTAGTAAAGGGTCTGGAATTGTGAACCCGAGTAAAAGGGGACAAAAACTGAGATGCATTTGAAAACGTTTCCCGGTCACATGGTGCACCATACTGTGGGTTTCCCATGCATGCTTTAGCTGAAGGAAGAATCACTTAAACCTGGAGACTTGGGACCCATGGAATGGGTACCATGTAGGATGACTTCAAATGGTCTGCATTTGCTCATCGAACCTCACCAATGCTATCAGCCCGAAGGGTCCAACCTTATGTCTCACTCAGCTCTGGGTTTTGATGAGGTAAATCCAGGTTGCATCACAAGCCCTGAATGAATTATTTAAGAATTGCTCTCTATTTCACTGTCATTGTGTTTTGTTTTTGTAATTCATTTTGATAATAAGATTTATCGGATTTTCTCTGCTGCCTTCATGCAGCTGTACACACGCTTGATTCTCTTATGGAGACATATAAATCCATGGGTTTGAAGATTCTTACTAGTCAGGTGTATTCCTAGGTGTTGAATATAGTGTGTTTAGCCCATTTCGTTGACCAAGGGGTAGGTCTTGACTATTAAATATTTGACGTATGGAATGGTATCTGTGCTAATTTCTATCTCTGGTTTTATGCAGCACCCCAACTCACCTTTCCCCTTACGCAAACATAAGTTGGTTTTCTAAATTTGAGACCCTGTTCTGTTTTGTAATTGAGTTCATGTCTAGCCAAGATTACATTCGGTGTATTAGTGATATCTTATGATGCTTCATTTTCTGTGTGACTTACTTCACTTAGAATCATCGTACCTGAATCCACTCATTATGACACGATGGGCCACATGAAACAGTTTTCATTGGTGAATGATATTCCATTGTACGTACGTACCACAACTTCTTTATCCATTTCTCGCTTTCTGGGATATATAACTTGTACCGTAGACGAGGTTCTTGTAAACAGAGCCGTCTGAAACTTTGGGGTGGCTGTGTGTTTTTGATTTTAATTTCCCTAAGCTATAGGACCATAAGTGGAAGTGCCATAGGCTCCGTTGCTTTGTTTTTTAGGTGTTTCAGGAAACACCATACACTTCTCCAGCTTGGCTGTTGGCAATTTACATCCCACCCATCAGCATAACAAGGCTCCCTGTTCTCCATGGCCTGTGCTGCATTTCTGGATTTTACAATTTTTTCAGATGGCCCTTTTGACCGGTGGGCAGTGAGACTTCATTGTAGTGCAGATTTCTTTAACATGCTTGCTTGGTTGGCCAAAAAGTGCGTATGCGTTTTTTCCTGAATATATTCAGGAAAAAACGCATACGCCCTTTTTGGCCAAGTGCATCATTGTCGACGTTCTGCCTCTTTTCCTATGCTTTAAATGCAATTCCAGTCCACCCCCTGAAATCGTTTTCCTGCAATTCTGCCCCGCTGTCAAGTCCTCTTCGCAGCCTTCCTTCAATATATTTTCGGACGATAGCTGTCATTTATAACTCTGCAGGTTTGTGAATTACAGTGCCCCTGAGCTCCTTTCTTCAAATCGCTTTCTTGTGAGCTGTCCGCAAATCCGCAGGATTGCTTCAGGCCCTAATCTGGTTCTGGCAAGGCATGATGAGCGTTTGGTTAATTCCGCTTCCTAGTGGGAAATGAGCATTAAATTTGCCCGTGCAGACACCTACAGCTAGTCTCTCATTCGTTCTCCCTATTCCTGTTCATCTTGCGCAGAAATTGCAAACTGTGCCAAACAGGAGGTTAAAGGCACTGACTCTCCAAGTGGGGAGAGTGTTAGTAAAGGGTCTGGAATTGTGAACCCGAGTAAAAGGGGACGAAAACTGAGATACATTTGAAAACGTTTCCCTGTGACACGGTGCACCATACTATGGGTTTCCCATGCATGTTTTAGCTGAAGGAAGAATCGCTTAAACCTGGAGAGTTGGGACCCATGGAATGGGTACCATGCAGTATGACTTCAAATGGTCTGCATTTGCTCATTGAACCTCACCAATGCTACCAGCCCGAAGTGTCCAACCTTATGTCTCACTCAGCTCTGGGTGTAGCTGAGGTAAATCCAGGTTGCATCTCAAGCCCTGAATGAATTATTTAAGAATTGCTATTTCACTGTCATTGTGTTTTTTTTTTGTAATTCATTTTGATAATGGGATTTATCGGATTTTCTCTGCTGCATTCATGCAGCTGTACACACGCTTGATTCTCCTATGGAGACATATAAATCCATGGGTTTGAAGATTCTTACTAGTCAGGTGTATTCCTAGGCGTTGAATATAGGGTGTTTATCCCATTTTGTTGAGCAAGGGGTAGGTCTGGACTATTACATATTTAACTTATGGAATGGTATCTGTGCTAATATCTATCTCTGGTTTTATGCAGCACCCCAACTCACCTTTCCCCTTAAGCAAACATAAGTTGGTTTTCTAAATTTGAGACCCTGTTCTGTTTTGTAATTCAGTTCATGTGTAGCCAAGATTACATTCGGTGTATTAGTGATATCTTATGATGTTTCATTTTCTGTGTGACTTATTTCACTTAGAATCATCGTACCTGAATCCACTCATTATGCCACGATGGGCCAGATGACATAGATTTCATTGGTGAGTGATATTCCATTGTACGTACGTACCACAACTTCTTTATCCATTTTTCGCTTTCTGGGATATTTAACTTGTACCGTAGACGAGGTTCTTGTAAACAGAGCCGTCTGAAACTTTGTGGTGGCTGTGTGTTTTTGATTTTAATTTCCCTAAGCTATAGGACCATAAGTGGAATTGCGGTAGGCTCCGTTGCTTTGTTTTTTAGGTGTTTCAGGAAACACCATACACTTCCCCAGAGTGGCTGTTGGCAATTTACATCCCACCCATCAGCATAACAAGGCTCCCTGTTCTCCATGGCCTGTGCTGCATTTCTGGATTTTAAACTTTTTTCAGATGACCCTTTTGACCGGGGGGCAGTGAGACTTCATTGTACTGCAGATTTCTTTAACATGCTTGCTTGGTTGGCCAAAAAGGGCGTATGCGTTTTTTCCTGAATATATTCAGGAAAAAACGCATACGCCCTTTTTGGCCAAGTGCATCATTGTCGACGTTCTGCCTCTTTTCCTATGCTTTAAATGCAATTCCAGTCTACCCCCTGAAATCGTTTTCCTGCAATTCTGCCCCGCTTTCAAGTCCTCTTCGCATCCTTCCTTCAATATATTTTCGGACGATAGCTGTCATTTATAACTCTGCAGGTTTGTGAATTACAGTGCCCCTGAGCTCCTTTCTTCAAATTGCTTTCTTGTGAGCTGGCCGCAAACCCGCAGGATTGCTTCAGGCCCTAATCTGGTTCCTGCACGGCATGCTGAGCCTTTGGTTAATTCCTCTTCCTGGTTGGAAATGAGCGTTAAATTTGCCCGTGCAGACACCTACAGCTAGTCTCTCATTGGTTCTCCCTATTTCTGTTCATCTTGCGCAGAAATTGCAAACTGTGCCAAACAGGAGGTTAAAGGCACTGACTCTCCAAGTGGGGAGAGTTTTAGTAAAGGGTCTGGAATTGTGAACCCGAGTAAAAGGGGACAAACCTGAGATGCATTTGAAAACGTTTCCCGGTCACATGGTGCACCATACTGTGGGTTTCCCATGCATGCTTTAGCTGAAGGAAGAATCACTTAAACCTGGAGAGTTGGGACCCATGGAATGGGTACCATGCAGTATGACTTCAAATGGTCTGCATTTGCTCATCGAACCTCACCAATGCTATCAGCCCGAAGTGTCCAACCTTATGTCTCACTCAGCTCTGGGTTTTGATGAGGTAAATCCAGGTTGCATCACAAGCCCTGAATGAATTATTTAAGAATTGCTCTCTATTTCACTGTCATTGTGTTTTGTTTTTGTAATTCATTTTGATAATTGGATTTATCGGATTTTCTCTGCTGCCTTCATGCAGCTGTACACACGCTTGATTCTCTTATGGAGACATATAAATCCATGGGTTTGAAGATTCTTTCTAGTCAGGTGTATTCCTAGGCGTTGAATATAGGGTGTTTAGCCCATTTCGTTGAGCAAGGGGTATGTCTTGACTATTACGTATTTGACATATGGAATGGTATCTGTGCTAATTTCTAACTCTGGTTTTATGCAGCACCCCAACTCACCTTTCCCGTTACGCAAACATAAGTTGGTTTTCTAAATTTGAGACCCTGTTCTGTTTTGTAATTCAGTTCATGTGTAGCCAAGATTACATTCGGTGTATTACTGATATCTTATGATGTTTCATTTTCTGTGTGACTTATTTCACTTAGAATCATCGTACCTGAATCCACTCATTATGCCACGACGGGCCAGATGACATAGAATTCATTGGTGAGTGATTTTCCATTGTACGTACGTACCACAACTTCTTTATCCATTTTTCGCTTTCTGGGATATTTAACTTGTACCGTAGACGAGGTTCTTGTAAACAGAGCCGTCTGAAACTTTGGGGTGGCTGTGTGTTTTTGATTTTAATTTCCCTAAGCTATAGGACCATAAGTGGAAGTGCCGTAGGCTCTGTTGCTTTGTTTTTTAGGTGTTTCAGGAAACACCATGCAATTCTCCAGAGTGGCTGTTTGCAATTTACAACCCACCCATCAGCATAACAAGGCTCCCTGTTCTCCATGGCCTGTGCTGCATTTCTGGATTTTACACTTTTTTCAGATGGCCCTTTTGACCGGGGGGCAGTGAGACTTCATTGTAGTGCAGATTTCTTTAACATGCTTGCTTGGTTGGCCAAAAAGGGCGTATGCGTTTTTACCTGAATATATTCAGAAAAAAACGCATACGCACTTTTTGGCCAAGTGCATCATTGTCGACGTTCTGCCTCTTTTCTTATGCTTTAAATGCAATTCCAGTCTACCCCCTGAAATCGTTTTCCTGCAATTCTGCCCCGCTTTCAAGTCCTCTTCGCAGCCTTCCTTCAATATATTTTTGGACGATAGCTGACATTTATAACTCTGCAGGTTTGTGAATTACAGTGCCCCTGAGCTCCTTTCTTCAAATTGCTTTCTTGTGAGCTGGCCGCAAACCCGCAGGATTGCTTCAGGCCCTAATCTGGTTCCTGCACGGCATGCTGAGCCTTTGGTTAATTCCTCTTCCTGGTTGGATATGAGCGTTAAATTTGCCCGTGCAGACACCTACAGCTAGTCTCTCATTGGTTCTCCCTATTCCTGTTCATCTTGCGCAGAAATTGCAAACTGTGCCAAACAGGAGTTTAAAGGCACTGACTCTCCAAGTGGGGAGAGTGTTAGTAAAGGGTCTGGAATTGTGAACCCGAGTAAAAGGGGACAAAAACTGAGATGCATTTGAAAACGTTTCTCGGTCACATGGTGCACCATACTGTGCGTTTCCCATGCATGCTTTAGCTGAAGGAAGAATCACTTAAACCTGGAGAGTTGGGTCCCATGGAATGGGTACCATGTAGTATGACTACAAATGGTCTGCATTTGCTCATCGAACCTCACCAATGCTATCAGCCCGAAGTGTCCAACCTTATGTCTCTCTCCGCTCTGGGTTTTGATGAGGTAAATCCAGGTTGCATCACAAGCCCTGAATGAATTATTTAAGAATTGCTCTGTATTTCACGGTCATTGTGTTTTGTTTTTGTAATTCATTTTGATAATAAGATTTATCGGATTTTCTCTGCTGCCTTCATGCAGCTGTACACACGCTTGATTCTCTTATGGAGACATATAAATCCATGGGTTTGAAGATTCTTACTAGTCAGGTGTATTCCTAGGCGTTGAATATAGGGTGTTTAGCCCATTTCTTTGAGCAAGGGGTAGGCCTTGACTATTACATATTTGACGTATGGAATGGTATCTGTGCTAATTTCTATCTCTGGTTTTATGCAGCACCCCAACTCACCTTTCCCCTTACGCAAACATAAGTTGGTTTTCTAAATTTGAGACCCTGTTCTGTTTTGTAATTCACTTCATGTGTAGCCAAGATTACATTCGGTGTATTAGTGATATCTTATGATGTTTCATTTTCTGTGTGACTTATTTCACTTAGAATCATCGTACCTGAATGCACTCATTATGCCACGACGGGCCAGATGACATAGATTTCATTGGTGAGTGATATTCCATTGTACGTACGTACCACAACTTCTTTATCCATTTTTCGCTTTCTGGGATATTTAACTTGTACCGTAGACGAGGTTCTTGTAAACAGAGCCGTCTGAAACTTTGGGGTGGCTGTGTGTTTTTGATTTTAATTTCCCTAAGCTATAGGACCATATGTGGAAGTCCCGTAGGCTCCGTTGCTTTGTTTTTTAGGTGTTTCAGGAAACACCATACACTTCTCCAGAGTGGCTGTTGGCAATTTACATCCCACCCATCAGCATAACAAGGCTCCCTGTTCTCAATGGCCTGTGCTGCATTTCTGGATTTTACACTTTTTTCAGATGGCCCTTTTGACCGGGGGGCAGTGAGACTTCATTGTAGTGCAGATTTCTTTAACATGCTTGCTTGGTTGGCCAAAAAGGGCGTGAACACATACGCCCTTTTTGGCCAAGTGCATCATTGTCGACGTTCTGCCTATTTTCCTATGCTTTAAATTCAATTCCAGTCTACCCCCTGAAATCGTTTTCCTGCAATTCTGCCCCGCTTTCAAGTCCTCTTCGCAGCCTTCCTTCAATATATTTTTGGACGATAGCTGTCATTTATAACTCTGCAGGATTGTGAATTACAGTGCCCCTGAGCTCCTTTCTTCAAATCGCTTTCTTGTGAGCTGGCCGCAAACCCGCAGGATTGCTTCAGGCCCTAATCTGGTTCCTGCACGGCATGCTGAGCCTTTGGTTAATTCCTCTTCCTGGTGGGAAATGAGAATTAAATTTGCCCGTGCAGACACCTACAGCTAGTCTCTCATTGGTTCTCCCTATTCCTGTTCATCTTGCGCAGAAATTGCAAACTGTGCCAAACAGGAGGTTAAAGGCACTGACTCTCCAAGTGGGGAGAGTGTTAGTAAAGGGTCTGGAATTGTGAACCCGAGTAAAAGGGGACAAAACTGAGATGCATTTGAAAACGTTTCCCGGTCACACGGTGCACCATACTGTGGGTTTCCCATGCATGCTTTAGCTGAAGGAAGAATCGCTTAAACCTGGAGAGTTGGGACCCATGGAATGGGTACCATGCAGTATGACTTCAAATGGTCTGCATTTGCTCATCGAACCTCACCAATGCTATCAGCCCGAAGTGTCCAACCTTATGTCTCTCTCAGCTCTGGGTTTAGATGAGGTAAATCCAGGTTGCATCACAAGCCCTGAATGAATTATTTAAGAATTGTTCTCTATTTTACTGTCATTGTGTTTTGTTTTTGTAATTCATTTTGATAATAGGATTTATCGGATTTTCTCTGCTGCCTTCATGCAACTGTACACACGCTTGATTCTCTTATGGAGACATATAAATCCATGGGTTTGAAGATTTTACTAGTCAGGTGTATTCCTAGGCGTTGAATATAGGGTGTTTAGCCCATTTCGTTGAGCAAGTGGTAGGACTTGACTATTACATATTTGACTTATGGAATGGTGTCTGTGCTAATTTCTATCTCTGGTTTTATGCAGCACCCAACTCACCTTTCCCCTTAAGCAAACATAAGTTGGTTTTCTAAATTTGAGACCCTGTTCTGTTTTGTAAATCAGTTCATGTGTAGCCAAGATTACATTCCGTGTATTAGTGATATCTTATGACGTTTCATTTTCTGTGTGACTTATTTCACTTAGAATCATTGTACCTGAATTCAATCATTATGCCACGACGGGCCTGATGATATAGATTTCATTGGTGAGTGATATTGCATTGTACGTGCGTACCACAACTTCTTTATCCATTTTTCGCTTTCTGGGATATTTAACTTGTACCGTAGAACATGTTCTTGTAAACAGAGCCGTCTGAAACATTGGGGCGGCTGTGTGTTTTTGATTTTAATTTCCCTAATCTATAGGACCATAAGTGGAAGTGCCGTAGGCTCCGTTGCTTTGTTTTTCAGGTGTTTCAGGAAACACCATACACTTCTCCAGGGTGGCTGTTGGCAATTTACATCCCACCCATCAGCATAACATGGCTCCCTGTTCTCCATGGCCTGTGCTGCCTTTTTGCATTTTACACTTTTTTCAGATGGCCCTTTTGATTGGGGGGCAGTGAGACTTCATTGTAGTGCAGATTTCTCTAACATGCTTGCTTGGTTGGCCAAAAAGGGCGTATGCGTTTTTTCCTGAATATATTCAGGAAAAAACGCATACGCCCTTTTTGGCCACGTGCATCATTGTCGACGTTCTGCCTCTTTTCCTATGCTTTAAATGCAATTCCACTCTACTCCCTGAAACCGCTTTCCTGCAATTCTGCCCCCATTTCAAGTCCTCTTCGCAGCCTTCCTTCAATATATTTTTGGACAATAGCTGTCATTTATAACTTTGCAGGTTTGAGAATTAGAGTGCCCCTGAGCTCCTTTCTTCAAATCGCTTTCTTGTGAGCTGTTCGCAAATCCGCAGGATTGCTTCAGGCCCTAATCTGGTTCTGGCAAGGCATGATGAGCGTTTGGTTAATTCCGCTTCCTAGTGGGAAATGAGCATTAAATTTGCCCGTGCAGACACCTACAGCTAGTCTCTCATTCGTTCTCCCTATTCCTGTTCATCTTGCGCAGAAATTGCAAACTGTGCCAAACAGGAGGTTAAAGGCACTGACTCTCCAAGTGGGGAGAGTGTTAGTAAAGGGTCTGGAATTGTGAACCCGAGTAAAAGGGGACAAAAACTGAGATGCATTTGAAAACGTTTCCCGGTCACATGGTGCACCATACTGTGGGTTTCCCATGCATGCTTTAGCTGAAGGAAGAATCACTTAAACCTGGAGACTTGGGACCCATGGAATGGGTACCATGTAGTATGACTTCAAATGGTCTGCATTTGCTCATCGAACCTCACCAATGCTATCAGCCCGAAGTGTCCAACCTTATGTCTCACTCAGCTCTGGGTTTAGATGAGGTAAATCCAGGTTGCATCACAAGCCCTGAATGAATTATTTAAGAATTGCTCTCTATTTCACTGTCATTGTGTTTGGTTTTTTAATTCATTTTGATAATGGGATTTATCAGATTTTCTCTGCTGCCTTCATGCAGCTGTACACACGCTTGATTCTCTTATGGAGACATATAAATCCATGGGTTTGAAGATTCTTACTAGTCAGGTGTATTCTTAGGCGTTGAATATAGGGTGTTTAGCCCATTTCGTTGAGCAAGGGGTATGTCTTGACTATTACGTATTTGACATATGGAATGGTATCTGTGCTAATTTCTAACTCTGGTTTTATGCAGCACCCCAACTCACCTTTCCCGTTACGGAAACATAAGTTGGTTTTCTAAATTTGAGACCCTGTTCTGTTTTGTAATTCAGTTCATGTGTAGCCAAGATTACATTCCGTGCATTAGTGATGTCTTATGATGTTTCATTTTCTGTGTGACTTATTTCACTTAGAATCATCGTACCTGAATCCACTCATTATGCCACGACGGGCCAGATGACATAGATTTCATTGGTGAGTGATATTCCATTGTACGTACGTACCACAACTTCTTTATCCATTTCTCGCTTTCTGGGATATTTAACTTGTACCGTAGACGAGGTTCTTGTAAACAGAGCCGTCTGAAACTTTGGGGTGGCTGTGTGTTTTTGATTTTAATTTCCGTAACCTATAGGACCATAAGTGGAAGTCCCGTAGGCTCCGTTGCTTTGTTTTTTAGGTGTTTCAGGAAACACCATACACTTCTCCAGAGTGGCTGTTGGCAATTTACATCCCACCCATCAGCATAACAAGGCTCCCTGTTCTCCATGGCCTGTGCTGCATTTCTGGATTTTACACTTTTTTCAGATGGCCCTTTTGACCGGGGGGCAGTGAGACTTCATTGTAGTGCAGATTTCTTAAACATGCTTGCTTGGTTGGCCAAAAAGGGCGTATGCGTTTTTTCCTGAATATATTCGGTAAGAAACGCATACGCCCTTTTTGGCCAAGTGCATCATTGTCGACGTTCTGCCTCTTTTCCTATGCTTTAAATGCAATTCCAGTCTACCCCCTTATATCGTTTTCCTGCAATTCTGCCCCGCTTTCAAGTCCTCTTTGCAGCCTTCCTTCAATATATTTTTGGACGATAGCTGACATTTATAACTCTGCAGGTTTGTGAATTGCAGTGCCCCTGAGCTCCTTTCTTCAAATCGCTTTCTTGTGAGCTGGCTGCAAACCCTCAGGATTGCTTCAGGCCCTAATCTGTTTCCGGCTCGGCATGCTGAGCCTTTGGTTAATTCCTGTTCGTGGTGGGAAATGAGCGTTAAATTAGCCCGTGCAGACACCTACAGCTAGTCTCTCATTGGTTCTCTCTATTCCTGTTCATCTCGCGGAAAAATTGCAAACTGTGCCAAAAGCAGGTTAAAGGCACTGACTCTCCAAGTTGGGAGAGTGTTAGTAAAGGGTCTGGAATTGTGAACCCGACTAAAATGGGACGAAAACTGAGATGCATTTGAAAACGTTTCCCGGTCACACGGTGCACCATACTGTGGGTTTCCCATGCATGTTTTAGCTGAAGGAAGAATTGCTTAAACCTGGAGAGTTGGGACCCATGGAATGGGTACCATGCAGTATGACTTCAAATGGTCTGCATTTGCTCATCGAACCTCACCTATGCTATCAGCCTGAAGTGTCCAACCTTATGTCTCACTCAGCTCTGGGTGTAGATGAGGTAAATCCAGGTTGCATCACAAGCCCTGAATGAATTATTTAAGAATTGCTCTCTATTTCACTGTCATTCTGTTTTGTTATTGTAATTCATTTTGATAATGGGATTTATCGGATTTTCTCTGCTGCCTTCATGCAGCTGTACACACGCTTGATTCTCTTATGGAGACATATAAATCCATGGGTTTGAAGATTCTTACTAGTCAGGTGTATTCCTAGGCGTTGAATATAGGGTGTTTAGCCCATTTCGTTGAGCAAGGTGTAGGTCTTGACTATTACATATTTGACATATGGAATGGTATCTGTGCTAATTTCTAACTCTGGTTTTATGCAGCACCCCAACTCACCTTTCCCCTTACGCAAACATAAGTTGGTTTTCTAAATTTGAGACCCTGTTCTGTTTTGTAATTCAGTTCATGTGTAGCCAAGATTACATTCGGTGTATTAGTGATATCTTATGATGTTTCATTTTCTGTGTGACTTATTTCACGTAGAATCATCGTAACTGAATCCACTCATTATGCCACGACGGGCCAGATGACATAGAATTCATTGGTGAGTGATATTCCATTGTACGCACGTACCACAACTTCTTTATCCATTTTTCGCTTTCTCGGATATTTTACTTTTACCGTAGACGAGGTTCTTGTAAACAGAGCCGTCTGAATCTTTGGGGTGGCTGTGTGTTTTTGATTTTAATTTCCCTAAGCTATAGGACCATAAGTGGAAGTGCCGGAGGCTCCGTTGCTTTGTTTTTTGGTGTTTCAGGAAACACCATACACTTCTCCAGAGTGGCTGTTGGCAATTTACATCCCACCCATCAGCATAGCAAGGCTCCCTGTTCTCTATGGCCTGTGCTGCATTTCTGGATTTTACACATTTTTCAGATGGCCCTTTTGACCGGTGGGCAGTGAGACTTCATTGTAGTGCAGATTTCTTTAACATGCTTGCTTGGTTGGCCAAAAAGGGCGTATGCGTTTTTTCCTGAATATATTCAGGAAAAAACATATATGCCCTTTTTGGCCAAGTGCATCATTGTCGATGTTCTGCCTCTTTTCCTATGCTTTAAATGCAATTCCAGTCTACCCCCTTATATCGTTTTCCTGCAATTCTGCCCCGCTTTCAAGTCCTCTTCGCAGCCTTCCTTCAATATATTTTTGGACGATAGCTGACATTTATAACTCTGCAGGTTTGTGAATTGCAGTGCCCCTGAGCTCCTTTCTTCAAATCGCTTTCTTGTGAGCTGGCTGCAAACCCTCAGGATTGCTTCAGGCCCTAATCTGTTTCCGGCTCGGCATGCTGAGCCTTTGGTTAATTCCTCTTCGTGGTGGGAAATGAGCGTTAAATTAGCCCGTGCAGACACCTACAGCTAGTCTCTCATTGGTTCTCTCTATTCCTGTTCATCTCGCGGAAAAATTGCAAACTGTGCCAAAAGCAGGTTAAAGGCACTGACTCTCCAAGTGGGGAGAGTGTTAGTAAAGGGTCTGGAATTGTGAACCCGACTAAAATGGTACGAAAACTGAGATGCATTTGAAAACGTTTCCCGGTCACACGGTGCACCATACTGTGGGTTTCCCATGCATGTTTTAGCTGAAGGAAGAATTGCTTAAACCTGGAGAGTTGGGACCCATGGAATGGGTACCATGCAGTATGACTTCAAATGGTCTGCATTTGCTCATCGAACCTCACCTATGCTATCAGCCTGCAGTGTCCAACCTTATGTCTCACTCAGCTCTGGGTGTAGATGAGGTAAATCCAGGTTGCATCACAAGCCCTGAATGAATTATTTAAGAATTGCTCTCTATTTCACTGTCATTCTGTTTTGTTATTGTAATTCATTTTGATAATGGGATTTATCGGATTTTCTCTGCTGCCTTCATGCAGCTGTACACACGCTTGATTCTCTTATGGAGACATATAAATCCATGGGTTTGAAGATTCTTACTAGTCAGGTGTATTCCTAGGCGTTGAATATAGGGTGTTTAGCCCATTTCGTTGAGCAAGTTGTAGGTCTTGACTATTACATATTTGACATATGGAATGTTATCTGTGCTAATTTCTAACTCTGGTTTTATGCAGCACCCCAACTCACCTTTCCCCTTACGCAAACATAAGTTGGTTTTCTAAATTTGAGACCCTGTTCTGTTTTGTAATTCAGTTCATGTGTAGCCAAGATTACATTCGGTGTATTAGTGACACCTTATGATGTTTCATTTTCTGTGTGACTTATTTCACGTAGAATCATCGTAACTGAATCCACTCATTATGCCACGACGGGCCAGATGACATAGAATTCATTGGTGAGTGATATTCCATTGTACGCACGTACCACAACTTCTTTATCCATTTTTCGCTTTCTCGGATATTTTACTTTTACCGTAGACGAGGTTCTTGTAAACAGAGCCGTCTGAAACTTTGGGGTGGCTGTGTGTTTTTGATTTTAATTTCCCTAAGCTATAGGACCATAAGTGGAAGTGCCGGAGGCTCCGTTGCTTTGTTTTTTGGTGTTTCAGGAAACACCATACACTTCTCCAGAGTGGCTGTTGGCAATTTACATCCCACCCATCAGCATAACAAGGCTCCCTGTTCTCTATGGCCTGTGCTGCATTTCTGGATTTTACACATTTTTCAGATGGCCCTTTTGACCGGTGGGCAGTGAGACTTCATTGTAGTGCAGATTTCTTTAACATGCTTGCTTGGTTGGCCAAAAAGGGCGTATGCGTTTTTTCCTGAATATATTCAGGAAAAAACGCATACACCGTTTTTGGCCAAGTGCATCATTGTCGACCTGCTGCCTCTTTTCCTATGCTTTAAATGCAATTCCAGTCTACCCCCTGAAATCGTTTTCCTGCAATTCTTCCCCGCTTTCAAGTCCTCTTCGCAGCCTTCCTTCAATATATTTTTGGACGATAGCTGTCATTTATAACTCGGCAGGATTGTGAATTACAGTGCCCCTGAGCTCCTTTCTTCAAATCGCTTTCTTGTGAGCTGGCCGCAAACCCGCAGGATTGCTTCAGGCCCTAATCTGGTTCCTCCACGGCATGCTGAGCCTTTGGTTAATTCCTCTTCCTGGTTGGAAATGAGCGTTAAATTTGCCCATGCAGACACCTACAGCTAGTCTCTCATTGGTTCTCCCTATTCCTGTTCATCTTGCGCAGAAATTGCAAACTGTGCCAAACAGCAGGTTAAAGGCACTGACTCTCCAAGTGGGGAGAGTGTTAGTAAAGGGTCTGGAATTTTGAACCCGAGTAAAAGGGGACAAAAACTGAGATGCATTTGAAAACGTTTCCCGGTCACATGGTGCACCATACTGTGGGTTTCCCATGCATGCTTTAGCTGAAGGAAGAATCACTTAAACCTGGCGAGTTGGGACCCATGGAATGGGTACCATGCAGTATGACTTCAAATGGCCTGCATTTGCTCATCGAAACTCACCAATGTTATCAGCCCGAAGTGTACAACCTTATGTCTCACTCAGCTCTGGGTGTAGATGAGTTAAATCCAGGTTGCATCACAAGACCTGAATGAATTATTTAAAAATTGCTCTCTATTTCACTGTCATTGTGTTTTGTATTTGAAAATTATTTTGATAATGGGATTTATCGGGTTTTCACTGCTACCTTTATGCCGCTGTACACACGCATGTTTCTCTTACGGAGACATATAAATCCGTGGGTTTTAAGATTCTTACTAGTCAGGTATATTCCTAGGCCCTGAATATGGGGTGTTGAGTCCATTTCGTTGAGCAAGGAGTAGGTCTGGTCTATTACTTATTTGGCTTATGGAATGGTATCTGTGCTAATTTCAATCTCTGGTTTTATGCAGCACCCCAACTCACCTTTCCCCATAAGCAAGCATAAGTTGGTTTTCTAAATTTGAGACCCTGTTCTGTTTTGTAATTCAGTTCATGTGTAACCAAGTTTACATTCCGTGTATTAGTGATATCTTATGATGTTTCTTTTTCTGTGTGACTTATTTCACGTAGAATCATCGTACCTGAATACTCTCATTATGCCGCTATGGGCCTGATGACATAGATATAATTGCTGAGTGATATTCCATTGTACGTATGTACCAGAACTTCTTTATCCATTTTTCACTTTCTGGGATATTTAACTCGTACCGTAGATGAGGTTCTTGTAAACAGAGCCGTCCCAAACTTTGGGGTGGCTGTGTGTTTTTGATTTTAATTTCCCAAAGCTATAGGACCATAAGTGGAAGTGCCATAGGCTGTGTTGCTTTGTTTCCTACGTGTTTCAGGAAACACCATACACTTCTCCAGAGTGGCTGTTGGCAATTTACATCCCGTAAATCAATATTATAAGGCTCCCTGTTCTCCATGGCCTGTCCTGTCTTTCTGGATTTTACACTTTTTTCAGATGACCCTTTTGACTGGGGCGCAGTGAGACTTCATTGTAGTGCAGATTTCCTGTACACGCTTGCTTGGTTGGCCAAAAAGTGCGTATGCGTTTTTTCCTGAATATATTAAGGAAAAAACGCTTACGCCCATTTTGGCCAAGTTCATCATTGTCAACATTCTGTCACTTTTCCTGTGCTTTAAGTGCAATTCCAGTCTACCCCCTGAAATCGTTTTCCTGGAATTCTGCCCTGCTTTCTAGTCCTCTTCGCAGACTTACTTCAATATATTTTTGGACGATAGCTGTCATTCATAACTCTGCAGGTTTGTGAATTACAGTGCCCCTGAGCTCCTTTCTTCAACTCGCATTCTTCTGAGCTGGCTGCAAAACCGCAGGATTGCTTCAGTCCCTAATCTGTTTCTGGCAGGGCACGCTGAGCCTTTGATTAATTCCTCTTCTTGGTGGGCAGCGAGCGATACATTTGCCCGTACATTCTCCTACAGCTAGTCTCTCATTGGTTCTCCCTATTCCTGTTCATCTTGCGCAGAAATTGCAAACTGTGCCAAACAGGAGGTTAAAGGCACTGACTCTCCGAGTGGGGAGAGTGTTAGTGAAGGTTCTGGAATAGTGAACCCGAGTACCAGGGGACAAAAACTGAGATGCATTTGAAAACATTTCCCAATCACCCAGTGTACCATAGTCTGGGTTTCCCATGCGTGTTTTAGCTGAAGGAAGAATCACTTAAACGTGGAGAGTTGGGACCCATGGAATGGGTACCATGCAGTGTGACTTCAAATGGTCTGCATTTGCTCATCGAACCTCACCAATGCTATCAGCCTGTAAGTGTCCAACCTTATGTCTCTCTCAGCTCTGGGTTTAGATGAGGTAAATCCAGGTTGCATAACAAGCCCTGAATGAATTATTTAAGAATTGCTCTCTATTTCACTGTCATTGTGTTTTGTTTTTGTAATTCATTTTGATAATAGGATTTATCGGATTTTCTCTGCTGCCTTCATGCAGCTGTACACACGCTTGATTCTCTTATGGAGACATATAAATCCATGGGTTTGAAGATTCTTACTAGTCAGGTGTATTCCTAGGCGTTGAATATA
Source organism: Delphinapterus leucas (assembly GCF_059928025.1). Taxonomy (NCBI): domain Eukaryota; kingdom Metazoa; phylum Chordata; class Mammalia; order Artiodactyla; family Monodontidae; genus Delphinapterus; species Delphinapterus leucas. Next base: position 1,183,700 of record NW_028322239.1, on the reverse strand, counting down.
GGGTGTTTACCTCATTTCGTTGAGCAAGAGGTAGGTCTTGACTATTACATATTTGACGTATGGAATGGTATCTGTGCTAATTTCTATCTCTGGTTTATGCAGCACCCCAACTCACCTTTCCCCTTAAGTAAACATAAGTTGGTTTTCTAAATTTGAGACCCTGTTCTGTTTTGGAATTCAGTTCATGTGTAGCCAAGATTACATTCCGTGTATTAGTGATATCTTATGATGTTTCATTTTCTGTGTGACTTATTTCACTTAGAATCATCGTACCTGAATCCACTCATTATGCCAGGACGGGCCAGATGACATAGACTTCATTGGTGAGTGATATTCCATTGTACGTACGTACCACAACTTCTTTATCCATTTTTCGCTTTCTGGGATATTTAACTTGTACCGTAGACGAGGTTCTTGTAAACAGAGCCGTCTGAAACTTTGGGGTGGCTGTGTGTTTTTGATTTTAATTTCCCTAAGCTATAGGACCGTAAGTGGAAGTGCCGTAGGCTCCGTTGCTTTGTTTTTTAGGTGTTTCAGGAAACACCATACACTTCTCCAGAGTGGCTGTTGGCAATTTACATCCCACCCATCAGCATAACAAGGCTCCCTGTTCTCCATGGCCTGTGCTGCATTTCTGGATTTTACACTTTTTTCAGATGGCCCTTTTGACCGGGGGGCAGTGAGACTTCATTGTAGTGCAGATTTCTTTAACATGCTTGCTTGGTTGGCGAAAAAAGGGCGTATGCGTTTTTTCCTGAATATATTCAGGAAAAAACGCATACCCCCTTTTTGGCCAAGTGCATCATTGTGGACGTTCTGCCTCTTTTCCTATGCTTTAAATGCAATTCCTGTCTACCCCCTGAAATCGTTTTCCTGCAATTCTGCCCCGCTTTCAAGTCCTCTTCGCAGCCTTCCTTCAATATATTTTTGGACGATAGCTGTCATTTATAACTCTGCAGGTTTGTGAATTACAGTGCCCCTGAGCTCCTTTCTTCAAATCGGTTTCTTGTGAGCTGGCCGCAAACCCGCAGGATTGCTTCAGGCCCTAATCTGGTTCCGGCACGGCATGCTGAGCATTAGGTTAATTCCTCTTCCTGGCAGGAAATGAGCGTTAAATTTGCCCGTGCAGACACCTACAGCTAGTCTCTCATTGGTTCTCCCTATTCCTGTTCATCTTGCGCAGAAATTGCAAACTGTGCCAAACAGGAGGTTAAAGCACTGACTCTACAAGTAGGGAGAGTGTTAGTAAAGGGTCTGGAATGCTGAACCCGAGTAAAAGGGGACAAAAACTGCGATGCATTTGAAAACGTTTCCCGGTCACACGGTGCACCATACTGTGGGTTTCCCATGCATGTATTAGCTGAAGGAAGAATCCCTTAAACCTGGTGAGTTGGGACCCATGGAATGGGTACCATGCAGTATGCCTTCAAAGGGTCTGCATTTGTTCATCGAACCTCACCAATGCTACCAGCCTGAAGTGCCCAACCTTATTTCTCACTCAGCTCTGGATGTAGATGTGGTAAATCCAGGTTGCATCACAAGCCCTGAATGAATTATTTAAGAATTGCTCTCTATTTCACTGTCCTTGTGTGTTTTTTTTGTAATTCATTTTGATAATGGGATTTATCGGATTTTCTCTGCTGCATTCATGCAGCTGTACACACGCTTCATTCTCTTACGGAGACATATAAATCCATGGGTTTCAAGATTCTTACTAGTCAGGTGTATTCCAAGGCGTTGAATATGGCGTGTTTAGCCCATTTCGTTGAGCAAGGGGTAGGTCTTGACTATTACATATTTGGCTTATGGAAAGGTATCTGTGCTAATTTCTATCTCTGGTTTTATGCAGCACCCCAACTCACCTTTCCCCTTAAGCAAGCATAAGTTGGTTTTCTAAATTTGAGACCCTGTTCTGTTTTGTAATTCAGTTCATGTGTAGCCAAGTTTACATTCCGTGTATTAGTGATATCTTAGGATGTTTCATTTTCTTTGTGACTCATTTCTCTTAGAATCATCGTACCTGAATCCACTCATTATGCTGCGACGGGCCTGATGACATAGATTTCATTGCTGAGTTGTATTCCATTGTACGTATGTACCACAACTTCTTTATCCATTTTTCATATTCTGGGATATTTAACGTGTACTGTAGACGAGGTTCTTGTAAACAGTGCCGTCCGAAACTTTGGGGTGGCTCTGTGTTTTTGATTTTAATTTCCCTAAGCTATACGACCATAATTGGAAGTGCCGTAGGCTCCGTTGCTTTGTTTTTTAGGTGTTCCAGGAAACACCATACACTTTTCCAGAGTGGCTGTTGGCAATTTACATCCCACCCATCAGCATAACAAGGCTCCCTGTTCTCCATGGCCTGTGCTGCATTTCTGGATTTTACACTTTTTTCAGATGGCCCTTTTGACCGGGGGGCAGTGAGACTTCATTGTAGTGCAGATTTCTTTAACATGCTTGCTTGGTTGGCGAAAAAAGGGCGTATGCGTTTTTTCCTGAATATATTCAGGAAAAAACGCATACGCCCTTTTTGGCCAAGTGCATCATTGTCGACGTTCTGCCTCTTTTCCTATGCTTTAAATGCAATTCCTGTCTACCCCCTGAAATCGTTTTCCTGCAATTCTGCCCCGCTTTCAAGTCCTCTTCGCAGCCTTCCTTCAATATATTTTTGGACGATAGCTGTCATTTATAACTCTGCAGGTTTGTGAATTACAGTGCCCCTGAGCTCCTTTCTTCAAATCGGTTTCTTGTGAGCTGGCCGCAAACCCGCAGGATTGCTTCAGGCCCTAATCTGGTTCCGGCACGGCATGCTGAGCATTAGGTTAATTCCTCTTCCTGGCAGGAAATGAGCGTTAAATTTGCCCGTGCAGACACCTACAGCTAGTCTCTCATTGGTTCTCCCTATTCCTGTTCATCTTGCGCAGAAATTGCAAACTGTGCCAAACAGGAGGTTAAAGCACTGACTCTACAAGTAGGGAGAGTGTTAGTAAAGGGTCTGGAATGGTGAACCCGAGTAAAAGGGGACAAAAACTGCGATGCATTTGAAAACGTTTCCCGGTCACACGGTGCACCATACTGTGGGTTTCCCATGCATGTATTAGCTGAAGGAAGAATCCCTTAAACCTGGTGAGTTGGGACCCATGGAATGGGTACCATGCAGTATGCCTTCAAAGGGTCTGCATTTGTTCATCGAACCTCACCAATGCTACCAGCCTGAAGTGCCCAACCTTATTTCTCACTCAGCTCTGGATGTAGATGTGGTAAATCCAGGTTGCATCACAAGCCCTGAATGAATTATTTAAGAATTGCTCTCTATTTCACTGTCCTTGTGTGTTTTTTTTGTAATTCATTTTGATAATGGGATTTATCGGATTTTCTCTGCTGCATTCATGCAGCTGTACACACGCTTCATTCTCTTACGGAGACATATAAATCCATGGGTTTCAAGATTCTTACTAGTCAGGTGTATTCCAAGGCGTTGAATATGGCGTGTTTAGCCCATTTCGTTGAGCAAGGGGTAGGTCTTGACTATTACATATTTGGCTTATGGAAAGGTATCTGTGCTAATTTCTATCTCTGGTTTTATGCAGCACCCCAACTCACCTTTCCCCTTAAGCAAGCATAAGTTGGTTTTCTAAATTTGAGACCCTGTTCTGTTTTGTAATTCAGTTCATGTGTAGCCAAGTTTACATTCCGTGTATTAGTGATATCTTAGGATGTTTCATTTTCTTTGTGACTCATTTCTCTTAGAATCATCGTACCTGAATCCACTCATTATGCTGCGACGGGCCTGATGACATAGATTTCATTGCTGAGTTGTATTCCATTGTACGTATGTACCACAACTTCTTTATCCATTTTTCATATTCTGGGATATTTAACGTGTACTGTAGACGAGGTTCTTGTAAACAGTGCCGTCCGAAACTTTGGGGTGGCTCTGTGTTTTTGATTTTAATTTCCCTAAGCTATACGACCATAATTGGAAGTGCCGTAGGCTCCGTTGCTTTGTTTTTTAGGTGTTCCAGGAAACACCATACACTTTTCCAGAGTGGCTGTTGGCAATTTACATCCCACCCATCAGCATAACAAGGCTCCCTGTTCTCCATGGCCTGTGCTGCCTTTCTGGATTTTACACTTTTTTCAGATGGCGCTTTTGACCGTGGGGCAGTGAGACTTCATTGTAGTGCAGATTTCTTTAACATGCTTGCTTGGTTGGCCAAAAAGGGCGTATGCGTTTTTTCCTGTATATTCAGGAAAAAACGCATACGCCCTTTTTAGTCAAGAGCATCATTGTCGACGTTTTGCCTCTTTTCCTATGCTTTAAATGCAATTCCCGTCTACCCCCTGAAATAGTTTTCCTGCAATTCTGCCCCGCTTTCAAGTCCTCTTCGCAGCCTTCCTTCAATATATTTTTGGACGATAGCTGTCATTTATAACTCTGCAGGTTTGTGAGTTACAGTGTCCCTGAGCTCCTTTCTTCAACTCGCTATCTTGTGAGCTGGTCGCAAACCCACAGGATTGCTTCAGGCCCTAATCTGCTTCCAGCACGGCATGTTGAGCCTTAGGTTATTTCCTCTTCCTGGCGGGAAATGAGCGTTAAATTTGCCCGTGCAGACACCTACAGCTAGTCTCTCATTGGTTCTCCCTATTCCTGTTCATCTTGAGCAGAAATTGCAAACTGTGCCAAAGAGGAGGTTAAAGCACTGACTCTCCAAGTAGGGAGAGTGTTAGTAAAGGATCTGGAATGGTGAACCCGAGTAAAAGGGGAGGAAAACTGAGATGCATTTGCAAACGTTTGCCGATCACACGGTGCACCATACTGTGGGTTTCCCATGCATGTTTTAGCTGAAGGAAGAATCCCTTAAACCTGGAGAGTTGGGACCCTTGGAATGGGTACCATGCAATATGACTTCAAAGTGTCTGCATTTCCTCACTGAACCTCACCAATGCTATCAGCCCGAAGTGCCCAACCTTATATCTCACTCAGCTCTGGGTGTAGATGTGGTAAATCCAGGTTGCATCACAAACCCTGAATGAATTATTTAAGAATTGCTCTCTATTTCACTGTCCTTGTGTTTTGTTTTTGTAATATATTTTGATAATGGGATTTATCGGATTTTCTCTGCTGCATTCATGCAGCTGTACACACGTTTGATTCTCTTATGGAGACATATAAATCCATGGGTTTGAAGATACTTACTAGTCAGGTGTATTCCTAGGCGTTGAATATAGGGTGTTTAGCCCATTTCGTTGAGCAAGTGGTAGGTCTTGACTATTACATATTTGACTTATGGAATGGTATCTGTGCTAATTTCTATCTCTGGTTTTATGCAGCACCCAACTCACCTTTCCCCTTAAGCAAACATAAGTTGGTTTTCTAAATTTGAGACCCTGTTCTGTTTTGTAATTCAGTTCATGTGTAGCCAAGATTACATTCCGTGTATTAGTGATATCTTATGATATTTCATTTTCTGTGAGACTTATTTCACTTAGAATCATCGTACCTGAATCCACTCATTATGCCACGACGGGCCAGATGACATAGATTTCATTGGTGAGTGATATTCCATTGTACGTACGTACCACAACTTCTTTATCCATTTTTCGCTTTCTTGGATATTTAACTTGTACCGTAGACGAGGTTCTTGTAAACAGAGCCGTCTGAAACTTTGGGGTGGCTGTGTGTTTTTGATTTAAATTTCCCTAAGCTATAGGACCATAAGTGGAAGTGCCGTAGGCTCCGTTGCTTTGTTTTTTAGGTGTTTCAGGAAACACCATACACTTCTCCAGAGTGGCTGTTGGCAATTTACATCCCACCCATCAGCATAACAAGGCTCCCTGTTCTCCATGGCCTGTGCTGCATTTCTGGATTTTACACTTTTTTCAGATGGCCCTTTTGACCGGGGGGCAGTGAGACTTCATTGTAGTGCAGATTTCTTTAACATGCTTGCTTGGTTGGCCAAAAAGGGCGTATGCGTTTTTTCCTGAATATATTCAGGAAAAAACGTATACGCCCTTTTTGGCCAAGTGCATCATTGTCGACGTTCTGCCTCTTTTCCTATGCTTTAAATGCAATTCCAGTCTACCCCCTGAAATCGTTTTCCTGCAATTCTGCCCCGCTTTCAAGTCCTCTTCGCAGCCTTCCTTCAATATATTTTCGGATGATAGCTGTCATTTATAACTCTGCCGGTTTGTGAATTACAGTGCCCCTGAGCTCCTTTCTTCAAATCGCTTTCTTGTGAGCTGGCCGCAAACCCGCAGGATTGCTTCAGGCCCTAATCTTTTTCTGGCATGGCATGCTGAGCCTTTGGTTAATTCCTCTTCCTGGCTGGAAATGAGCGTTAAATTTGCCCGTGCAGACACCTACAGCTAGTCTCTCATTGGTTCTCCCTATTCCTGTTCATCTTGCGCAGAAATTGCAAACTGTGCCAAACAGGAGTTTAAAGGCACTGACTCTCCAAGTGGGGAGAGTGTTAGTAAAGGGTCTGGAATTGTGAACCCGAGTAAAAGGGGACGAAAACTCAGATGCATTTGAAAACGTTTCCCAGTAACATGGTGCACCATAATGTGGGTTTCCCATGCATGCTTTATCTGAAGGAAGAATCGCTTAAACCTGGAGAGTTGGGACCCATGGAATGGGTACCATGCAGTATGACTTCAAATGGTCTGCATTTGCTCATCGAACCTCACCAATGTTATCAGCCCGAAGTGAACAACCTTATGTCTCACTCAGCTCTGGGTGTAGATGAGGTAAATCCAGGTTGCATCACAAGACCTGAATGAATTATATAAGAATTGCTCTCTATTTCACTGTCATTGTGTTTTGTTTTTGTAATTCATTTTGATAATAGGATTTATCGGATTTTCTCTGCTGCCTTCATGCAGCTGTACAAACGCTTGATTCTCTTATGGAGCATATAAATCCATGGGTTTGAAGATTCTTACTAGTCAGGTGTATTCCTAGGCGTTGAATATAGGGTGTTTAGCCCATTTCGTTGAGCAAGGGGTATGTCTTGACTATTACGTATTTGACATATGGAATGGTATCTGTGCTAATTTCTATCTCTGGTTTTATGCAGCACCCCAACTCACCTTTCCCCTTACGCAAACATAAGATGGTTTTCTAAATTTGAGACCCTGTTCTGTTTTGTAATTCAGTTCATGTGTAGCCAAGATTACATTCGGTGTATTAGTGATATCTTATGATGTTTCATTTTCTGTGTGACTTATTTCACTTAGAATCATCGTACCTGAATCCACTCATTATGCCACGACGGGCCAGATGACATAGATTTCATTGGTGAGTGATATTCCATTGTACGTACGTACCACAACTTCTTTATCCATTTTCCGCTTTCTGGGATATTTAACTTGTACCGTAGACGAGGTTCTCGTAAACAGAGCCGTCTGAAACTTTGGGGTGGCTGTGTGTTTTTGATTTTAATTTCCCTAATCTATAGGACCATAAGTGGAAGTGCCGTAGGCTCCGTTGCTTTGTTTTTTGGTGTTTCAGGAAACACCATACACTTCTCCAGAGTGGCTGTTGGCAATTTACATCCCACCCATCAGCCTAACAAGGCTCCCTGTTCTCTATGGCCTGTGCTGCATTTCTGGATTTTACACATTTTTCAGATGGCCCTTTTGACCGGTGGGCAGTGAGACTTCATTGTAGTGCAGATTTCTTTAACATGCTTGCTTGGTTGGCCAAAAAGGGCGTATGCGTTTTTTCCTGAATATATTCAGGAAAAAACGCATACGCCCTTTTTGGCCAAGTGCATCATTGTCGACGTTCTGCCTCTTTTCCTATGCTTTAAATGCAATTCCAGTCTACCCCCTGAAATCGTTTTCCTGCAATTCTGCCCCGCTTTCAAGTCCTCTTCGCAGCCTTCCTTCAATATATTTTTGGACGATAGCTGTCATTTATAACTCTGCAGGTTTGTGAGTTACAGTGCCCCTGAGCTCCTTTCTTCAACTCGCTCTCTTGTGAGCTGGCCGCAAACCCGCAGGATTGCTTCAGGCCCTAATCTGTTTCCCGCACGGCATGCTGAGCCTATGGTTAATTCCTCTTCCTGGTTGGAAATGAGCGTTAAATTTGCCCGTGCAGACACCTACAGCTAGTCTCTCATTGGTTCTCCGTATTCCTGTACATCTTGTGCAGAAATTGCAAACTGTGCCAAACAGCAGTTTAAAGGCACTGACTCTCCAAGTGGGGAGAGTGTTAGTAAAGGGTATGGAATTGTGAACCCGAGTAAAAGGGGACAAAAACTGAGATGCATTTGAAAACGTTTCCCGGTCACATGGTGCACCATACTGTGGGTTTCCCATGCATGCTTTAGCTGAAGGAAGAATCACTTAAACCTGGAGAGTTGGGACCCTTGGAATGGGTACCATGCAGTATGACTTCAAATGGTGTGCATTTGCTCATCGAACCTCACCAATGCTATCAGCCCGAAGTGTCCAACCTTATGTCTCACTCAGCTCTGGGTGTAGATGAGGTAAATCCAGGTTGCATCACAAGCCCTGAATGAATTATTTAAGAATTGCTCTCTATTTCACTGTCATTGTGTTTGGTTTTTTAATTCATTTTGATAATGGGATTTATCAGATTTTCTCTGCTGCCTTCATGCAGCTGTACACACACTTGATTCTCTTATGGAGACATATAAATCCATGGGTTTGAAGATTCTTACTAGTCAGGTGTATTCCTAGGCGTTGAATATAGGGTGTTTAGCCCATTTCGTTGAGCAAGGGGTATGTCTTGACTATTACGTATTTGACATATGGAATGGTATCTGTGCTAATTTCTATCTCTGGTTTTATGCAGCACCCCAACTCACCTTTCCCCTTAAGCAAACATAAGTTGGTTTTCTAAATTTGAGACCCTGTTCTGTTTTGTAATTCAGTTCATGTGTAGCCAAGGTTATATTCCGTGTATTAGTGACACCTTATGATGTTTGATTTTCTGTGTGACTTATTTCACTTAGAATCATCGTACCTGAATCCACTCATTATGCCACGACGGGCCAGATGACATAGATTTCATTGGTGAGTGATATTCCTTTGTACGTACGTACCACAACTTCTTTATCCATTTCTCGCTTTCTGGGATATATAACTTGTACCGTAGACGAGGTTCTTGTAAACAGAGCCGTCTGAAACATTGGGGTGGCTGTGTGTTTTTGATTTTAATTTCCCTAAGCTATAGGACCATAAGTGGAAGTGCCGTAGGCTCCGTTGCTTTGTTTTTTAGGTGTTTCAGGAAACACCATACTCTTCTCCAGAGTGGCTGTTGGCAAATTACATCCCACCCATCAGCATAACAAGGCTCCCTGTTCTCCATGGCCTGTGCTGCATTTCTGGATTTTACACTTTATTCAGATGGCCCTTTTGACCGGTGGGCAGTGAGACTTCATTGTAGTGCAGATTTCTTTAACATGCTTGCTTGGTTGGCCAAAAAGGGCGTATGCGTTTTTTCCTGAATATATTCAGGAAAAAACGCATACGCCCTTTTTGGCCAAGTGCATCATTGTCGACGTTCTGCCTCTTTTCCTATGCTTTAAATGCAATTCCAGTCTACACCCTGAAATCGTTTTCCTGCAATTCTGCCCCTCTTTCAAGTCCTCTTCGCAGCCTTCCTTCAATACGTTTTTGGACGATAGCTGTCATTTATAACTCTGCAGGTTTGTGAATTACAGTGCCCCTGAGCTCCTTTCTTCAAATCGCTTTCTTGTGAGCTGGCCGCAAACCCGCAGGATTGCTTCAGGCCCTAATCTGGTTCCGGCACGGCATGCTGAGCCATTGGTTAATTCCTCTTCCTGGTTGGAAATGAGCGTTAAATTTGCCCGTGCAGACACCTACAGCTAGTCTCTCATTGGTTCTCCCTATTCCTGTTCATCTTGCGCAGAAATTGCAAACTGTGCCAAACAGGAGTTTAAAGGCACTGACTCTCCAAGTGGGGAGAGTGTTAGTAAAGGGTCTGGAATTGTGAACCCGAGTAAAAGGGGACAAAAACTGAGATGCATTTGAAAAGGTTTCCCGGTCACATGGTGCACCATACTGTGGGTTTCCCATGCATGCTTTAGCTGAAGGAAGAATCACTTAAACCTGGAGACTTGGGACCCATGGAATGGGTACCATGCAGTATGACTTCAAATGGTCTGCATTTGCTCATCGAACCTCACCAATGCTATCAGCTCAAAGTGTCCAACCTTATGTCTCACTCAGCTCTGGGTTTTGATGAGGTAAATCCATGTTGAATCACAAGCCCTGAATGAATTATTTAAGAATTGCTCTCTATTTCACTGTCATTGTGTTTTGTTTTTGTAATTCATTTTGATAATAAGATTTATCGGATTTTCTCTGCTGCCTTCATGCAGCTGTACACACGCTTGATTCTCTTATGGAGACATATAAATCCATGGGTTTGAAGATTCTTACTAGTCAGGTGTATTCCTAGTCGTTGAATATAGGGTGTTTAGCCCATTTCGTTGAGCAAGGGGTAGGTCTTGACTATTACGTATTTGACATATGGAATGGTATCTGTGCTAATTTCTAACTCTGGTTTTATGCAGCACCCCAACTCACCTTTCCCCTTACGCAAACATAAGTTGGTTTTCTAAATTTGAGACCCTGTTCTGTTTTGTAATTCAGTTCATGTGTAGCCAAGATTACATTCGGTGTATTGGTGATATCTTATGATGTTTCATTTTCTGTGTGACTTATTTCAATTAGAATCATCGTACCTGAATCCACTCATTATGCCACGACGGGCCAGTTGACATAGATTTCATTGGTGAGTGATATTCCATTGTACGTACGTACCACAACTTATTTATCCATTTTTCGCTTTCTGGGATATTTAACTTGTACCGTAGATGATGTTCTTATAAACAGAGCCGTCTGAAATTTAGGGGTGGCTGTGTGTTTTTGATTTTAATGTCCCTAAGCTATAGGACCATAAGTGGAAATGCCATAGGCTGTGTTGCTTTGTTTCCTTCGTGTTTCAGGAAACACCATACACTTCTCCAGAGTGGCTGTTGGCAATTTTTATCCCGCCCATCAGCATAACAAGGCTCCATGTTCTCCATGGCCTAGCCTGTCTTTCTGGATTTTACACTTTTTTCAGATGGCCCTGTTAACCGGGGGGCAGTGAGACTTCCCTTGTAGTGGAGATTTCCTTTACACGCTTGCTTGGTTGGCCAAATAGGGCGTATGCTTTTTTCCTGAATATATTCAGGAAAAAACGCATACGCCCTTTTTGGCCAAGTGCATCATTGTCGACATTCTGCCTCTTTTCCTATGGTTTAAGTGCAATTCCAGTCTACCCCCTGAAATCGTATTCCTGAAATTCTGCCCCTATTTCAAGTCCTCTTCGCAGACTTACTTCAATATATTTTTGGACGATAGCTGTCATTCATAACTTTGCAGGTTTGTGAATTACAGTGCCCCTGAGCTCATTTCTTCAACTCGTTTTCTTGTGAGCTGGCAGCAAAACCGCAGGATTGCTTTAGGCCCTAATCTCTTTCTGGCAGGGCATGCTGAGCCATTGGTTAATTCCTCTTCCTGGTGGGAAATGTGCGTTACATTTGCCCGTGCAGACACCTACAGCTAGTCTCTCATTGGTTCTCCCTATTCCTGTTCACCTTGCGCAGAAATTGCAAACTGTGCCAAACAGGAGCTTAAAGGCGCTGACTCTCCAAGTGGGGAGAGGGTTAGTAAAGCGTCTGGAATGGTGAACCCGAGTACCAGGGGACGAAAACTGAGATGCATTTGAAAACGTTTCCCAATCACACGGTGGACCATACTCTGGGTTTCCCATGCATGTTTTAGCTGAAGGAAGAATCCCTTAAACCTGGAGGGTTGGGACCCATGGAAAGGGTTCCATGCAGTATGACTTCAAAGGGTCTGCATTTGCTCACTGAACCTCACCAATGCTATCAGCCCGAAGTGTCCAGCCTTATGTCTCACCCAGCTCTGGGTGTAGATGTGGTAAATCCAGGTTGCATCACAAGCCCTGAATGAATTATTTAAGAATTGCTCTCTATTTCACTGTCATTGTGTTTTGTATTTGAAAATTATTTTGATAATGGGATTTATCGGGTTTTCACTGCTACCTTTATGCCGCTGTACACACGCATGTTTCTCTTATGGAGACATATAAATCCGTGGGTTTTAAGATTCTTACTAGTCAGGTATATTCCTAGGCCTTGAATATGGGGTGTTGAGTCCATTTCGTTGAGCAAGGAGTAGGTCTGGTCTATTACTTATTTGGTTTATGGAACGGTATCTGTGCTAATTTCAATCTCTGGTTTTATGCAGCACCCCAACTCACCTTTCCCCATAAGCAAGCATAAGTTGGTTTTCTAAATTTGAGACCCTGTTCTGTTTTGTAATTCAGTTCATGTGTAGCCAAGTTTACATTCCGTGTATTAGTGATATCTTATGATGTTTCTTTTTCTGTGTGACTTATTTCACGTAGAATCATCGTACCTGAATACTCTCATTATGCCGCTATGGGCCTGATGACATAGATATAATTGCTGAGTGATATTCCATTGTACGTATGTACCAGAACTTCTTTATCCATTTTTCACTTTCTGGGATATTTAACTCGTACCGTAGATGAGGTTCTTGTAAACAGAGCCGTCCCAAACTTTGGGGTGGCTGTGTGTTTTTGATTTTAATTTCCCAAAGCTATAGGACCATAAGTGGAAGTGCCATAGGCTGTGTTGCTTTGTTTCCTATGTGTTTCAGGAAACACCATACACTTCTCCAGAGTGGCTGTTGGCAATTTACATCCCGTAAATCAATATTATAAGGCTCCCTGTTCTCCATGGCCTGTCCTGTCTTTCTGGATTTTACACTTTTTTCAGATGGCCCTTTTGACGGGCCGCATTGAGACTTCATTGTAGTGCAGATTTCCTGTACACGCTTGCTTTGTTGGCCAAAAAGTGCGTATGCGTTTTTTCCTGAATATATTAAGGAAAAAACGCTTACGCCCATTTTGGCCAAGTTCATCATTGTCAACATTCTGTCTCTTTTCCTGTACTTTAAGTGCAATTCCAGTCTACCCCCTGAAATCGTTTTCCTGGAATTCTGCCCCGCTTTCTAGTCCTCTTCGCAGACTTACTTCAATATATTTTTGGACGATAGCTGTCATTCATAACTCTGCAGTTTTGTGAATTACAGTGCCCCTGAGCTCCTTTCTTCAACTCGCATTCTTCTGAGCTGGCTGCAAAACCGCAGGATTGCTTCAGTCCCTAATCTGTTTCCGGCAGGGCATGCTGAGCCTTTGATTGATTCCTCTTCCTAGTGGGCAGTGAGGGATACATTTGCCTGTACAGATTCCTACAGCTAGTCTCTCATTGGTTCTCCCTATTCCTGTTCATCTTGCGCAGAAATTGCAAACTCTGCCAAACAGGAGGTTAAAGGCACTGACTCTCCGAGTGGGGAGAGTGTTAGTGAAGGGTCTGGAATGGTGAACCCGAGTCCCAGGGGACAAAAACTGAGATGCATTTGAAAACATTTCCCAATCACCCAGTGTACCATAGTCTGGGTTTCCCATGCGTGTTTTAGCTGAAGGAAGAATTTCTTAAACCTAGAGAGTTGGGACCCTTGGAATGGGTACCAAGCAGTATGACTTCAAAGGGTCTGCATTTGCTAACCGAACCTCACCAATGCTATCAGCCAGAAGTGTCGAAACTTATGTCTCACCGAGCTCTGGGTGTAGATGTGGTAAATCCAGGTTGCATCACAAGCTCTGAATGAATTATTTAAGAATTGCTCTCTATTTCACTGTCATTGTGTTTTGTTTTTGAAATTTTTTTTATAACGGGATTTATCGGATTATCATTGCTGCGTTTAGGCCACTGTACACACGCTTGATTCTCTTACGGAGACATATAAATCCATGGGTTTTAACATTCTTACTAATCACGTATATTCCTAAGGGTAGAATATGTGGTGTTGAGCCCATTTCGTTGAGCAAGAAGTAGGTCTTGTCTCTTACATATTTGGCTTATGGAACGGTATCTGTGCTAATTAAAATCTCTGGTTTTATGCAGCACCGCAACTCACCTTTCCACATAAGCAAGCATAAGTTGGTTTTCTAAATTTGAGACCCTGTTCTGTTTTGTAGTTCAGTTCATCTGTAGCCAAGTTTACATTCCGTGTATTAGTGATATCTTATGATGTTTCTTTTTCTGTGAGACTTATTTCACGTAGAATCATCGTACCTGAATCCACTCATTATGCCGCTACGGGCCTGATGACATAGATTTCATTGCTGAGTGATATTACATTGTACGTATGTACCACAACTTCTTAATCCATTTTTCGCTTTCTGGGATATTTAACTTGTACCGTAGATGAGGTTTTTGTAAACAGAGCCATCCCAAATTTTGAGGTGGATGTGTGTTTTTGATTTTAATGTCCCTAAGCTACTGGACCATAAGTGGAAGTGCCATAGGCTGTGTTGCTTTGTTTCCTACATGTTTCAGGAAACACCATACACTTCTCCAGTGTGGCTGTTGGCAATTTACATCCTGCCCATCAGCATAACAAGGCTCCATGTTCTCCATGGCCTGTCCTGCCTTTCTGGGTTTTACACTTTTTCCAGATGGCCCTGTTGACTAGGGGGCAGTGAGACTTCCCTTGTAGTGCACATTTCTTTACACGCTTGCTTAGTTGGCCAAAAAGGGCGTTTGCGTTTTTCCTGAATATATTCAGGAAAAAACGCATATGCCCTTTTTGGCCAAGTGCATCATTGTCGACATTCTGCCACTTTTCCTATGCTTTAAGTGTAATTCCAGTCTACCCCCTGAAACCGTTTTCCTGAAATTCTGCCCCTCTTTCAAGTCCGCTTCGCAGACTTACTTCAATATATTTTTGGACGATAGCTGTCATTCATAACTCTGCAGGTTTGTGAATTACAGTGCCCCTGAGCTCATTTCTTCAACTCGTTTTCTTGTGCGCTGGCAGCAAAACCGCAGGATTGCTTTAGGCCCTAATCTCTTTCTGGCAGGGCATGCTGAGCCATTGGTTAATTCCTCTTCCTGGTGGGAAATGAGCGTTACATTTGCCCGTGCAGACACCTACAGCTAGTCTCTCATTGGTTCTCCCAATTCCTGTTCACCTTGCGCAGAAATTGCAAACTGTGCCAAACAGGAGCTTAAAGGCACTGACTCTCCAAGTGGGGAGAGGGTTAGTAAAGCGTCTGGAATGGTGAACCCGAGTACCAGGGGACGAAAACTGAGATGCATTTGAAAACGTTTCCCAATCACACGGTGGACCATACTCTGGGTTTCCCATGCATGTTTTAGCTGAAGGAAGAATCCCTTAAACCTGGAAAGTTGGGACCCTTGGAAAGGGTTCCATGCAGTATGACTTCAAAGGGTCTGCATTTGCTCACCGAACATCACCAATGCTATCAGCCCGAAGTGTCCAGCCTTATGTCTCACCCAGCTCTGGGTGTAGATGTGGTAAATCCAGGTTGCATCACAACCCTGAATGAATTATTTAAAAATTGCTCTCTATTTCACTGTCATTGTGTTTTGTATTTGAAAATTATTTTGATAATGGGATTTATCGGGTTTTCACTGCTACCTTTATGCCGCTGTACACACGCATGTTTCTCTTACGGAGACATATAAATCCGTGGGTTTTAAGATTCTTACTAGTCAGGTATATTCCTAGGCCCTGAATATGGGGTGTTGAGTCCATTTCGTTGAGCAAGGAGTAGGTCTGGTCTATTACTTATTTGGCTTATGGAACGGTATCTGTGCTAATTTCAATCTCTGGTTTTATGCAGCACCCCAACTCACCTTTCCCCATAAGCAAGCATAAGTTGGTTTTCTAAATTTGAGACCCTGTTCTGTTTTGTAATTCAGTTCATGTGTAGCCAAGTTTACATTCCGTGTATTAGTGATATCTTATGATGTTTCTTTTTCTGTGTGACATATTTCACATAGAATCATCGTACCTGAATACTCTCATTATGCCCTATGGGCCTGATAACATAGATATAATTGCTGAGTGATATTCCATTGTACGTATGTACCAGAACTTCTTTATCCATTTTTCACTTTCTGGGATATTTAACTCGTACCGTAGATGAGGTTCTTGTAAACAGAGCCGTCCCAAACTTTGGGGTGGCTGTGTGTTTTTGATTTTAATTTCCCAAAGCTACAGGACCATAAGTGGAAGTGCCATAGGCTGTGTTGCTTTGTTTCCTATGTGTTTCAGGAAACACCATACACTTCTCCAGAGTGGCTGTTGGCAATTTACATCCCGTAAATCAATATTATAAGGCTCCCTGTTCTCCATGGCCTGTCCTGTCTTTCTGGATTTTACACTTTTTTCAGATGACCCTTTTGACTGGGGCGCAATGAGACTTCATTGTAGTGCAGATTTCCTGTACACGCTTGCTTGGTTGGCCAAAAAGTGCGTATGCGTTTTTTCCTGAATATATTAAGGAAAAAACGCTTACGCCCATTTTGGCCAAGTGCAACATTGTCAACATTCTGTCCCTTTTCCTGTGCTTTAAGTGCAATTCCAGTCTACCCCCTGAAATCGTTTTCCTGGAATTCTGCCCTGCTTTCTAGTCCTCTTCACAGACTTACTTCAATATATTTTTGGACGATAGCTGTCATTCATAACTCTGCAGGTTTGTGAATTACAGTGCCCCTGAGCTCCTTTCTTCAACTCGCATTCTTCTGAGCTGGCTGCAAAACCGCAGGATTGCTTCAGTCCCTAATCTGTTTCCGGCAGGGCACGCTGAGCCTTTGATTAATTCCTCTTCCTGGTGGGCAGCGAGCGATACATTTGCCCGTACAGACTCCTACATCTAGTCTCTCATTGGTTCTCCCTATTCCTGTTCATCTTGCGCAGAAATTGCAAACTGTGCCAAACAGGAGGTTAAAGGCACTGACTCTCCGAGTGGGGAGAGTGTTAGTGAAGGGTCTGGAATGGTGAACCCGAGTACCAGGGGACAAAAACTGAGATGCATTTGAAAACATTTCCCAATCACCCAGTGTACCATAGTCTGGGTTTCCCATGCGTGTTTTAGCTGAAGGAAGAATCCCTTAAACCTGGAGAGTTGGGACCCATGGAATGGGTACCATGAAGTGTGACTTCAAATGGTCTGCATTTGCTCATCGAACCTCACAAATGCTATCAGCCTGAAGTGTCCAACCTTATGTCTCTCTCAGCTCTGGGTTTAGATGAGGTAAGTCCAGGTTGCATCACAAGCCCTGAATGAATTATTTAAGAATTGCTCTCTATTTCACTGTCATTGTGTTTTGTTTTTGTAATTCATTTTGATAATAGGATTTATCGGATTTTCTCTGCTGCCTTCATGCAGCTGTACACACGCTTGATTCTCTTATGGAGACATATAAATCCATGGGTTTGAAGATTCTTACTAGTCACGTGTATTCCTAGGCGTTGAATATAGGGTGTTTAGCTCATTACGTTGAGCAAGGGGTAGGTCTTGAATATTACATATTTGACGTATGGAATGGTATCTGTGCTAATTTCTATCTCTGATTTTATGCAGCACCCCAACTCACCTTTCCCCTTAAGTAAACATAAGTTGGTTTTCTAAATTTGAGACCCTGTTCTGTTTTGGAATTCAGTTCATGTGTAGCCAAGATTACATTCCGTGTATTAGTGATATCTTATGATGTTTCATTTTCTGTGTATCTTATTTCACTTAGAATCATTGTACCTGAATCCACTCATTATGCCAGGACGGGCCAGATGACATAGACTTCATTGGTGAGTGATATTCCATTGTACGTACGTACCACAACTTCTTTATCCATTTTTCTCTTTCTGGGATATTTAACTTGTACCGTATACGAGGTTCTTGTAAACAGAGCCATCTGAATTTTGGGGTGGCTGTGTGTTTTTCATTTTAATTTCCCTAATCTATAGGACCGTAAGTGGAAGTGCTGTAGGCTCCGTTGCTTTGTTTTTTAGGTGTTTCAGGAAACACCATACACTTCTCCAGAGTGGCTGTTGGCAGTTTACATCCCACCCATCAGCATAACAAGGCTCCCTGTTCTCCATGGCCTGTGCTGCATTTCTGGATTTTACACTTTTTTCAGATGGCACATTTGACCGGGGGGCAGTGAGACTTCATTGTAGTGCAGATTTCTTTAACATGCTTGCTTGGTTGGCCAAACAGTGCGTATGCGTTTTTTCCTGAATATATTCAGGAAAAAACGCATACGCCCTTTTTGGCCAAGTGCAACATTGTCGACGTTCTGCCTCTTTTCCTATGCTTTAAATGCAATTCCAGTCTACCCCCTGAAATCGTTTTCCTGCAATTCTGCCCCGCTTTCAAGTCCTCTTCGCAGCCTTCCTTCAATATATTTTTGGACGATAGCTGTCATTTATAACTCTGCAGGTTTGTGAATTACAGTACCCCTGAACTCCTTTCTTCAAATTGCTTTCTTATGAGCTGGCCGCAAACCCACAGGATTGCTTCAGGCCCTAATCTGGTTCCGGCACGGCATGCTGAGCCATTGGTTCATTCCTCTTCCTGGTTGGAAATGAACGTTAAATTTGCCCGTTCAGACACCTACAGCTAGTCTCTCATTGGTTCTCCCTATTCCTGTTCATCTTGCGCAGAAATTGCAAACTGTGCCAAACAGCAGGTTAAAGGCACTGACTCTCCAAGTGGGGAGAGTGTTAGTAAAGGGCCTGGAATTGTGAACCCGAGTAAAAGGGGACGAAAACTGAGATGCATTTGAAAACGTTTCCCGGTCACACGGTGAACCATACTGTGGGTTTCCCATGCATGTTGTAGCTGAAGGAAGAATCACTTAAACCTGGAGATTTGGGACCCATGGAATGGGTACCATGCAGTATGACTTCAAATGGTCTGCAGTTGCTCATCGAACCTCACCAATGCTATCAGCCCAAAGTGTCCAACCTTATGTCTCACTCAGCTCTGGGTGTAGATGAGGAAAATTCAGGTTGCATCACAAGCCCTGAATGAATTATTTAAGGATTGCTCTCTATTTCACTGTCCTTGTGTTTTGTTTTTGTAATTCATTTTGATAATGGGATTTATCGGATTTTCTCTGCTGCCTTCATGCAGCTGTACACACGCTTGATTCTCTTATGGAGACATATAAATGCATGGGTTTGAAGATTTTTACTAGTCAGGTGTATTCGTAGGCGTTGAATATAGGGTGTTTAGCCCATTTCGTTGAGCAAGTTGTAGGTCTCGACTATTACGTATTTGACGTATGGAATGGTATCTGTGGTAATTTCTATCTCTGGTTTTTTGCAGCACCCCAACTCACCTTTCCCCTTACGCAAACATAAGTTGGTTTTCTAAATTTGAGACCCTGTTCTGTTTTGTTATTCAGTTCATGTGTAGCCAAGATTACATTCGGTGTATTAGTGATATCTTATGATGTTTCATTTTCTGTGTGACTTATTTCACTTAGAATCATCGTACATGAATCCACTCATTATGCCACGACGGGCCAGATGACATAGACTTCATTGGTGAGTGATATTCCATTGTACGTACGTACCATAACTTCTTTATCCATTTTTCGCTTTCTGGGATATTTAACTTGTACTGTAGATGAGGTTCTTGTAAACAGAGCCGTCTGAAACTTTGGGGTGGCTGTGTGTTTTTGATTTTAATTTCCCTAAGCTATAGAACCATAAGTGGAAGTGCCGTAGGCTCCGTTGCTTTGTTTTTTAGGTGTTTCAGGAAACACCATACACTTCTCCAGAGTGGCTGTTGGCAATTTACATCCCACCCATCAGCATAACAAGGCTCCCTGTTCTCCATGGCCTGTGCTGCCTTTCTGGATTTTACACTTTTTTCAGATGGCCCTTTTGACCGGGGGGCAGTGAGACTTCATTGTAGTGCAGATTTCTTTAACATGCTTGCTTGGTTGGCCAAAAAGGGCGTATGCGTTTTTTCCTGAATATATTCAGGAAAAAACGCATACGCCCTTTTTGGCCAAGTGCATTATTGTGGACGTTCTGCCTCTTTTCCTATGCTTTAAGTGCAATTCCAGTCTATCCCCTGAAATCGCTTTCCTGAAATTCTGACGTCTTTCAAGTTCTCTTCGCAGACTTACTTCAATATATTTTTGGACGATAGCTGTCATTCATAACTCTGCAGGTTTGTGAATTAGAGTGCACTTGAGCTACATTCTTCAACTCGTTTCCTTGTGAGCTGGCAGCAAAACCGCAGGATTGATTTAAGCCCTAATCTCTTTCCAGCAGGGCATGCTGAGCCTTTGGTTAATTCCTCTTCCTGGTGGGAAATGAGCATTACATTTGCCCGTGCAGACACATACAGCTAGTCTCTCATTGGTTCTCCCTTTTCCTGTTCACCTTGCGCAGATTTTGCAAACTGTGCCAAACAGGAGGTTAAAGGCACTGACTCTGCAGGTGGGGAGAGTGTTAGTAAAGCATCTGGAATGGTGAACCCGGGTACCAGGGGACGAAAACTGAGATGGATTTGAAAACATTTCCCAATCACACGGTGGACCATACTCTGGGATTCCCATGCATGTTTTAGCTGAAGGAAGAATCCCTTAAACCTGTAGAGTTGGGACCCATGGAAAGGGTACCATGCAGTATGACTTCAAAGGGTCTGCATTTGCTCACCGAACCTCACCAATGCTATCAGCCCGAAGTGTCCAGCCTTATGTCTCACTCAGCTCTGGGTGTAGATGTGGTAAATCCAGGTTGCATCACAAGCCCTGAATGAATTATTTAAGAATTGCTCTCTATTTCACTGTCATTGTGTTTTGTATTTGAAAATTATTTTGATAGTGGGATTTATCGGATTTTCACTGCTGCCTTTATGCCACTGTACACACGCTTGATACTCTTACGGAGACATATAAATCCATGGGTTTTTAGATTCTTACATGTCAGGTATATTCCCAGTCGTTGAATATGGGGTGTTGTGTCCATTTCGTTGAGCAAGGAGTAGGTCTTGTCTATTACATATTTGGCTTATGGAACGGTATCTGTGCTAATTTCAATCTGTGGTTTTATGCAGCACCCCAACTCAGCTTTCCCTTTAAGCAAGCATAAGGTGGTTTTCTAAATTTGAGACCCCGTTCTGTTTTGTAATTCAGTTCATGTGTAGCCACGTTTACATTCCATGTATTTGTAATATCGTATGTCTTTTTCTTTTTGAATTATGTGACTTCGAATGATCATACGTAACTCCTCTGGGGTTGTTACAACTGACCATATTTCACTGATTTTCAGGCTGAGTAATATTCCACTCTACATAAGTGCCACATCGCTATCCATTTTTTCCCTCCAGAGACATATAAATTATATCCTAGTCGAGGATCTTTTAAACAGAGAGGCGGTAAACATTGGGGTGCCTGTGTCCTCTCGATTTTTGTCTTTCCCAAGATATACGTCCATGAGTGCAAGTGCCCTGTGCTCTGTAGCTCATTTTTTAGATGCTTTAGTAAACACAATACACTTCTCAAGAGTGACCATTGGCAATATACATTTCCACTATAAGCCTCACAGGGCTCCCTTTTCTCCTTGCCCTGTCCTGCATTTCTGGTGTTTACACTTTATGAGGAAGGCTCTTCTGACTGATGCGAAGTGATATGTTTTGTAGTACTGATTTCCAGTGCCCACCTGTTTGGTTGGCTAAAAAAGTGTATGCCTTTTTCTTGAATATATACAGAAAAAGACGCATACACCCTTTTTGGCCAACTGCAATGTTGGCAATGTTCAGCCCCTTTTCTTGTGCTTAATGGCGAGTCCTTTCTACCTCTTCCAATCCCTTTCCTGCCATTCTCCGTTGCTTACAAGTCCTTTTCTCTGACTTTCCTCAAGACATTTTTCAGTGAGAGATATTTTCAACTCTGCAGTTTCGTGAATTTTAGCGGCCCTGAGTTCCATTTTTCAACTTGGGTTTATGGGAACTGGCCACAAAGCAGCGGGATTTCCTCAAGCCCTATTCTGTATCCATGGGCAACACTAGCCTTTGGTCAATTCGTCTTCCTGATTGGAAATTAGAGTGACATGTGCCTGTCCGAACACCTAGGACTTGTCTCTCATTGTTCCTCCTCCTTCTGCTTCATCCTCTGGACAAATTCCAAACTGTATGCAACAGGATGTTGACAGTGCTGACATCTCCAAGTGGGGAGACTGTTCGTAAAGACGCTGGAGGGGTGAACCCGAGCACCAGGAGATGAGGAGATGAGATGCCTTTTCCAAACTCTTCCCGATCAGACGGTATACCATCTTCTGGGTGTGACAGGCATGTTTTAGCGTAGGAAGTGTCCCATTCATGTGAGGAGAACACCAGGGCTTTTTCAAAATCACTGTCTCTCCACAACCCAAACTGGGGAATTTTTTAAGCTACGGCTACACATATGATCATTAAGGGCCTTGGGAAGTAGGCAGAGTCCAAACTTTAGATGATTGAAGTCTTCAGGGTCAGAAGCACTCACCACCGTCTTCCCTTAGGTTCCATTTTAACTCTCATTAATAGATGATGTCAATAAAAATATCTATTCTTTTTTCAGATTATTTCCCCTTATAAGTTATTGCAAAATATTGAGTGTAGTTCCCTGTGCTATACAGTAGTTCCTTGTTGATGATCGATTTTATACATAGCAGTGTGTATGTGTTAATCCCAAACTGTTAATTTATCCCTCCTCCCACCTTTCCCCTTTGGTAATAATAAATTATAAGATTTTATATTTCTCAGAAATGGGGGAGCTGAAAGAGAGGTATCATTTTCAATGGAAAAGCATTTAAAACAAGATTGAAGCTTTAACCAAGATTATTAGATGTACATCCTTGGAAAAAAATCACTTCGTTTCTCTAGTATTGACCTGACAAATAAGACAAACCGTTTCACTGAACTTGCTTATAATAAAGTGATGGAAATATCAAATGGAAGTGTTAGAAACATCTTATTTTACCCGAGCCTTATACACTGTTCTATGTTAATTACAGTTTGGCTCACACATCTGTTCATTGAAGTTACAAGGTTCTCAATTTCTGTTACTGATCCTCCAGAGTGGACCCCAACAAGTGTCCCCCTGCCCAGTGTCATTGGAGCCAACAGATTGAGACTGAGTTTTGTTCAGAAGCAAAGGAAACTTTATATTTTGATCAGAGAATGGAGAGGTGAGAGCATGTGCTACCCCATGGGCTGTGGGCTGGGCTGCTGTGTAGAGATCCTGTCAGAGTCAGTGGGAGGGAGGGGGCGGAGCTCTCGAGGGCCCGGTTGGCTGCAGCTCAGGCTCTATATCATGGAGTCTGCACTGTGCCCCAGGATCTGAGGTGTCGACCCAGCCATTCTGCACTAGGAAATCTGGTCTGAAGTGCCGGCTGTTGAACCTCTGTATGCGGGACACTAGGAGCACGTGAAATTAGACAAAGCACAAAGGATAAAAAAGGTTAGACTTTATTTTATTGCCCAGATTCTATTTTTATCTCCCAGGGATTTTTAAGGGGCTTTGCCTGGGACAAACCCCTCTTCTGCATTTTGTCCCCTTCCTCATTCTTAGAGTGCTGAGGGTGCAGACCCTTCATCTGTAACTGCTGAGTGCTGAGTTAGGAGCCCTCATACCCGTGGGCAAGGGTCTGAAATTCTCCCCAGCAGCCTCAGGTGACGTTGATTGTCCGCAGGCCTCCTGCCTCCCTGCTCGTCCGCCTGAGCACAAGTATTGGTAGTGTTATAGATTCTAATGACCTTTAAGGGTCCAGGAAGGAGATGTGCAGTGACGCTGTGAGGTCCAGTTTCACCCCGCCCCACATTTGTTCGGCCACCTTAGGCTGACCGTTTCTGCCAGCCTAGATGCTCTGACCAGTAGTCTGTGCTTTCTTCAGTTAGGCCCCTGAATTAACGTAAAAACAGCACCAGGTGTCAGGACCCTGCCTGCTCAACTCCAAGACAGTCCAGGGTCAGTGGTGATGAAGGACCATGATGGCCACTGGGTCAACAGCCTTTTGAAGTAAACAGGAGTCCAGCCGGTCTTATTGGCCACCATGATCACAGTGTCTGTAGGATTTTCTATGGTGACAGCGTGATATACGGTTCCCCCGCCAAGATTATTACCTCCCCTCTGGGCGCAGTAAGTCCTGCAAGCAGTAGTCTACTCTTTTGGGACACACTCTTGTTGTTTTATGAGAGAAACTCCAGGTCAAGTGATGGTCACACGAGTCGTCATGGTGCCCCTTTGCCCCAGTTATCTCTCTGGAGGTTGGAGTTGGAGGACTTCCTCACTCAAGGTCAGTGTGCCCACGGAGCAAACCCTGCAACTTCAGGGCATCGTTGGGTGTTAGGATCACCACGTGGGGTCCTTTTCCCTTAGGAGGGAGGTGGCCTTTTGGGCTGCTGATTTCCAGGTTTTCAGATACTGCCAGTATCTTGGCCAGATGTGGCGGTGGGCCAAGCCCCTTGGTGACCGTAGTTTATCCTACCTGGATGGCATTCTTGCATTGTTCCATTTCAAGTGGTCCCAGGTTTTGCACTAATACTCCAATGGTGATTCACCGTTCACCAGGAAAGTAAAGGTCAAAGGGTTTAACTAAATTAGGGAGTTCCAGGGCAAGGGTCTGAATTGACTGCTCTTTCCATTCTTGAAAGGCCACTTCTGGATTCTATTCAAAAGGATCATCATCTTTTCCTTTCAGTGTTTCATATAGAGGCCCAGCTAGTAGACTGTAGTTAGGGATCCAGAAGCAGCAAACCCTGGCCTCGCCAGGAATCTCTAAGCTGTCTTCTAGTTTTAGAAATGGGTAAGGCTGTAAATTGTTTCTTCCCTTTCCTGGGTTGGGCTTCTCCGACCTTCTCTGAGAATGAAGCCCAGGCAGGTCACCGTAGTCTGTGATATTTGAGCTTTTTCTTGGACAACTTGTATCCTTTATTGGCTTGGTAGTTCAGAGGTCTCCTTAGTAGGGCTGGCGATCAGAATGTCGTCTGCATATTGAAGGAGTGTTTCCTTTTCCAGAGGTAGAACTTTTAGGTCTTTAGCTGAGCTTTCCCCAAAGATAGTGTGGGAATTTTTGAACCCTTGGGGCAACACGGCCCGGAAGTATTGTTTTAGTTTTATGTTGAGTCCTGCCACTCACAAGCCAAAATTTCTTGTGACTCTGGGACTAGTAGAATACAAAAGAAGGCATCATTGAAGACTAATACAGAATACCAAGTCCTGGTGGTTGGTAGAATGACCAGCAGGGTGTAGGATTTAGGAACTACTGGAGGTATATCCTCGGTGGCTTCACTGACTGTCCTGACATCCTTTACCAGGACTCCAGCAGCCCATGGGGCTCTCGAGGTCAGGCCAATCCCAGGATATGGAGCTCACCTGGACAGGTACCCCACCCCCACCCCAGCCCACGGGGCTCTCGTGTTCAGGCCCCTCCCAGGGTATGGGGTTCCCTGGGCAGGTTCCCCTGCAGCCCATGGGGCTCTCGTGGTCAGGCCCCTCCCAGGATACAGAGCTACCCTTGCAGATACCGTGGCAGGGCTGGGCACACAGGAACCGTGCACATCGCCCTCATTTCAGAGCACTCCCAGCTCACCTGTCACTCAGATCTGACACAGAGCACCTCAGAGCAGGACTTGAACTAACAAACAGCAGCTCCGACAGGTCTGTGACCCTGGGCATCACTCTGTGTGGCCTCCCCCCACCTGGTCTTCCAGAGACTTCCACTGCACCCGGGGCACCAGTCCTCTGTCTCCACCCAACATCCACCCTCCTCTCCCTGACTCCTGGGTTCCTCTCATTAGGAGAGGGTTTTCTTGAAGTTGTCTCCCACTCATGGGCCAGATAATATAATTAGAAAACAAGCCAGAGCTGCAGCCCCTTGTCTATCCTGACTCTCAGGAGCCCACACCTGTTTCTTGGACCTGGCCGATTCAGCAAGTTCCAGTTTCTGCAACTGTGAGCCCCTGAGGGGTGATTATTGGCTGGCCTGGGAAGCCTGACCGTGCCGGCCAGCCCTCCCCTGGTGTGCCTGGGTTGAGATCAATATAAACACCGCTCCAGGCAGCAAGAGCCCCTGCAGCTGTGCCTGACGCCATTTTCTCTGCCCTGTCAGCAGTCTCGGGGCTGGACTGGTGGGAGGGAGTGAGAGGCCATGGCTTTGTGGGTGGCCCAGTGTGAGTGGGGCTCTGCTGGACTTTCTGCAGCAGTTGCCAAGATGCCACCTGCTAAAGAAGAGGATGTGTCACCGATACCTGCTGCTGGAATTTCTCCCTGGACAGAGGTGAGTGAGGGAGAAAGCAGTGGGGGCCGGGACAGCAGGGGTATCTCAGGCAGGGAAATGGAAAGCTTCCAGAAGAGCACCCAGGGCCAGGACCATCCTGGCTGGCCTGCAGGCACCAAGTCGGCTGGCATGCTGTCGCTCATGTGGCTCCATGGCCCTTCCTCTAGGCTTTCAAGTCCTTGTACATATTCAGGTGTTTTACCCGGGAAGGGTGGGAACATTTCAGCAGCAGCTGGCCTGGGGCTCGGCACACGTTTACTCACAGATGCCTCGGCATGGGCCCCGAGCTTTGCAATGAGGACGCTTGTTGCGTGGGGCCTGCTGGCTGAATGGGAGATGATTCCCCACCACTGACCAACTTCAGAATTGTTTACAACTGGAGCAAGTGCCCTGATACGGTTTTCCTCTGTGTAACTGGTGTGTTCTGTTTTTTTTTCTTTTTTTCGTTTTTGGTTCAAGGTAGATTTTATTCCTCTTTTTTGTATTTACAGATATAAGCATGGAAATAATTTATTCATATAAATACATGTATGTGAAGGGAAGAATATTCTTTCTGTTTTACTTTTTGTAATTTTGAATTTATTTTATTTTTTTATACAGCAGGTTATTTTTGGTTATCGATTTTATACATATAAATGTATACATGCCAATCCCAATCTCTCAACTCCTCCCACCACCACCCCCCAACAGCTTTCCCCCCTTGGTGTCCATACGTTTGTTGTCTACATCTGTTGCTCTATTTCTGTCTTGCAAAACGGTTCATCTGTACAATTTTTCTATGTTCCACATATATGCATTAATATACAAGATTTGTTTTTCTCTTTCTGACTTACTTCACTCTGTATGACAGCCTCTAGATCCATCAACGTCTCTATAAATGACCCAATTTCATTCCTTTTTATGGCTTAGTAATATTCCATTTTATATATGTACTTCATCTTTATGCATTCGTCTGTCTGTGGGCATTTAGGTTGCTTCCATTACCTGGATATTGTAAATAGTGATGCAATGAACATTGCGGTGAATGTCTCTTTTTGATTTATGGTTTTGTCTGGGTATAGGCCCAGTAGTGAGATTGCTGTATCATATGGTAATTCTATTCTTAGTTTTATAAGAAAGTCCATAATCTCCACAGTGACTGTATTAATTTACATTCCCAACAATAGTGGAAGAGGGTTCCTTATCTCCACACCCTTTCCAGCATCTGTTGTTTGTAGATTTTCTGATGATGCCCATTCTAACAGGTGTGAGGTGATACACCATGGGTTAGTCTATTTCGTTGAGCAAAGAGTAGGTCTTGTCTATTACATATTTGGCTTATGGAACGGTATGTGTGCTCATTTCAATCTCTGGTTTTATACAGCACCCCAACTCAACTTTCCCGTTAAGCAAGCATAAGTTTTTATCTAAATGTGAGACTCTGTTCGGTTTTGTAATTCAGTTTATGTGTAGCCAAGTTTACACTCTCTATATTAGTGATATCTTATGATAATTATGTTTCTCTGTGTGACATATTTCTCTTAGAATCATCATACTTAAATCCACTCAATTTGCTGCTACAGGCCTGATGACATTGATTTCATTGCTGAGTGATATTCCGTTGTACGTAAGTAGCACAACTCCTTTATCCATTTTTTTCTTTCTGGGATATTTAATTTGTACTGGATTCGAGGTTCTTGGAAACACAGCAGCCCTAAATTTTGTGTTGGCTGTGTCTTCTTGATTTTAATTTTCCTAAGCTATAGGGCCAAAAGTGGAAGTGCCCTAGGGTCTGTAGCTTTGTTTGTCAGATGTTTCAGGATACACTATAAACATCTCCAGAGTGTCTGTTGGCAATTTACATCCCGCCCATCAGCATAACAAGGCTCCCTTTTCTCCATGGCCTGTCCTGTGTTTCTGGTTTTAAACTTTTTTCAGATGGCCCTTTTGACGAATGGGAAATGAGACTTCATTGTAGTGCGGATTTCCATTGCTCGAGTGCTTGGTTGGCCAAAAAGGGCATATGCGTTTTTTCCTGAATATATTCAGGAAAAATGTATACGCACTTTTGTCCAAGTGCATCACTGTCAAAGATCTGCCGCTTTTCACATGCTTTAAATGCAATTCCAATCTACCTCCTGAAATATGATTCCTGCAATTCTGCCTCGTTTTCAAGTCCTCTTTGCAGACTTACTTCAATATATTTTTGCCAATAGCTGTCATTTATAACTCTGCAGGTTTGTGAATTACAGTGCCCGTGATTTCCGTTCTTAACTCGTTTCCTTGAAAGCTGGCCACAGACCCGCAGGTTTGCTTCAGGCCATAATCTGGGTCCCGCACGGCACTCTGAGCCTTTGGTTAATTCCTCTTCCTGGTGGGAAATTAGAGTTAAATGTGCCCCTCCAGACAACTGCCTCACTCCCAGCCCCTTGGTGATGTCTGTCCTCTGGTTTGAGGCCACATGTGCTGGGTTCCTCACCTTTGGCTGATGTGGCCCCACTGGTGTGAGGACACTCCTGTTTGGTTCCCATCCCCTTGGTGATGTGGGTCCTCCGGTGAGAGTCTGATCCTGGTTGGGTTACTCACACTTCTGTGAGGTGGGCCCTCTTCTCTGAGGTCACTCCTGCCTGGCTGGCACACCCAGCCTTGGCGACGTCGGCCATCTGGTGGGAGTTGGTGCCTGCTGGGAGTCTCCTCCCCTCGGTAATGAGGGCCCTCTGGCGTCAGGCCCTAACTCCTGGGCTCCCAAAATTTTCTGATGTGCGACCTGTGGTGCGAGTACACTCCTGCCAAGTTCCCAACCCCATGGGAATGTTGGCCTTCTGCTCTGCGGTCCCAACGGTGTGTTGCTCAGTTTCATGATGAGGGCCCTCTGGTGTGAGTTCACTCCGGCCTGGATCCCATAGCCACGCTGCTCCTGGCCACCTGCTGGGACGTTACAACTGCGGGATTCCTCACCTTTTTTCTTCTATGGGCCCTCTGTTTTGAGACTCCTCCTGCCTGCCTCACTCCCAGCCCCTTGGTGATGTGTGTCCTCTGGTTTGAGGCCAGGTGTGCTGGGTTCCTCACCTTTCTATCATGTGGCCACACAGGTGTGAAGACAGTCCTGCCTGGTTCAGATCCCATTGGTGATGTGGGCCCTCTGGTGAGAGTCTTATCCTGGCTGGGTTCCTCACACTTCTGTGAGGTAGGCCCTCTGCTGTGAGGTCACTCCTGCCTGGCTGTCACATGTCACCTTGGTGACATGGGCCCTCAGTTGGGAGTTGGTGCCTGCTTGGAGTCTCCTCCCCTTGGTAATGAGGGTCCTCTGGCGTCAGGCGCTAACTTCTGGGCTTCCAAAATTCTCTGATGTGTGCCCTGTGGTGCGAGTACACTTATGCCATGTTCCCAACCACATGGGAATGTGGGCCTTCTGCTCTGAGGTCCAAACGGCTGGGTTGTTCACAGTTTCATGATGAGGGCCCTCTGTTTTGAGTTCAGTCAGGTCTGGATCCCATAACCTCGCTGCTCCTGGCCGCCTGCTAGGAGGTTCCAACTGCGGGATTCCTCACCATTTTTATTCTATGGTCCCTATGTTTTGAGGCTCCTCCTGCCTGCCTCACTCCCAGCCCCTTGGTGATATGTGTCCTCTGGTTTGAAGCCACATATGCTGGGTCACTCACATTTCGGTGATGAGGCCTCACTGGTGTGAGGACACTCCAGCCTGGTTCCCATTCCCTTGGTGATGTGGGCCCTGTGGTGAGAGTCTGATTCTCTTTGGGTTCCTCACACTTTTGTGAGGTGGGCCCTCTGCTCTGAGGTCACTCCTGCCTGGCTGGCACATCCCGCATTGACAATGGCGGCCCTCTGGTAGCAGTTGGAGCCTGCTGGGAGCCTCCTCTCCTCGTTGATGAGAGCCCTCTGGCGTCAGGCCCTAACTGCTGGGCTCCCCACATTTTCTGATGTGTGCCCACTGGTGCGATGACACTCCTGCTTGGTTCCCTTCCCCATGGGGATGTGGGCCTTGTGCTCTGAAGTCACAACGGCTGGTTTGCTCACAGTTTCATGATGAGGGCCCTCTGTTGTGAGTTCATCACTGCCTGGATCCCATAGCCCTGGTGCTCTGGGACGCCTGCTGGGATGTTCCAACTGCTGGATTCCTCACCTTTTTTATACAATAGGCCATGTGTTGTGAGGTTAATCCTGCCTGCCTCGCTCTGAGACCCATGGAGATGTGGTTCCTCTGGTTTGAAGCCACATTTCCTGGGTACCCCAACTTTTGATGATGTGGCCCCACGGGTGTGATGACACTCCTGCCTGGTTCACAGCCCCTTGCTGATGTGGGCACTCTGGTGAGAGTCTGATCCTGGCTGGGTTCCTTACTCTTCTGTGAGGTGGGCCCTCTGATGTGAGGTCACTCCTGCCTGGCTGGCTCACATCGCCTTGGCGATGTGGGCCTCCTGTTGGCCATGAAAGCATGCTGGGAGCCCCCTACCCTCTTTAATGAGGGCCCTGATAAAACGCATATGCACTTTTTGACCAAGTGCATCATTGTCGAGGATCTGCCTCTTCTCCTATGCTTTCAGAGCACTTCCCGTCTACCTCTTGAAATCATATTCCTGTAATTCTGCCCCGCTTTCAAGTCCTCTTCGCAGCCTTATTTCAATATATTTTTGTATGATACCTGCCATTTATAACTCTGCAGGTTTGTTAAATACAGTGTCCCTGAGCTCCTTTCTTCAACTCGCTATCTTGTGAGCTGGCCGCAAACCCGCAGGTTTGCTTCAGGCCCTAATTTGGTTTCTGCACAGCATGCTGAGCCTTTGGTAAATTCCCTTCTCTGGTGGGAAATGAGCATTCAATTTGCCCGTGCAGACACCTACAGCTAGTCTCTCATTGGTTCTCCCTATTCCTGTTCATCTTGCGCAGAAATTGCAAACTGTGCCAAACAGGAGGTTAAAGGCACTGACTCTCCAAGTGGGTAGAGAGTTAGTAAAGCGTCTGGAATGGTGAACCCGAGTACCAGGGGACGAAACCTGAGAGGCATTTAGAATCGTTTCCCAGTCACATGGTGGACCATACTCTGGGACTCAGATGCATGTTTTAGGTGAAGGAAGAATCCCGTAAACCTGGAGAGTTGGGACCCATGGAATGGGTACCATGCAGTATGATTTCAAAGGGTCTGCGTTTGCTCATCGAACCTCACCAATGCTATCAGCCCGAAGTGTCCAACCTTATGTCTCACTCAGCTCTGGGTGTAGATGTGGTAAATCCAGGTTGCATTACAAGCCCTGAATGAATTATTTAAGAATTGCTCTCTATTTCAGTGTCATTGTGTTTTGATTTTGTAATTCATTTTAATAATGGGATTTATCGGATTTTCTCTGCTGCATTCATGCAGCTGTACACACTCTTGATTCTCTTACGGAGACATATGAATCCATGGGTTTGAAGATACTTACTAGTCAGGTGTACTCCTAGGATTTGTATATGTGGTGTTTAGTCCATTTCGTTGAGCAAGGGGTGGGTCTTGACTATTACATATTTGACGTATGGAATGGTATCTGTGGTAATTTCTATCTCTGGTTTGATGCAGCACCCCAACTCACCTTTCCCCTTAAGCAAGCATAAGTTGGTTTTCTAAATTTGAGACCCTGTTCTGTTTTGTAATTCAGTTCATGTGTAGCCAAGTTTACATTCCGTGTATTAGTGATATCTTATGATGTTTCTTTTTCTGTGTGACTTATTTCACTTAGAATCATCGTACCTGAATCCACACATTATGCCGCGACGGGCCTGATGACATAGATTTCATTGGTGAGTGATATTCCATTGTACGTACGTACCACAATTTCTTTATCCATTTTTCACATTCTGGGATATTTAAGCTGTACCGTAGACGAGGTTCTTGTAAACAGAGCCGACCGAAACTTTGGGGTGGCTGTGTGTTTTTGATTTTAATTTCCCTAAGCTATAGGACCATAAGTGGAAGTGCCGTAGGCTCCGTTGCTTTGTTTTTTAGGTGTTCCAGGAAACACAATACACTTCTCCAGAGTGGCTGTTGGCAATTTACATCCCACCCATCAGCATAAAAAGGCTCCCTGTTCTCCATGGCCTGTGCTGCCTTTCTGGATTTTACACTTTCTCAGATGGCCCTTTTGACCGTGGGGCAGTGAGACTTCATGGTAGTGCAGATTTCTTTAACATGCTTGCTTGGTTGGCTAAAAAGGGCGTATGCGTTTTTTCCTGAATATATTCAGGAAAAAACGCATACGCCCTTTTTGGCCAAGAGCATCATTGTCGACGTTCTGCCTCTTTTCCTATGCTTTAAATGCAATTCCCGTCTACCCCCTGAAATCGTTTTCCTGCAATACTGCCCCGCTTAGAAGTCGTCTTCGCAGCCTTCCTTCAATATATTTTTGGACGATAGCTGTCATTTATAACTCTGCAGGTTTGTGAGTTACAGTGTCCCTGAGCTCCTTTCTTCAACTCGCTATCTTGTGAGCTGGCCACAAACCCGCTGGATTGCTTCAGGCCTTAATCTGGTTCGGGCACGGCATGCTGAGCCTTTGGTTAATTCCTCTTCCTGGTGGGAAATGAGCGTTGAATTTGCCTGTGCAGACACCTACAGCTAGCCTCTCATTGGTTCTCCCTATTCCTGTTCATCTTGCGCAGAAATTGCAAACTGTGCCAAACAGGAGGTTAAAGGCACTGACTCTCCAAGTGGGGAGAGTGTTAGTAAAGGGTCTGGAATGGTGAACTCGAGTAAAAGGGGACGAAAACTGAGATGAATTTGAAAACGTTTGCCGGTCACATGGTGCACCATACTGTGGGTTCCCCATGCATGTTTTAGATGAAGGATGAATCCCTTAAACCTGGAGAGTTGGGACCCATGGAATGGGTACCATGCAGTATGAGTTCAAAGGGTCTGCATTTGCTCATCGAACCTCACCAATGCTCTCAGCCCGAAGTGCCCAACCTTATGTCTCACTCAGCTCTGGGTGTACATGTGGTAAATCCAGGTTGCATCACAAGCCCTGAATGAATTATTTAAGAATTGCTCTCTATTTCACTGTCCTTGTGTTTTGTTTTTGTAATTCATTTGATAATGGGATTTATCGGATTTTCTCTGCTGCATTCATGCCGCTCTATACACGCTTGATTTCCTTATAGAGACATATAAATCCATGGGTTTGAAGATTTTTACTAGTCAGGTATATTCCTAGGCGTTGAAATCTTACGATGTTTCTTTTTCTGTGTGACTTATTTCTGTTAGAATCATCGTACCTGAATCTACTCATTATGCTGCTACAGGCCTGATGACGTAGATTTCATTGCTGAGTGATATTCCATTGTACGTGCGTACCACAACTTCTTTATCCATTTTTTGCTTTCTCGGATATTTAACTTGTACGGTAGACGAGGTTCTTGTAAACAGAGCCATCCCAAATATTGGGGTGGCTGTGTGTTTTTGATTTAATTTCCCTAAGCTATACGACTGTAAGTGGAAGTGCCATAGGCTGTGTTGCTTTGTTTCCTACGTGTTTCAGGAAACAGCATACACTTCTCCAGAGTGGCTGTTGGCAATTTACATTCCGCCCATCAACATAACAAGGCTCCCTGTTCTCCATGACCTGTCCTGCCTTTCTGGATTTTACACTATTTTCAGATGGCGCTTTTGACCGGGGGGGAGTGAGAGTTCACTGTAGTGCAGATTTCCTTTACACGCTTGCTTGGTTGGCCAAGAAGAGCATATGGGTTTTTTCCTGAATATATTCAGGAAAAAACGCATACGCACTTCTTGGGTAAGTGCATCACTGTCGACCTTCTGCCTCTTTTCCTATGCTTTAAGTGCAATTCCTGTCTACCGCCTGAAATCATTTTCCTGAAATTCTGCCCCGCTTTCAAGTCCTCTTCGAAGACCTACTTCAATACATTTTTGGACGATAGCTGTCATTCATAACTCTGCAGGTTTGTGAATTACAGTGCCCCTGAGCTCCTTTCTTCAACTCGCTTTCTTGTGAGCTGGCCGCAAAACCACAGGATTGCTTCAGGCCCTAATCTGTTTCCGGCAGGGCATGCTGAGTCTTTGGTTAATTCCTCTTCCTGGTGGGAAATGAGCGTTCCATTTGTCTGTGCAGACACCTACAGCTAGTCCCTCATTGGGTCTCCCTATTCCTGTTCATATCGCGCAGAAATTGCAAACTGTGCCAAACAGGAGGTTAAAGGCACTGACTCTCCAAGTGGGGAGAGTGTTAGTAAAGCGTCTGGAATTGTGATCCCGAGTACCAGGGGACGAAAACTGAGATGCATTTGAAAACGTTTCCCAATCACACGGTGGACCATACTCTGGGTTTCCCATGCATGTTTTAGCTGAAGGAAGTATCCTTTAAACCTGGAGAGTTGGGACCCATGGAAAGGGTACAATGCAGTATGACTTCAAAGGGTCTGCATTTGCTCACTGAACCTCACCAATGCTATCAGACCGAAGTGTCCAGCCTTATGTCTCACCCAGCTCTGGGTGTAGATGTGGTAAATCCAGGTTGCATCAGAAACCTTGAATGAATTATTCAAGAATTACTCTCTATTTCACTGTCATTGTGTTTTGTTTCTGTAATTTATTTTGATAATGGGATTTATCGGATTTTCACTGCTGCATTTAGGTCGCTCTACACACGCTTGATTTGCTTATGGAGACATATAAATCCATGGGTTTTAAGATTCTTACTTGTCAAGTATATTCCCAGGCGTTGAATATGGGGTGTTGAGTCCATTTCGTTGAGCAAGGACAAGGTCATGTCTATTATATATTTGGCTTATGGAACAGTATCTGTGCTAATTTCAATCTCTGGTTTTATGCAGCACCCCAACTCACCTTTCCCCGTAAGCAAGCATAAGTTGGTTTTCTAAATTTGAGACCCTGTTCGGTTTTGTAATTCAGTTCATGTGGAGCCAAGTTTACATTCCGTGTATTAGTGATATCTTATGATGTTTCTTTTTCTGTGTGACTTATTTCTCGTAGAATACTCGTACCTGGATCCACTCATTATGCCGCTATGGGCCTGATGACGTAGATTTCATTGCTGAGGGATATTCCATTGTACGTACGTACCACAACTTCTTTATTCATTTTTTGCTTTCTCGGATATTTAACTTGTACCGTAGACGAGGTTCTTGTAAACAGAGCCGTCCGAAACTTTGGGGTGGCTGTGTGTTTTTGATTTTAATTTCCCTAAGCTATAGGACCATAAGTGGAAGTGCCATAGGCTGTGTTGCTTTGTTTCTTACGTGTTTCAGGAAACACCATACACTTCTCGAGAGTGGCTCTTGGCAATTTACATCCCACCCATCAGCATAACAAGGCTCCGTCTTTTCCATGACCTGTCCTGCCTTTCGGGATTTTACACATTTTTCAAATGGCCCTTTTGATCGGGGGGCAGTGAGACTTCATTGTAGTGCAGATTTCCTTTACACGCTTGCTTGTTTGGCCAAAATGTGCGTATGCGTTTTTTCCTGAATATATTCAGGAAAAAACGCATACGCCCTTTTTGGCCAAGTGCATCATTGTCGACGTTCTGCCTCTTTTCCTATGCTTTAAGTGCAATTCCTGTCTACCCCCTGAAATCGTTTTCCTGCAATTCTGCCCCACTTACAAGTCCTCTTCGCAGACTTACTTCAATATATTTTTGGACGATAGCTGTCATTTATAACTCAGCAGGTTTGTGAGGTACAGTGTCCCTGAGCTCCTTTCTTCAACTTGCTATCTTGTGAGCTGGCTGCAAATACGCAGGATTGCTTCAGGCCCTAATCTGGTTCCGGCACGGCATGCTGAGCCTGTGGTTAATTCCTCTTCCTCGTGGGAAATGTGTGTTAAATTTGCCCGTGCAGACACCTACAGCTACTCTCTCATTGGTTCTCCCTATTCCTGTTCATCTTGCACAGAAATTGCAAACTGTGCCAAACAGGAGGTTAAAGGCACTGGCTCTCCAAGTGGGGAGAGTGTTAGTCAAGGGTCTGGAATGGTGAACCCGAGTGAAGGGAGACGAAAACTGAGATGCTTTTGAAAACGTTTCCCGGTCACACGGTGCACCATACTTTGGGTTTCCCATGCATGTTTTAGCTGAAGGAAGAATCCCTTAAACCTGGAGAGTTGAGACCCATGGAATGGGTACCATGCAGTATAACTTCAAAGGGTCTGCATCTGCGCATCGAACCTAACCAATGCTATCAGCCCGAAGTGCCCAACCTTATGTCTCATTCAGCTCTGGGTGTAGATGTGGTAAATCCAGGTTGCATCACAAGCTCTGAATGAATTATTTCAGAATTGCTCTCTATTTCACTCTCATTGTGTTTTGTTTTTGTAATTTATTTTGATAATGGGATTTATCGCATTTTCACTGCTGCGTTCATGCCGCTGTACTCATGCTTGATTCTCTTACAGAGACACATAAATCCATGGGTTTGAAGATTCTTACTAGTCAGGTGTATTCGTAGGCGTTGAATATGGGGTGTTGAGTCCATTTCGTTGACCAGGGTGTAGGTTTTTTCTATTACATATTTGGCTTATGGAGCGGTGTCTGTGCTAATTTCAATCTCTTGTTTTATGCAGCTCCCCAACTCTCCTTTATCCTTAAGCAAACATAAGTTGGTCTTCTAAATTTGAGACCCCGTTCTGTTTTGTAATTCAGGTCATATGTAGCCACGTTTACACTCCATGTATTAGTAATATCGTATGTCTTTTTCTTTTTGAATTATGTGACTTCGAATGATCATACGTAACTCCTCTGGGGTTGTTACAACTGTACATATTTCACTGATTTTCAGGCTGAGTAATATTCCACTCTACATAAGTGCCACATCTCTATCCATTTTTTCCCTCCAGAGACATATAAATTATATCCTAGTCGAGGATCTTTTAAACAGAGATGCGGTAAACATTGGGGTGCCTGTGTCCTCTCGATTTTTGTCTTTCCCAAGATATACGTCCATGAGTGCAAGTGCCTTGTGCTCTGTAGCTCATTTTTCAGATGCTTTAGTAAACACAATACACTTCTCAAGAGTGATCATTGGCAATATACATTTCCACTATAAGCCTCACAGGGCTCCCTTTTCTCCTTGCCCTGTCCTGCATTTCTGGTGTTTACACTTTATGAGGAAGGCTCTTCTGACTGATGCGAAGTGATATGTTTTGTAGTACTGATTTCCAGTGCCCACCTGTTTGGTTGGCTAAAAAAGTGTATGCCCTTTTCTTGAATATATACAGAAAAAGACGCATACACCCTTTTTGGCCAACTGCAATGTTGGCAATGTTCAGCCCCTTTTCTTGTGCTTAATGGCGAGTCCTTTCTACCTCTTCCAATCCCTTTCCTGCCATTCTCCGTTGCTTACAAGTCCTTTTCTCTGACTTTCCTCAAGACATTTTTCAGTGAGAGATATTTTCAACTCTGCAGTTTCGTGAATTTTAGCGGCCCTGAGTTCCATTATTCAACTTGTGTTTATGGGAACTGGACACAAAGCAGTGGGATTTCCTCAAGCCCTATTCTGTTTCCATGGGCAACCCTAGCCTTTGGTCAATTCGTCTTCCTGATTGGAAATTAGAGTGACATGTGCCTGTCCGAACACCTAGGACTTGTCTCTCATTGTTCCTCCTCCTTCTGCTTCATCCTCTGGACAAATTCCAAACTGTATGCAACAGGATGTTGACAGTGCTGACATCTCCAAGTGGGGAGACTGTTCGTAAAGACGCTAGAGGGGTGAACCCGAGCACCAGGAGATGAGGAGATGAGATGCCTTTTCCAAACTCTTCCCGATCAGACGGTATACAATCCTCTGGGTGTGACAGGCATGTTTTAGCTGTACGAAGTGTCCCATTCATGTGAGGAGAACACCAGGGCTTTTTCAATATCACTGTCTCTCCACAACCCAAACTGGGGAATTTTTTAAGCTACGGCTACACATATGTTCGTTAAGGGCCTTGGGAAGTAGGCAGAGTCCAAACTTTAGATGATTGAAGTCTTCCTGGTCAGAAGCACTCACCACTGGCTTCCCTTAGGTTCCATTTTAACTGTCATTAATAGATGATGTCAATAAAAATATCTATTCTTTTTCAGATTATTTCCCCTTATAAGTTATTGCAAAATATTGAGTGTAGTTCCCTGTGCTATACAGTAGTTCCTTGTTGATGATCGATTTTATACATAGCAGTGTGTATGTGTTAATCCCAAACTGTTAATTTATCCCTCCTCCCACCTTTCCCCTTTGGTAGTAATAAATTATAAGATTTTATACTTCTCAGAAATGGGGGAGCTGAAAGAGAGTTATCATTTTCAATGGAAAAGCATTTAAAACAAGATTGAAGCTTTAACCAAGATTATTAGATGTACATCCTTGGAAAGAAATCACTTCGTTTCTCTAGTATTGACCTGACAAATAAGACAAACCTTTCACTGAACTTGCTTATAATAAAGTGATGGAAATATCAAATGGAAGTGTTAGAAACATCTTATTTTACCCGAGCCTTATACACTGTTCTATGTTAATTACAGTTTGGCTCACACATCTGTTCATTGAAGTTACAAGGTTCTCAATTTCTGTTACTGATCCTCCAGAGTGGACCCCAACAAGTGTCCCCCTGCCCAGTGTCATTGGAGCCAACAGATCGAGACTGAGTTTGGTTCAGAATCAAAGAAACTTTATATTTTGATCAGAGAATGCAGAGGTGAGAGCATGTGCTACCCCGTGGGCTGTGGGCTGGGCTGCTGTGTAGAGATCCTGTCAGAGTCAGTGGGAGGGAGGGGGCGGAGCTCTTGAGGGCCCGGTTGGCTGCAGCTCAGGCTCTATATCACAGAGTCTGCACTTTGCCCCAGGAGCTAAGGTGTCGACCCAGCCATTCTGCACTAGGGAATCTGGTCTGAAGTGCCGGCTGTTGAACCTCTGTAAGCGGGACACTAGGAACACGTGAAATTAGACAAAGCACAAAGGATAAAAAAGGTGAGACTTTATTTTATTGCCCAGATTCTATATTTATCTCCCAGAGATTTTTAAGGGGCTTTGCCTGGGACAAACCCCTCTTCTGCATTTTGTCCCC
The DNA here is from genome assembly GCF_059928025.1 of Delphinapterus leucas. Lineage (NCBI taxonomy): Eukaryota > Metazoa > Chordata > Mammalia > Artiodactyla > Monodontidae > Delphinapterus > Delphinapterus leucas. The sequence goes on along the minus strand of NW_028322239.1, from coordinate 1,144,402 downwards.
TTCCTCATTCTTAGAGTGCTGAGGGTGCAGACCCTTCATCTGTAACTGCTGAGTGCTGAGTTAGGAGCCCTCATACCCGTGGGCAAGAGTCTGAACTTCTCCCCAGCAGCCTCCAGGTGACGTTGATTGTCCGCAGGCCTCCTGCCTCCCTGCTCGTCCGCCTGAGCACAAGTATTGGTAGTGTTATAGATTCTAATGACCTTTAAGGGTCCAGGAAGGAGATGTGCAGTGATGCTGTGAGGTCCAGTTTCACCCCGCCCCACATTTGTTCGGCCACCTTAGGCTGACCGTTTCTGCCAGCCTAGATGCTCTGACCAGTAGTCTGTGCTTTCTTCAGTTAGGGCCCTGAATTAACGTAAAAACAGCACCAGGTATCAGGACCCTGACTGCCCAACTCCCAGACAGTCCAGGGTCAGTGGTGATGAAGGACCATGATGGTCACTGAGTCAACAGCCTTTTGAAGTAAACAGGAGTCCAGCCGGTCTTATTGGCCACCATCATCACAGTGTCTGTAAGCTTTTCTATGGTGACAGCGTGATATACAGTTCCCCCGCCAAGATTATTACCTCCCCTCTGGGCGCAGTAAGTCCTGCAAGCAGTAGTCTACTCTTTTGGGACACACTCTTGTTGTTTTATGAGAGAAACTCCAGGTCAAGTGATGGTCACACGAGTCGTCATGGTGCCCCTTTGCCCCAGTTATCTCTCTGGAGGTTGGAGTTGGAGGACCTCCTCACTCAAGGTCAGTGTGCCCACGGAGCAAACCCTGCAACTTCAGGGCATGGTTGGGTGTTAGGATCACCACGTGGGGTCCTTTTCCCTTAGGAGGGAGGTGGCCTTTTGGGCTGCTGATTTCCAGGTTTTCAGATACTGCCAGTATCTTGGCTAGATGTGCCGGTTGGCCAAGCCCCTTGGTGACCTTAGTTTATCCTACCTGGATGGCATTCTTGCATTGTTCCATTTCAAGTGGTCCCAGGTTTTGCACTAATACTCCAATGGTGATTCACTGTTAACCAGGAAAGTAAAGGTCAAAGGGTTTAACTAAATTAGGGAGTTCCAGGGCAAGGGTCTGAATTGACTGCTCTTTCCATTCTTGAAAGGCCACTTCTGGATTCTATTCAAAAGGATCATCATCTTTTCCTTTCAGTGTTTCATATAGAGGCCCAGCTAGTAGACTGTAGTTAGGGATCCAGAAGCAGCAAACCCTGGCCTCGCCAGGAACCCCTAAGCTGTCTTCTAATTTTAGAAATGGGTAAGGCTGTAAATTGTTTCTTCCCTTTCCTGGGATGGGCTTCTCTGTCCTTCTGTGAGAATGAAGCCCAGGCAGGTCACCGTAGTCTGTGATATTTGAGCTTTTTCTTGGACAACTTGTATCCTTTATTGGCTTGGTAGTTCAGAGGTCTCCTTAGTAGGGCTGGCGATCAGAATATCGTCTGCATATTGAAGGAGTGTTTCCTTTTCCAGAGGTAGAACTTTTAGGTCTTTAGCTGAGCTTTCCCCAAAGATAGTGTGGGAATTTTTGAACTCTTGGGGCAACACGGCCCGGAAGTATTGTTTTAGTTGTATGTTGAGTCCTGCCACTCACAAGCCAAAATTTCTTGTGAGTCTGGGACTAGTAGAATACAAAAGAAGGCATCATTGAAGACTAATACAGAATACCACGTCCTAGTGGTTGGTAGAATGAGCAGCAGGGTGTAGGATTTAGGAACTACTGGAGGTATATCCTCGGTGGCTTCACTGACTGTCCTGACATCCTTTACCAGGACTCCAGCAGCCCATGGGGCTCTCGAGGTCAGGCCAATCCCAGAATATGGAGCTCACCTGGGCAGGTACCCCACCCCCACCCCAGCCCACAGGGCTCTCGTGTTCAGGCCCCTCCCAGGATATGGGGTTCCCTGGGCAGGTTCCCCTGCAGCCCATGGGGCTCTCGTGGTCAGGCCCCTCCCAGGATACAGAGCTACCCTTGCAGATACCGTGGCAGGGCTGGGCACACAGGAACCGTGCACATCGCCCTCATTTCAGAGCACTCCCAGCTCACCTGTCACTCAGATCTGACACAGAGCACCTCAGAGCAGGACTTGAACTAACAAACAGCAGCTCCGACAGGTCTGTGACCCTGGGCATCACTCTGTGTGGCCTCCCCCCACCTGGACTTCCAGAGACTTCCACTGCACCCGGGGCACCAGACCTCTGTCTCCACCCACCACCCACCCCTGCTCTCCCTGACTCCTGGGTTCCTCTCATTAGGAGAGGGTTTTCTTGAAGTTGTCTCCCACTCATGGGCCAGATAATATAATTAGAAAACAAGCCAGAGCTGCAGCCCCTTGTCTATCCTGACTCTCAGGAGCCCACACCTGTTCCTTGGACCTGGCCGATTCAGCTAGTTCCATTTTCTGCAACTGTCAGCCCCTGAGGGATGATTATTGGCTGGCCTGGGAAGCCTGACCGTGCCCCCCATCCCTCCCCTGGTGTGCCTGTGTTGAGATCAATATAAACACTTCACCAGGCAGCAAGAGCCCCTGCAGCTGTGCCTGACGCCATTTTCTCTGCCCTGTCAGCAGTCTCGGGGCTGGGCTGGTGGGAGGGAGTGAGAGGCCACGGCTTTGTGGGTGGCCCAGTGTGAGTGGGGCTCTGCTGGACTTTCTGCAGCAGTTGCCAAGATGCCACCTGCTAAATAAGAGGATGTGTCACCGATACCTGCTGCTGGAATTTCTCCCTGGACAGAGGTGTGTGAGGGAGAAATCAGTGGGGGCCGGGACACCAGGGGTATCTCAGGCAGGGAAATGGAAAGCTTCCAGAAGAGCACCCAGGGCCAGGACCATCCTGGCTGGCCTGCAGGCACCAAGTCGGCTGGCATGCTGTCGCTCATGTGGCTCCATGGCCCTTCCTCTAAGCTTTCAAGTCCTTGTACATATTCAGGTGTTTTACCTGGGAAGGGTGGGAACATTTCAGCAGCAGCTGGCCTGGGGCTCGGCCCACGTTTACTCACAGATGCCTCGGCACGGTCCCCCAGCTTTGCAATGAGGACGCTTGTTGCGTGGGGCCTGCTGGCTGAATGGGAGATGATTCCCCACCACTGACCAACTTCAGAATTGTTTACAACTGGAGCAAGTGGCCTGATATGGTTTTCCTCTGTGTAACTGCTGGGTTTTGTTTTTTTTTTCTTTTTTTCGTTTTTGGTTCAAGGTAGATTTTATTCCTCTTTTTTGTATTTACAGATATAAGCATGGAAATAATTTATTCACATAAATACATGTATGTGAAGGGAAGAATATTTTTTCTGTTTTACTTTTTTAATTTTGAGTTTTATTTTATTTTTTTATACAGCAGGTTATTTTTGGTTATCTATTTTATACATATAAATGTATACATGCCAATCCCAATTTCTCAACTCCTCCCACCACCACCCCCCAACAGCTTTCCCCCCTTGGTGTCCATACGTTTGTTGTCTACATCTGTTGCTCTATTTCTGCCTTGCAAAACGGTTCATCTGTACAATATTTCTAGGTTCCACATATATGCATTAATATACAAGATTTGTTTTTCTCTTTCTGACTTACTTCACTCTGTATGACAGTCTCTAGATCCATCAACGTCTCTACAAATGACCCAATTTCATTCCTTTTTATGGCTTAGTAATATTCCATTTTATACTTGTACCACATCTTTATGCATTCGTCTGTCTGTGGGCATTTAGGTTGCTTCCATTACCTGGATATTGTAAATAGTGATGCAATGAACATTGCGGTGAATGTCTCTTTTTGATTTATGGTTTTGTCTGGGTATATGCCCAGTAGTGGGATTGCTGTATCATATGGTAATTCTATTCTTAGTTTTATAAGAAACTCCATAATGTTCTCCACAGTGACTGTATCAATTTACATTCCCAACAATAGTGGAAGAGGGTTCCTTATCTCCACACCCTTTCCAGCATTTGTTGTTTGTAGATTTTCTGATGATGCCCATTCTATCAGGTGTGAGGTGATACACCATGGATGAGTCTATTTCGTTGAGCAAAGAGTAGGTCTTGTCTATTACATATTTGGCTTATGGAACGGTATGTGTGCTCATTTCAATCTCTGGTTTTATACAGCACCCCAACTCAACTTTCCCCTTAAGCAAGCATAAGTTTTTATCTAAATGTGAGACTCTGTTCGGTTTTGTAATTCAGTTTATGTGTAGCCAAGTTTACACTCTCTCTATTCGTGATATCTTATGATAATTATCTTACTCTGTGTGACCTATTTCTCTTAGAATCATCATACTTAAATCCACTCAATTTGCTGCTACAGGCCTGATGACATTGATTTCATTGCTGAGTGATATTCCGTTGTACGTAAGTAGCACAACTCCTTTATCCATTTTTTTCTTTCTGGGATATTTAATTTGTACTGGACTCGAGGTTCTTGGAAACACAGCAGCCCTAAATTTTGTGTTGGCTGTGTCTTCTTGATTTTAATTTTCCTAAGCTATAGGGCCAAAAGTGGAAGTGCCCTAGGGTCTGTAGCTTTGTTTGTCAGATGTTTCAGGATACACCATAAACATCTCCAGAGTGTCTGTTGGCAATTTACATCCCGCCCATCAGCATAACAAGGCTCCCTGTTCTCCATGGCCTGTCCTGTGTTTCTGGTTTTTACACTGTTTTCAGATGGCCCTTTTGACGAATGGGAAATGAGACTTCATTGTAGTGCAGATTTCCATTGCTCCAGTGCTTGGTTGGCCAAAAAGGGCATATGCATTTTTTCCTGAATATATTCAGGAAAAAATGTATATGCACTTTTGTCCAAGTGCATCACTGTCAAAGATCTGCCACATTTCACATGCTTTAAATGCAATTCCAATCTTCCTCCTGAAATATGATTCCTGCAATTCTGCCTCGTTTTCAAGTCCTCTTTGCAGACTTACTTCAATATATTTTTGCCAATAGCTGTCATTTATAACTCTGCAGGTTTGTGAATTACAGTGCCCGTGATTTCCTTTCTTAACTCGTTTCCTTGAAAGCTGGCCACAGAACCGCAGGTGTGCTTCAGGCCATGATCAGGGTCCGGCATGGCACTCTGAGCCGTTGGTTAATTCCTCTTCCTGGTGGGATATTAGAGTTCAATGTGCCCCTCCAGACACCTGCCTCACTCCCAGGCCCTTGGTGATGTCTGTCCTCTGGTTTGAGGCCACATGTGCTGGATTCCTCACCTTTGGCTGATGTGGCCCCACTGGTGTGAGGACACTCCTGCTTGGTTCCCATCCCCTTGGTGATGTGGGCCCTCCGGTGAGTCTGATCCTGGTTGGGTTACTCACACTTCTGTGAGGTGGTCCTTCTTCTCTGAGGTCACGCCTGCCTGGCTGGCACACCCCGCCTTGGTGACGTCGGCCATCTGGTGGGAGTTGGTGCCTGCTGGGAGTCTCCTCCCCTCGGTAATGAGGGCCCTCTGGCGTCAGGCCCTAACTCCTGGGCTCCCAAAATTTTCGGATGTGCGCCCTGTGGTACGAGTACATTCCTGCCAAGTTCACAACCTCATGGGAATGTGGGCCTTCTGCTCTGAGGTCCCAACGGTGGGTTGCTCAGTTTCATGATGAGGCCCCTCTGGTGTGAGTTCACTCCAGCCTGGATCCCATAGCCACGCTGCTCCTGGCCACCTGCTGGGAGGTTATAACTGCAGGATTCCTCACCTTTTTTCTTCTATGGGCCCTTTGTTTTGAGACTCCTCCTGCCTGCCTCACTCCCAGCCCCTTGGTGATGTGTGTCCTCTGGTTTGAGGCCACGTGTGCTGGGTCCCTCACCTTTTGATGATGTGGCCCCACTGGTGTGAGGACACTCCTGCCTGGTTCCTATCCCCTTGATGATGTGGGCCCTATCTTGAGAGTCTGATCATGGCTGGGTTCCTCACCCTTCTGTGAGGTGGGTCCTCTGCTGTGAGGTCACTCCTGCCTGGCTGGCACACCCCGCCTGCGCAACATCGGCCCTCTTGTGGCAGGTGTAGCCTGCTGGGAGCCTCCTCCCCTCGGTGATGAGGGCCCTCTTGCGTCAGGCCCTAACTGCTGGGTACCCACATTTTCTGATACGTGCTAAGTGGTGCGAGGACACTCCTGCCAAGTTCCCATCCCCATGGGGATGTGGGCCTTCTGCTCTTAGGTCCCAATGTCTGGGTTGCTCACAGTTTCATGATGTGACCCCTCTGCTGTGAGTTTACTGCAGCCTGGATCGCATAGACTCGGTGCTCTGGGCCGCCTGCTGGGAGGTTCCCACTGCAAGATTCCTCAGCTTTTTTATTCTATGGGCCCTGTGTTGTGAGGCTCCTCCTGCCTGCCTCACTCCGAGCCCCTTGGAGATGTGGGTCCTCTGGTTTAGGCCACATGTGCTGGGTTCCTCACCTTTCTATGATGTGGCCACACAGGTGTGAAGACAGTCCTGCCTGGTTCAGATCCCATTGGTGATATGGGCCCTCTGGTGAGAGTCTTATCCTGGCTGGGTTCCTCACACTTCTGTGAGGTAGGCCCCCTGCTGTGAGGTCACTCCTGCCTGGCTGTCACATGTCACCTTGGCGACATGGGCCCTCAGTTGGGAGTTGGTGCCTGCTTGGAGTCTCCTCCCCTTGGTAATGAGGGTCCTCTGGCGTCAGGCGCTAACTTCTGGGCTTCCAAAATTCTCTGATGTGTGCCCTGTGGTGCGAGTACACTTATGCCATGTTCCCAACCACATGGGAATGTGGGCCTTCTGCTCTGAGGTCCAAACGGCTGGGTTGTTCACAGTTTCATGATGAGGGCCCTCTGTTTTGAGTTCAGTCAGGTCTGGATCCCATAGCCTCGCTGCTCCTGGCCACCTGCTAGCAGGTTCCAACTGCGGGATTCCTCACCATTTTTATTCTATGGTCCCTGTTTTGAGCCTCCTCCTGTCTGCCTCACTCCCAGCCCCTTGGTGATATGTGTCCTCTGGTTTGAAGCCATGTGTGCTGGGTCACTCACATTTCGGTGATGAGGTCCCACTGGTGTGAGGACACTCCAGCCTGGTTCCCATTCCCTTGGTGATGTGGGCCCTGTGGTGAGAGTCTGATCCTCTTTGTGTTCCTCACACTTTTGTGAGGTGGGCCCTCTGCTCTGAGGTCACTCCTGCCTGGCTGGCACATCCCGCATTGGCAATGGCGGCCCTCTGGTAGCAGTTGGAGCCTGCTGTGAGCCTCCTCTCTTCGGTGATGAGAGCCCTCTGGCGTCAGGCCCTAACGGCTGGGCTCCCCACATTTTCTGATGTGTGCCCACTGGTGCGATGACACTCCTGCTTGGTTCCCTTCCCCATGGGGATGTGGGCCTTGTGCTCTGAGGTCACAACGGCTGGTTTGCTCACAGTTTCATGATGAGGGCCCTCTGTTGTGAGTTCATCACTGCCTGGATCCCATAGCCCTGGTGCTCTGGGACGCCTGCTGGGATGTTCCAACTGCTGGATTCCTCACCTTTTTTATACAATGGGCCATGTGTTGTGAGGTTAATCCTGCCTGCCTCGCTCTGAGACCCATGGTGATGTGGGTCCTCTGGTTTGAGGCCACATTTCCTAGGTACCTCAACTTTTGATGATGTGGCCCCACGGGTGTGATGACACTCCTGCCTGGTTCACAGCCCCTTGCTGATGTGGGCACTCTGGTGAGAGTCTGATCCTGGCTGGGTTCCTTACCATTCTGTGAGGTGGGCTCTCTGATGTGAGGTCACTCCTGCCTGGCTGGCTCACATCGCCTTGGCGATGTGGGCCCTCTGTTGGCCACGAAAGCATGCTGGGAGCCTCCTACCCTCTTTAATGAGGGCCCTGAAAAAACGCATATGCACTTTTTGACCAAGTGCATCATTGTCGAGGATCTGCCTCTTCTCCTATGCTTTCAGAGCACTTCCCGTCTACCTCCTGAAATAATATTCCTGGAATTCTGCCCCGCTTTCAAGTCCTCTTTGCAGCCTTACTTCAATATATTTTTGTTTGATACCTGCCATTTATAACTCTGCAGGTTTGTTAATTACAGTGTCCCTGAGCTACTTTCTTCAACTCGCTTTCTTGTGACCTGGCCGCAAAACCACAGGATTGCTTCAGGCCATAAAATGGTTTCCGCACAGCATGCTGAGCCTTTGGTAAATTCCTTTTTCTGGTGGGAAATGAGTGTTAAATTTGCCCGTGCAGACACCTACAGCTAGTCTCTCATTGGTTCTCCCTATTCCTGTTCATCTTGCGCAGATATTGCAAACTGTGCCAAACAGGAGGTTAAAGGCACTGACTCTCCAAGTGGGTAGAGAGTTAGTAAAGTGTCTGGAATGGCGAACCCGAGTACTAGGGGACGAAAACTGAGAGGCATTTAAAATCGCTTCCCAGTCACACGGTGGACCATACTCTGGGATGCAGATGCATGTTTTAGGTGAAGGAAGAATCCCGTAAACCTGGAAAGTTGGGACCCATGTAATGGGTACCATGCAGTATGACTTCAAAGGGTCTGCATTTGCTCATCGAACCTCACCAATGCTTTCAGCCCGAAGTGTCCAACCTTATGTCTCACTCAGCTCTGGGTGTAGATGTGGTAAATCCAGGTTGCATTACAAGCCCTGAATGAATTATTTAAGAATTGCTCTCTATTTCAGTGTCATTGTGTTTTGATTTGTAATTCATTTTGATAATGGGATTTATCGGATTTTCTCTGCTGCATTCATGCCGCTGTACACACGCTTCATTCTCTTACGGAGACATATAAATCCATGGGTTTGAAGATTCTTACTAGTCAGGTGTATTCCTAGGCGTTGAATATGGGGTGTTTAGTCCGTTTCGTTGAGCAAGGGTTATGTCTTGACTATTACATATTTGGCTTATGGAAAGGTATCTGTGCTAATTTCTGTCTGTGGTTTTATGCAGCACCCCAACTCACCTTTCCCCATAAATAAGCATAAGTTGGTTTTCTAAATTTGAGACCCTGTTCTGTTTTGTAATTCAGTTCATGTGTAGCCAAGTTTACATTCCGTGGATTAGTGATATTTTATGTTTCATTTTCTGTGTGACTTATTTCATTTAGAATCATCGTACCTGAATCCACTCATTATGCCACGACGGGCCTGATGACATAGATTTCATTGCTGAGTGATATTCCATTGTATGTACGTTATACAACTTCTTCTTTATCCATTTTTCACCTTCTGGGATATTTTACTTCTCCGTAGACGAGGTTCTTCTAAACATAGCTGTCCGAAACTTTGGGGTGGCTGTGTGCTTTTGATTTTCATTTCTCTAAGCTATAGGACCATAAGTTGAAGTGCCGTAGGCTCCGTTGCTTTGTTTTTTAGGTGTTTCAGGAAACACCATACACTTCTCCAGAGTGGCTGTTGGCAATTTACATACCGCCCATCAGCATAACAAGGCTCCCTGTTTTCCAAGACCTGTCCTGACTTTTTCGATTTTACACTTTTTTTAGATGGCCCTTTTGACGCGGGGACAGTGAGTCTTCATTGTAGTGCATATTTCCTTTACACGCTTGCTTGGTTGGCCGAAAAGTACGTATGCGTTTTTTCCTGAATATATTCAGGAAAAAACGCATGCGCCCTTTTTGGCCAAGTGCATCATTGTCTACATTCTGCCTCTTTTCCTATGCTTTAAGTACAATTCCCGTCTACCCCCTGAAATCGTTTTCCTGAATTTCTGCCCCGCTTTCAAGTCCTCTTCGAAGACTTACTTCAGTACATTTTTGGACGATAGCTGTCATTCATAACTCTGCAGGTTTGTGAATTACAGTGTCCCTGAGCACCTTTCTTCAACTCGCTTTCTTCTGAGCTGGCCGCAAAACCGCAGGATTGCTTCAGGCCCTAATCTGTTTCCGGCAAGGCACGCTGAGCTTTGGTTAACTCCCCTTCCTGGTGGGAAATGAGCGTTCCATTTGCCCGTGCAGACACCTACAGCTAGTCTCTCATTGGTTCTCCCTATTCCTGTTCAGCTTGAGCAGAAATTGCAAATTTTGCCAAACAGGAGTTTAAAGAAACTGACTCTCCATGTGGGGAGAGTGTTAGAAAAGCGTCTGGAATGGTGAACCCGAGTACCAGGGGACGAAAACTGAGATGCATTTGAAAACGTTTCCCAATCACGCGGTGGACCATACTCTGGGTTTCCCATGCATGTTTTAGCTGAAGGAAGAATCCCTGAAAGCTGGAGAGTTGGGACCCATGGAAAGGGAACCATGCAGTATGACTTCAAAGGGTCTGCGTTTGCTCACTGAACTTCACCAATGCTATGAGCCTGAAGTGTCCAGACTTATGTCTCACCCAGCTCTGGGTGTAGATGTGGGAAATCCAGTTTGCATCACATGCCCTGAATGAATTATTTAAGAATTGCTCTCTATTTCACTGTCCTTGTGTTTTGTTTCTGTGATTCATTTGGATAATGGGATTTATCGGATTTTCTCTGCTGCATTCATGCCGCTGTACACACGCTTCATTCTCTTACGAGGACATATATATCCATGGGTTTGAAGATTCTTACTAGTCAGGTGTATTCCTAGGCCTTGAATATGGGGTGTTTAGTCCAATTCCTTGAGCAAGGGGTAGGTCTTGACTATTACATATTTGGTTTATGGAAAGGTATTTGTGCTAATTTCTATCTCTGGTTTTATGCAGCACCCCAACTCAACTTTCCCCTTATCCAAGCATAAGTTGGTTTTCTAAATTTGAGACCCTGTTCTGTTTTGTAATTCAGTTCACGTGTAGCCAAGTTTACATTCCGTGTATTAGTGATAACTTATGATGTTTCATTTTCTGTGTGACTTATTTCACTTAGAATCATCATACCTGAATCCACTCATTATGCCGCGACGGGCCTGATGACATTGATTTCATTGCTGAGTGGTATTCCATTGTACGTACGTACCACAACTTCTTTATCCATTTTTCACATTCTGGTATATTTAACTTGTACCGTAGACGAGGTTCTTGTAAACAGAGCCGTCCGACACTTTGGGGTGGCTGTGTGTTTTTGATTTTCATTTCCCTAAGCTATAGGACCATAAGTGGAAGTGCCGTAGGCTCCGTTGCTTTGTATTTTAGGTGTTTCAGGAAACACCATACCCTTCTCCAGAGTGGCTGTTGGCAATTTACATCCCGCCCATCAGCATAACAAGGCTCCATGTTCTCCATGGCCTGTGCTGCATTTCTGTATTTTACACTTTGTTCAGATGGCCCTGTTAACCGGGGAGCAGTGAGACTTCATTGTAGTGCAGATTTCTTTAACATGCTTGCTTGGTTGGCCAAAAAGGGCGTATGCGTTTTTTCCTGAATATATTCAGGAAAAAACGCATACGCCATTTTTGGCCAAGTGCATCATTGTCGACCTGCTGCCTCTTTTCCTATGCTTTAAATGCAATTCCAGTCTACCCCCTGAAATCGTTTTCCTGCAATTCTGCCCCGCTTTCAAGTCCTCTTCGCAGCCTTCCTTCAATATATTTTTGGACGATAGCTGTCATTTATAACTCTGCAGGTTTGTGAATTACAGTGCCCCTGAGCTCCTTTCTTCAAATAACTTTCTTGTGAGCTGGCCGCAAACCCGCAGGATTGCTTCAGGCCCTAATCTGGTTCCGGCACGGCATGCTGAGCCTTTGGTTAATTCCTCTTCCTGGTTGGAAATGAGCGTTAAATTTGCCCGTGCAGACACCTACAGCTGGTCTCTCATTGGTTCTCCCTATTCCTGTTCATCTTGCGCAGAAATTGCAAACTGTGCCAAACAGCAGGTTAAAGGCACTGGCTCTCCAAGTGAGGAGAGTGTTAAAAGGGTCTGGAATGGTGAACCCGAGTAAAAGGGGACGAAAACTGAGATGCATTTGAAAACGTTTCCCGGTCACACGGTGCACCATACTGTGGGTTTCCCATGCATGTTTTAGCTGAAGGAAGAATTGCTTAAACCTGGAGAGTTGGGACCCATGGAATGGGTACCATGAAGTATGACTTCCAATGGTCTGCATTTGCTCATCGAACCTCACCAATGCTATCAGCCCGAAGTGTCCAACCTTATGTCTCACTCAGCTCTGGGTGTAGATGAGGTAAATCCAGGTTGCATCACAAGCCCTGAATGAATTATTTAAGAATTGCTCTCTATTTCACTGTCATTGTGTTTTGTTTTTGTAATTCATTTTGATAATGGGATTTATCGGATTTTCTCTGCTGCCTTCATGCAGCTGTACACACACTTGATTCTCTTATGGAGACATATAAATCCATGGGTTTGAAGATTCTTACTAGTCAGGTGTATTCCTAGGCGTTCAATATAAGGCGTTTAGTGCATTTCGTTGAGCAAGGAGTAGGTCTTGTCTCTTACGTATTTGCCTTATGGAACTGTATCTGTGCTAATTTCAATCTCTGTTTTTATGCAGCACCCCAACTCACCTTTCCCCATAAGCAAGCATAAGTTGGTTTTCTAAATTTGAGACCCTGTTCTGTTTTGTATTTCAGTTCATGTGTAGCCAAGTGTACATTCCGTGTATTAGTGACAGCTTATGAGGTTTCTTTATCTGTGTGATTTATTTCACTTAGAGACATCGTACCTGAATCCAGTCCTTATGCTGCTTTGGGCCTGATGACATAGATTTCCTTGCTGAGTGATATTCCATTTTACGTAAGTACTACAACTTCTTTATCCCTTTTTTGCTCTCTGGGATATTTAACTTGTAGGGTAGACAAGGTTCTAAACAGAGCTGTCCCAAAGTTTGTGGTGGCTGCGTCTTTCTGATTTTAATTTCTCTAAGCTAAAAGACCATATGTGGAAGTGCACTGGGCTCAGTTCCTTTCTTTTTTAGGTGTTTCAGGAAACGCCATACACTTCTCCAGAGTGGCTGTTGGCAATTTACATCCCACCCATCAGCATAACAATGCTCCGTTTTCTCCATGGCCTGTCCTGTCTTTCTGGATTTTACAGTTTTTTCAGATGGCCCTTATGACCAGGGGGAAGTGAGACTTCATTTTAGTGCAGATTTCCTTTGCAAGCTTGCTTGGTTGGCCAAAAAGCGTGTATGCGTTTTTTCCTGACTATATTCAGGAAAAATCGAATACGCCCTTTTTAGCCAAGTGCATCATTGTCAACGTTCTGCCTCTTTTCCTATGCTTTAAATGCATTTTCAGTCTAACTCCTGATATCGGTTTCCTGCAATTCTGCCCCACTTTCAAGTCCTCTTCGCGTCCTTACTTCAATATATTTTTGGACAATAGCTGTCATTTATAACTCTGCATGTTTGTGAATTACAGTGCCCCTGAGCTCGTTTCTTCAACTCGTTTTCTTTTGAGCTGGCTGCAAAACCATAGGATTGCTTCTGGCCCTAATCTTGTTCCGGCATTGCACGCTGACCGTTTGTTTAATTCTCCTTCCTGGTGGGAAATGAGCATTACATTTGCCCATGCAGACACCTACAGCTAATCTCTCATTGGTTCTCCCTATTCCTGTACATCTTCTGCGTAAATTGCAAACTGAGCCAGACAGGAGGTTAAAGACACTGACTCTCCAAGTGGGGAGAGTGTTAGTAAAGCGTCTGGAATGGTGAACCCGAGTACCAGGGGACGAAAACTGAGATGCATTTAAAAACGTTTCCCAATCACACGGTGGACCATACACTGGGTTTCCCATGCACGTTTTAGCTGAAGGAAGAATCCCTTAAACCTGGAGAGTTGAAACCCATGGAATGGGTAAAATGCTGTATGACTTCAAACGGTCTGCATTTGCTCACAGAACCTCACCAATGCTATCAGCTCGAAGTGTCCAGCCTTATGTCTCATCCAGCTGTGGGTGTAGATGTGTTAAATCCAGGTTGCATCACAAGCCCTGAAAGAATTTTTTAAGAATTGCTCTCTATTTCACTGCCATTTTGTTATGTTTTTGAAATTTATTTTGAAAATGTGATTTAGCTGATTTTCACTGCTGCGTTTATGTCGCTCTACACACGCTTGATTCTCTTACGGAGACATATAAATCCATACGTTTTAAGACTCTTACTAGTCAGGTATATTCCTAGGTGGTGAATATGGGGTGTTGAGTCATTTCGTTGACCAAAAAGTAGGTCTTTTCTATTACATATTTGGCTTATGGAACAGTATCTGTGCTAATTTCAATCTCTGGTTTTATTCAGCACCCGAACTCACCTTTCCCCTTAAGCAAGCATATGTTGGTTTTCTAAATTTGAGGCCCCGTTCTGTTTTGTAGTTCCATTCATGTGTCCCCAAGTTTACATTCCGTGTATTAGTGATATCTTATGTTGCTTTAAATGATATCTTATGATATGTGTCTTTTTCTTTTGAATTATGTGACTTCGAATGATCATACGTAACTCCTCTGGAGTTGTTACAAATGGCCATATTTCATTGATTTCCAGGCTGAGTAATATTCCACTCTACATAAGTACCACATCTCTATCCATTTTTTCCCTCCAGAGACATTTAAGTTATATCCTAGTCGAGGTTCTTTTAAACAGAGAGGCGGTAAACATTGGGGTGCCTGTGTCCTCTCGATTTTTGTTTTTCCCAAGATACACGTCCATGAGTGCAAGTGCCCTGTGCTCTGTAGCTCATTTTTTAGATGCTTTAGTAAACACAATACACTTCTCCAGAGTGACCGTTGGCAATATACATTTCCACTATAAGCCTCACAGGGCTCCCTTTTCTCCTTTCCTGTCCTGCATTTCTGGTGTTTACACTTTATGAGGACGGCTCTTCTGACTGATGTGAAGTGATATCTTTTGTAGTATTGATTTCCAGGGCCCACCTGTTTGGTTGGCTAAAAATGTGTGTGCCCTTTTCTTGAATATATACAGAAAGAGATGCATACACCCTTTTTGACCAAGTGCAAAGTTGCAAATGTTCAGCCCCTTTTCTGGTGCTTAATGGCGAGTCCTTTCTACCTCTTCCAATCCCTTTCCTGCCATTCTCCCTTGCTTACAAGTCCTTTTCTCTGACTATCCTCAAGACATTTTTTAGGGATAGATATTTTCAACTCTGCAGTTTCGTGAATTTTAGTGCCCCTGAGTTCCATTTTTTACTTGTGTTTATGGGAACTGGCCACAAAGCAGCGGGATTTCCTCAAGGCCTATTCTGTTTCCATGGGCAACCCTAGCCTTTGGTCAATTCGTCTTTCTGATTGGAAATTAAAGTGACATGTGGCTGTCCGAGCACCTAGGACTTGTCTCTCATTGTTCCTCCTCCTTCCGCTTCATC
This sequence comes from Delphinapterus leucas, assembly GCF_059928025.1. Lineage (NCBI taxonomy): Eukaryota > Metazoa > Chordata > Mammalia > Artiodactyla > Monodontidae > Delphinapterus > Delphinapterus leucas. The sequence continues at coordinate 1,129,219 of NW_028322239.1, read as the reverse complement.
CTCTGGACAAATTCCAAACTGTACACAACAGGATGTTGACAGTGCTGACATCTCCAAGTGGGGAGACTGTTAGTAAAGACGCCGGAGTGGTGAACCCGAGCACCAGGAGATGAGGAGATGAGATGCCTTTTCCAAACTCTTCCCGATCAGACGGTATACCATCCTCTGGGTGTGACAGGCATGTTTTAGCTGTAGGAAGGATCCCATTCATGTGAGGAGACCACCAGGGCTTTTTCAAAATCAGTGTCTCTCCGCAACCCAAACTGGGGAATTTTTTAAGCTACGGCTACACATATGTTCATTAAGGGCCTTGGGAAGTAGGCAGAGTCCAAACTTTAGATGATTGAAGTCTTCAGGGTCAGAAGCACTCACCAACGGCTTCCCTTAGGTTCCATTTTAACTGTCATTGATAGATGATGTCAATAAAAATATCTATTCTTTTTCAGATTATTTCCCCTTATAGGTTATTGCAAAATATTGAGTGTAGTTCCCTGTGCTATACAGTTGTTCCTTGTTGATGATTGATTATATACATAGCAGTGTGTATGTGTTAATCCCAAACTGTTAATTTATCCCTCCTCCCACCTTTCCTCTTTGGTAATCATAAATTATAAGATTTTATACTTCTCAGAAATGGGGGAGCTGAAAGAGAGGTATCATTTTCAATGGAAAAGCATTTAAAACAAGATTGAAGCTTTAACCAAGATTATTAGATGTACATCCTTGGAAAGAAATCATTTCGTTTCTCTAATATTGACCTGACAAATAAGACAAACCTTTTCAGTGAACTTGCTTATAATAAAGTGATGGAAATATCAAATGGAAGTGTTAGAAACATCTTATTTTACCCGAGCCTTATACACTGTTCTATGTTAATTACAGTTTGGCTCACACATCTGTTCATTGAAGTTACAAGGTTCTCAATTTCTGTTACTGATCCTCCAGAGTGGACCCCAACAAGTGTCCCCCTGCCCGGTGTCATTGGAGCCAACAGATCGAGACTGAGTTTGGTTCAGAAGCAAAGGAAACTTTATATTTTGATCAGAGAATGGAGAGGTGAGAGCATGTGCTACCCTGTGGGCTGTGGGCTGGGCTGCTGTGTAGAGATCCTGTCAGAGTCAGTGGGAGGGAGGGGGCAGAGCTCTCTCGAGGGCCCGGTTGGCTGCAGCTCAGGCTCTATATCACAGAGTCTGCCCTGGGCCCCAGGATCTGATGTGTCGACCCAGCCATTCTGCACTAGAAAATCTGGTCTGAAGTGCCAGGTGTGGAACCTCTGTATGCGGGACCCTAGGAGCACGTGAAATTAGACAAAGCACAAAGGATAAAAAGGTTAGACTTTATTTTATTGCCCAGATTCTATTTTTATCTCCCAGGGATTTTTAAGGGGCTTTGCCTGGGACAAACCCCGCTTCTGCCTTTTGTCCCCTTCCTCATTCTTGGAGTGCTGAGGGTGCAGACCCTTCTTCTGTAACTGCTGAGTGCTGAGTTAAGAGCACTCATACTCGTGGGCGAGGGTCAGAACTTCTCCCCAGCAGCCTCCAGGTGACGTTGATTGTCCCCAGGGCTGCTGCCTCCCTGCTCGTCCGCCTGAGCACCAGTATTGGAAGTGTTATAGATTCTAATGACCGTTAAGGGTCCAGGAAGGAGATGTGCAGTGATGCTGTGAGGTCCAGTTTCACCCCGCCCCACATTTATTTGGCCACCTTAGGCTGACCGTTTCTGCCAGCCTAGATGCTCTGACCAGTAGTCTGCGCTTTCTTCAATTAGGCCCCTGAATTAACGTAAAAACAGCACCAGGTGTCAGGACCCTGCCCGCTCAACTCCCAGACAGCCCAGGGTCAGTGGTGATGAAGGACCATGATGGCCACTGAGTCAACAGCCTTTTGAAGTAAACAGGAGTCCAGCCGGTCTTATTGGCCACCATCATCACGGTGTTTCTAGGCTTTTCTATGGTGACAGCGTGATATTCGGTTCCCCCGCCAAGATTATTAGCTCCCCTCTGGGTGCAGTAAGTCCTGCAAGCAGTAGTCTACTCTTTTGGGACACACTCTTGTTGTTTTATGAGAGAAACTCCAGGTCAAGTGATGGTCACATGAGTTGTCATGTTGCCCCGTTGCCCCTGGTTATCTCTCTGGAGGTTGGAGTTGGAGGGCCTCCTCACTCGAGGTCAGTGTGCCCACGGAGCAAACCCTGCAACTTCAGGGCATGGTTGGGGGTTAGGATCACCACGTGGGGTCCTTTTCCCTTAAGAGGGAGGTGGCCTTTTGGGCTGCTGATGTCCAGGTTTTTAGATACCGCCAGTATCTTGGGCAGATGTGGCGGTGGGCCAAGCTCCATGGTGACCGTAGTTTATCCTACCTATATGGCATTCTTGCATTGTTCCATTTCAAGTGGTCTCAGTTTTTGCACTAATACTCCAATGGCGATTCACCTTTCACCAGGAATGTAAAGGTCAAAGGGTTTAGCTAAATTAGGGAGTTCCAGGGCAAGGGTCTGAATTGACTGCTCTTTCCATTCTTGAAAGGCCACTTCTGGATTCTATTCAAAAGGATCATCATCTTTTCCTTTCAGTGTTTCATATAGAGACCCAGCTAGTAGACTGTAGTTAGGGATCCAGAAGCAGCAAACCCTGGCCTCCCCAGGAACCCCTAAGCTGTCTTCTAGTTTTAGAAAGGGGTAAGGCTATAAATTGTTTCTTCCCTTTCCTGGGATGTGCTTCTCCGACCTTCTGTGAGAATGAAGCCCAGGCAGGTCACCGTAGTCTGTGATATTTGAGCTTTTTCTTGGACAACTTCTATCCTCTATTGGCTTGGTAGTTCAGAGGTCTCCTTAGTAGGGCTGGCGATCAGAATGTCGTCTGCATATTGAAGGAGTGTTTCCTTTTCCAGAGGTAGAGCTTTTAGGTCTTTAGCTGAGCTTTCCCCAAAGGTGGTGTGGGAATTTTTGAACCCTTGGGGCAAGACGGCCCGGAAGTATTGTTTTAGTTGTATGTTGAGTCCTGCCACTCACAAGCCAAAATTTTTTGTGACTCTCGGACTAATGGAATACAAAAGAAGGCATCATTCAAGACTAATACAGAATACCAAGTCCTGGTGGTTGGTAGAATGACCAGCAGGGTGTAGGATTTAGGAACTACTGGAGGTATATCCTCGGTGGCTTCACTGACTGTCCTGACATCCTTTACCAGGACTCCAGCAGCCCATGGGGCTCTCGTGGTCAGGCCCCTCCCAGGATACAGAGCTACCCTTGCAGGTACCGTGGCAAGGCTGGGCACACAGGAACCGTGCACATAGCCCACATTGCAGAGCACTCCCAGCTCACCTGTCGCTCAGATCTGACACAGAGCACCTCAGAGCAGGACTTGAACTAACAAATAGCACCTCCGTCAGGTCTGTGACCCTGGGCATCACTCTGTGCGGCCTCCCTCCACCTGGTCTTCCAGAGACTTCCACTGCACCCGGGGCACCAGGCCTCTGTCTCCACCCACCACCCACCCCTCCTCTCCCTGACTCCTGGGGTCCTCTCATTAGGAGAGGGTTTTCTTGAAGTTGTCTCCCACTCATGGGCCAGTTAAAATGATTAGAAAACAAGCCGGACCTACAACCCCTTGTCTATCCTGACTCTCAAGAGCCCACACCTGTTCCTTGGACCTGGCTGATTCAGCAATTTCCATTTTCTGCAATTGTGAGACCCTGAGGGGTGATGATTGGCTGACCTGGACAGCCTGACCGTGCCGGCCAGCCCTCCCCAGGTGTGCCTGGGTTGAGATCGATATAAACACACATATAAAATGGCTGTGCCTGACGCCATTTTCTCTGCCCTTTCAACAGTCTCAGGACTGGGCTGGTGGGACGGAGTGAGAGGCCACGGCTTTGTGGGTGGCCCAGTGTGAGTGGGGTTCTGCTGGACTTTCTGCAGCAGTTGCCAAGATGCCACCTGCTAAAGAAGAGGATGTGACACCCATACCTGCCGCTGGAATTTCTTCCTGGGCAGAGGTGAGGAAGGAAGAAAGCAGTGGGGGCGAGGACAGGAGGGGTATCTCAGGCAGGGAAATGGAAAGCTTCCAGAAGAGCACCCAGGGCCAGGGCCATCCTGGCTGGCCTGCAGGCACCAAGTCGGCCGGCATGCTGTCACTCGTGTGGCTCCATGGCCCTTCCTCTAGGCTTTCAAGTCCTTGTACATATTCAGGTGTTTTACCTGGGAAGGGTGGGAACATTTCAGCAGCAGCTGGCCTGGGGTTCGGCCCACGTTTACTCACAGATGCCTCGGCATGGTCCCCCAGCTTTGCAAAGAGGACGCTTGTTGCGTGGGGCCTGCTGGCTGAATGGGAGATGATTCCCCACCACTGACCAACTTCAGAATGGTTTACAACTGGAGCAAGTGCCCTGATACGGTTTTCCTCTGTGTAAATGGTGGGTTCTGATTTTTTTTCTTTTTTCCGTTTTTGGTTCAAGGTAGATTTTATTCCTCTTTTTTGTATTTACAGATATAAGCATGGAAATAATTTATTCATATTAATACATGTATGTGAAGGGAAGAATATTTTTTCTGTTTTACTTTTTTTAATTTTATTTTTTTAATTTTGAATTTTATTTTATTTTTTATACAGCAGGTTCTTATTGGTTATCTATTTTATACATATAAATGTATACATGCCAATCCCAATCTCTCAACTCCTCCCACCACCACCCCCCCAACCGCTCTCCCCCCTTGGTGTCCGTACGTTTGTTGTCTACATCTGTTGCTCTATTTCTGTCTTGCAAAACGGTTCATCTGTACAATTTTTCTAGGTTCCACATATATGCATTAATATACAAGATTTGTTTTGTTTTTCTCTTTCTGACTTACTTCACTCTGTATGACAGTCTCTAGATCCATCAACGTCTCTACAAATGATCCAATTTCATTCCTTTTTATGGCTTAGTAATATTCCATTTTATATATGTACCACATCTTTATGCATTCGTCTGTCTGGGCATTTAGGTTGCTTCCATTACCTGGATATTGTAAATAGTGATGCAATGAACATTGCGGTGAATGTCTCTTTTTGATTTTTGGTTTTGTCTGGGTATATGCCCAGTAGTGGGATTGCTGTATCATATGGTAATTCTATTTTTAGTTTTATAAGAAACTCCATAATGTTCTCCACAGTGACTGTATCTATTTACATTCCCAACAATAGTGGAAGAGGGTTCCTTATCTCCACACCCTTTCCAGCATTTGTTGTTTGTAGATTTTCTGATGATGCCCATTCTAACAGGTGTGAGATGATACAGCATGGATGAGTCTATTTCGTTGAGCAAGGAGTAGGTCTTGTCTATTACATATTTGGCTTATGGAAAGGTATCTGTGCTAATTTCAATCTCTGGTTTTATACAGCACCCCAACTCAACTTTCCCCTTAAGCAAGCATAAGTTTTTTAGCTAAATGTGAGACACTGTTCGGTTTTGTAATTCAGTTCATGTGGAGCCAAGTTTACACTCCCTCTATTAGTGATATCTTATGATTACTGTCTTTCTCTGTGTGACATATTTCTCTTAGAGTCATCGTGCTTAAATCCACTCAATTTGCTGCTACAGGCCTGATGACATTGATTTCATTGCTGAGTGATATTCCGTTGTACGTAAGTAGCACAACTTCTTTATCCATTTTTTTCTTTCTGGGATATTTAATTTGTACTGGACTCAAGGTTCTTGTAAACACAGCAGCCCTAAATTTTGTGTTGGCTGTGTCTTGTTGATTTTAATTTTCCTAAGCTATAGGACCATAAGTGGAAGTGCCCTAGGCTCTGTAGCTTTGTTTTTTAGATGTTTCAGGATACACCATAAACATCTCCAGAGTGTCTGTTGGCAATTTACATCCCACCCATCAGCATAACAAGGCTCCCTGTTCTCCATGGCCTGTCCTGTGTTTCTCGTTTTTACACTGTTTTCAGATGGCCCTTTTGACGAATGGGAAAAGAGACTTCATTGTAGTGCGGATTTCCATTGCTCGAGTGCTTGGTTGACCAAAAAGGGCGTATGCGTTTTTTCCTGAATATATTCACGAAAAAATGCATACGCTCTTTTTGTCCAAGTGCATCACTGTCAAAGATCTGCTGCTTTTCATATGCTTTAAATGCAATTCAAATCTACCTCCTGAAATCTGATTCCTGGAATTCTGCCGTGTTTTCAAGTCTTCTTTGCAGCCTTACTTCAATATATTTTTGACAGTAGTTGTCATTTATAACTCTGCAGGTTTGTGAATTACAGTGTCCCTGATTTCCTTTCTTAACTCGCTTCCTTGTAAGCTGGCCACAAAACCGCAGGTTTGCTTCAGGCCGTAATCTGGTTCCGGCACGGCACGCTGAGCGTTTGGTTAATTCCTCTTCCTGGTGGGAAATGAGAGTTAAATGTGCCCGTCCAGACACCTGCCTCACTCCCAGCCCATTGGTGATGTGTGTCCTCTGGTTTGAGGCCACATGTGCCAGTTTACTCACCTATTAAAGATGTGGACCCACTGGTGTGAGGACACTCCTGCCTGGTTCATATCCCCTTGGTGATGTGGGCTGTCTGGTGAGAGTCTGATCCTGGCTGGTTTCGTCACCTTTCTGTGAGGTGGTCCCTCTGCTCTGAGGTCACACCTGCCTGGCTTGTTCCCGTTGCCTTGGAGACGTCGGCCCTCTGGTGGCAGTTGGAGCTTGCTGGGAGTCTGCTCCCCTCGGTGATGAGGGCCCTGTGGCATCAGTCAATAACTGCTGGGCTCCCCATTTTTTCTGATGTTTGCCCACTTGTGCGATGACACTCCTGCCGGGTTCCCATCCCCATGTGGATGTGCGCCTTCTGCTGTGAGGTCCCAACGGTTGGGTCGCTCACAGTTTAATGATGAGGGCCCTCTGGTGTGAGTTCATTCCAGAAAGGATCCCATTGCCTCGCTGCTCCTGGCCGCCTGCTGGGACGTTCCAACTGCTGGATTCCTCACATTTTTTGATCTATGGTCCCTGTGTTGTTAGGCTACTCCTGCCTGCCTCACTCTGAGCACCTTGGAGATGTGGTTCCTGTGGTTTAGGCCACATGTTCTGGGTTCCTCACCTTTCCATTATTTGGCCACACTGGTGTGAGGATACTTCTGCCTGGTTCCGGTCCCCTTGGTGATGTGGGCCCTCTGGTGAGAGTCTTATCCTGGCTGGGTTCCTCTCCCTTCTGTGACGTTTGCCCTCTGCTGTGAGGTCAATCCTGCCTGGCTGGCGCACGTCACCTTGGCGACGTGGGCCCTCAGTTGGGATTTGGTGCCTGCTGGGAGTTTCCTCCCTTCGGTAATGAGGGCCCTCTGGCGTCTGGCCCTAACTCCTGGGCTCCCAAATTTTTCTGATGTGTGCCCTGTGGTGCGAGTACACTCCTGCCAGGTTCCCAACCCCATGGAAATGGGGGCCTTCTGCTCTGTGGACACAATGGCTGGGTTCACAGTTTCATGATGAGGGCCCTCTTTTGTGAGTTCACACCGACCTGGAACCCATAGCCTCGCTGCTCCTTGCCACCTGCTGGAACGTTCCAACTGCGGGATTCCTCACCTTTTTTATTCTATGGGCCCTCTGTTTTGAGGCTACTCCTGCCTGCCTCCCTCGAAGACCCTTGGTGATGTATGTCCTCTGGTTTGAGGCCACGTGTGTTGGGTCCCTCACCTTTCGATGATATGGCCCCAATGGTGTGAGGACACTCCTGCCTGGTTCACATCCCCTTGGTGTTGTGGGCCCTCTGGTGAAAGTCTGATCCTTGCTGGGTTCCTGACCCTTATTGAGGTGGGCCCTCTTCTGTGAGGTAACTCCTGCCTGGCTTGCTCACATTGCCTTGGTGACTTCAGCCATCTGGTTGCAGTTGGAGCCTGCTGGGAGCCTCCTCTCCTAGGTGATGAGGGCCCTCTGGCATCAGGCTCTAACTGCTGGGCACCCCACGTTTTCTGACTGAGCCCAGTGATGCCAGGACACTCCTGTAAGTTTCCCATCCCCATGAGGAAGTGGGCCTTCTGCTCAGTGGTCCCAACGCCTGGGTTGCTCACAGTTTCGTGATGTTGGTTCTCTGGTGTTAGTTCACTCAGGCCTAGATCCCATAGCCTCTGTGCTCTGGGCCGACTGCTGGGAGGTTCCAACTGCTGGATTCCGCCCCTTTTTTATACTTTGGGCCCTCTGTTGTGAGGCTCCTCCTGCCTGCCTCACTCCAAGCCCCTTGGTGATGTAGGTCCTCTGGTTTGAGGCAACATGTGCCGGTTGCCTCACCTTTTAGGTATGGGACCCCACTGGTGTGAGGACACTCGTGACTGGTTCCCATCCTCTTGTTGATGTGGGCCCTCTGGTGAGAGTTGGACCCTGGCTTGATTCCTCATACTTCTGGGAGGTGGGTCCTCTGCTGTGAGGTCACTCCTGCCTGGCTGGCACACGTCGCCTTGGCCACATGGGCCCTCTGGTTGCAGTTGGAGCGTGCTGGGAGCCTCCTCCCATCGGTGATGAGGACCCTCTGGCGTCAGGCCCTAACTGCTGGGCTCCCCACATTTTCTGATATGTGCTCACTGGTGCGATGACACTCCTGCCAGGTTCCCATCCCCATGCGGATTTGGGCCTTCTGTTCTGAGGTGCCAACGTGTGGGTTGCTCACAGTGTCAGGATGTGGGCCCTCTGCTGTGAGTTCACTCCGGCATGCATCCCATATCCTTGGTGTTCTGGGCCACCTGCTTGGAGCTTCCAACTGCAGGATTCCTTACCTTTTTTCTTCTATGGGCCGTGTGTTGTGAGACACTTCCTGCCTGCCTCACTCTGAGCCCCTTGTTGTTGTGGGTCTTCTGGTTTGAGGCCACATGTGGTGGGTTTCTCGCCTTTCAATGATGTGGCCCCACTGGGGTCAGAACACTCCTGCCTGGTTCCCATCCCCTTGGTGATATGGGCCCTCTGGTGAGATTCTCATCCTGGTTGGGTTCCTAACAGTTTCGTAAGGTTGGCCCTCTGCCCTGAGGTCACTCCTGCCTGGCTGGCACACACCGCCTTGGTGACGTCGGCCCTCTGACCGCAGATGGACCGTGCTGGGAGCCTTCTCCTCTCGGTGATGAGGACACTCTGGTGTCAGGCCCTAACTGCTGGGTACCCATATTTTCTGATACGTGCTAAGTGGTGAGAGGACACTCCGGCCAGGTTCCCATCCCCATGCGGATTTGGGCCTTCTGTTCTGAGGTGCCAACGGCTGGGTTGCTCACAGTGTCAGGATGTGGGCCCTCTGCTGTGACTTCAATCCGGCATGGATCCCATAGCCTCGGTGCTCTGGGACAACTGCTTGGAGCTTCCAACTGCGGGATTCCTCACCTTTTTTATTTTATGGGCCCTCTGTTTGAGACACCTCCTGCCTGCCTCACTCTGAGCCCCTTGTTGATATGGGTCCTCTGGTTTAGGCCATATGTTCTGGGTTCCTCACTTTTCTATGATTTGGCCATACTGGTGTGAGGCCACTCCTGCCTGGTTCTGATCCCCTTGGTGATGTGGGCCCTCTGGTGATTGTCTTATCCTGGCTGGGTTCCTCCCCCTTCTGTGACGTAGGCCCTTGGCTGTGAGGTCATTCCTGCCTGGCTGTCACACGTCACATTGGCGACGTGTGCCCTCAGTTGAGAGTTGGTGCCTGCTAGGAGTCTGCTCCCCTCTGTAATTAGGGCCGTTTGGCGTCAGGCCCTAACTCCTGGGCTCCCAAAATTTTCTGATGTGTGCCCTGTGGTGCGAGTACACTCCTGCCAGGATGCCAACCCCATGGGAATGTGGGCCTTCTGTTCTGTGGTCCCAACAGCTGTGTTGTTCACAGTTTAATGATGAGGGCCCTCTGTTGTGAGTTCACACTGGCTGGGAACCCATAGCCTCGCTGCTCCTTGCCGCATGCTAGGAGGTTCCAACTGCGGGATTCCTCACTTTTTTATTCTATGGGTCCTCTGTTTTGTGGCTCCTCCTTCCTGCCTCACTTCCAGCCCCTTGGAGATGTGGGTCCTCTTGTTTAGGCCACATGTTCTGGGTTCCTCACCTTTCTATTATTTGGCCACACTGGTGTGAGGCCACTCCTGCCTGGATCCGATCCCCTTGGTGATGTGGGCCCTCTGGTGCGAGTCTGATCCTGGCTGGGTACCTCACCCTTCTGTGAGGTGGGCCCTCTGACATGAGGTCACTCCTGCCTGGGTGGCACACGTCGCCTTGGTGACATGGGCCCTCTGTTGGCCATTGGAGTGTGCTGGGAGCCTCCTCCCCTCTTTAATGAGGGCCCTGGATAAAACGCATATGCCCTTCTTGGCCAAGTGCATCATTGTCGACGTACTGCCTCTTTTCCTATGCTTTAAATGCAATTACTGTCTACCTCCTGAAATCGGTTTCCTTCAATTCTGCCCCACTTTCAAGTCTGCTTTGCAGCCTTACTTCAATATATTTTTGGAAGATAGCTGTCATTGATAACTGCAGGTTTGTGAATGACAGTGCCCCTGAGCTCTTTTTTTCAACTAGCTTTCTTTTGAGCTGGACGCAAAACTGCAGGATTCTTCAGGCCCTAATCTTGTTCCGGCATGGCACGCTGAGCCTTTGGTTCATTCCTCTTCCTGGTGGGAAATGAGAGTTAAATTTGCCCGTGCAGACAGATACAGCTACTCTCTCATTAGTTCTCCCTATTCCTGTTCATCTTGTGCAGAAATTGCAAACTGTGCCAAACAGGAGATAAAGGCACTGACTGTCCAAGTGGGGAGACTGTTAGTAAAGGGTCTGGAATTGTGAACCCGAGAAAAAGCGGACGAAAACGGACATGCATTTGAAAACGTTTCCCGGTCACACGGTGCACCATACTGTGGGTTTCCCATGCATGTTTTAGCTGAAGGAAGAATCGCTTAAACCTGGAGAGTTGGGACCCATGGAATGGGTCCCATGCAGTATGACTTCAAAGGGTCTGCATTTGCTCATCGAACCTCACCAATGCTATCAGCCCGAAGTGTCCAACCTTATGTCTCACTCAGCTCTGGGTGTAGATGAGGTAAATCCAGGTTGCATCACAAGCCCTGAATGAATTATTTAAGAATTGCTCTCTATTTCACTGTCATTGTGTTTTGTTTTTGTAATTCATTTTGATAATGGGATTTATCGGATTTTCTCTGCTGCCTTCATGCAGCTGTACACACGCTTGATTCTCTTATGGAGACATATAAATCCATGGGTTTGAAGATTCTTACTAGCCAGGTGTATTCCTAGGCGTTGAATATAGGGTGTTTAGTGCATTTCGTTGAGCAAGGAGTAGGTCTTGTCTATTACGTATTTGGCTTATGGAACGGTCTCTGTGCTAATTTCAATCTCTGTTTTTATGCAGCACCCCAACTCACCTTTCCCCATAAGCAAGCATAAGTTGGTTTTCTAAATTTGAGACCCTGTTCTGTTTTGTATTTCAGTTCATGTGTAGCCAAGTGTACATTCCGTGTATTAGTGACATCTTATGAGGTTTCTTTATCTGTGTGATTTATTTCACTTAGAGACATCGTACCTGAATCCAGTCCTTATGCTGCTTTGGGCCTGATGACATAGATTTCCTTGCTGAGTGATATTCCATTTTACGTAAGTACTACAACTTCTTTATCCCTTTTTTGCTCTCTGGGATATTTAACTTGTAGGGTAGACAAGGTTCTAAACAGAGCTGTCCCAAAGTTTGTGGTGGCTGCGTCTTTCTGATTTTAATTTCTCTAAGCTAAAAGACCATATGTGGAAGTGCACTGGGCTCAGTTCCTTTCTTTTTTAGGTGTTTCAGGAAACGCCATACACTTCTCCAGAGTGGCTGTTGGCAATTTACATCCCACCCATCAGCATAACAATGCTCCGTTTTCTCCATGGCCTGTCCTGTCTTTCTGGATTTTACAGTTTTTTCAGATGGCCCTTATGACCAGGGGGAAGTGAGACTTCATTGTAGTGCAGATTTCCTTTGCAAGCTTGCTTGGTTGGCCAAAAAGCGTGTATGCGTTTTTTCCTGACTATATTCAGGAAAAATCAAATACGCCCTTTTTAGCCAAGTGCATCATTGTCAACGTTCTGCCTCTTTTCCTATGCTTTAAATGCATTTTCAGTCTAACTCCTGATATCGGTTTCCTGCAATTCTGCCCCACTTTCAAGTCCTCTTCGCGTCCTTACTTCAATATATTTTTGGACTATAGCTGTCATTTATAACTCTGCATGTTTGTGAATTACAGTGCCCCTGAGCTCGTTTCTTCAACTCGTTTTCTTTTGAGCTGGCTGCAAAACCATAGGATTGCTTCTGGCCCTAATCTTGTTCCGGCATTGCACGCTGACCGTTTGTTTAATTCTCCTTCCTGGTGGGAAATGAGCATTACATTTGCCCATGCAGACACCTACAGCTAATCTCTCATTGGTTCTCCCTATTCCTGTACATCTTCTGCGTAAATTGCAAACTGAGCCAGACAGGAGGTTAAAGACACTGACTCTCCAAGTGGGGAGAGTGTTAGTAAAGCGTCTGGAATGGTGAACCCGAGTACCAGGGGACGAAAACTGAGATGCATTTAAAAACGTTTCCCAATCACACGGTGGACCATACACTGGGTTTCCCATGCACGTTTTAGCTGAAGGAAGAATCCCTTAAACTTGGAGAGTTGAAACCCATGGAATGGGTAAAATGCTGTATGACTTCAAATGGTCTGCATTTGCTCACAGAACCTCACCAATGCTATCAGCTCGAAGTGTCCAGCCTTATGTCTCATCCAGCTGTGGGTGTAGATGTGTTAAATCCAGGTTGCATCACAAGCCCTGAAAGAATTTTTTAAGAATTGCTCTCTATTTCACTGCCATTTTGTTATGTTTTTGAAATTTATTTTGAAAATGTGATTTAGCTGATTTTCACTGCTGCGTTTATGTCGCTCTACACACGCTTGATTCTCTTACGGAGACATATAAATCCATACGTTTTAAGACTCTTACTAGTCAGGTATATTCCTAGGTGGTGAATATGGGGTGTTGAGTCATTTCGTTGACCAAAAAGTAGGTCTTTTCTATTACATATTTGGCTTATGGAACAGTATCTGTGCTAATTTCAATCTCTGGTTTTATTCAGCACCCGAACTCACCTTTCCCCTTAAGCAAGCATATGTTGGTTTTCTAAATTTGAGGCCCCGTTCTGTTTTGTAGTTCCATTCATGTGTCCCCAAGTTTACATTCCGTGTATTAGTGATATCTTATGTTGCTTTAAATGATATCTTATGATATGTGTCTTTTTCTTTTGAATTATGTGACTTCGAATGATCATACGTAACTCCTCTGGAGTTGTTACAAATGGCCATATTTCATTGATTTCCAGGCTGAGTAATATTCCACTCTACATAAGTACCACATCTCTATCCATTTTTTCCCTCCAGAGACATTTAAGTTATATCCTAGTCGAGGTTCTTTTAAACAGAGAGGCGGTAAACATTGGGGTGCCTGTGTCCTCTCGATTTTTGTTTTTCCCAAGATACACGTCCATGAGTGCAAGTGCCCTGTGCTCTGTAGCTCATTTTTTAGATGCTTTAGTAAACACAATACACTTCTCCAGAGTGACAGTTGGCAATATACATTTCCACTATAAGCCTCACAGGGCTCCCTTTTCTCCTTTCCTGTCCTGCATTTCTGGTGTTTACACTTTATGAGGACGGCTCTTCTGACTGATGTGAAGTGATATCTTTTGTAGTATTGATTTCCAGTGCCCACCTGTTTGGTTGGCTAAAAATGTGTGTGCCCTTTTCTTGAATATATACAGAAAGAGACGCATACACCCTTTTTGACCAAGTGCAAAGTTGCAAATGTTCAGCCCCTTTTCTTGTGCTTAATGGCGAGTCCTTTCTACCTCTTCCAATCCCTTTCCTGCCATTCTCCCTTGCTTACAAGTCCTTTTCTCTGACTATCCTCAAGACAATTTTTAGGGATAGATATTTTCAACTCTGCAGTTTCGTGAATTTTAGTGCCCCTGAGTTCCATTTTTTACTTGTGTTTATGGGAACTGGCCACAAAGCAGCGGGATTTCCTCAAGGCCTATTCTGTTTCCATGGGCAACCCTAGCCTTTGGTCAATTCGTCTTTCTGATTGGAAATTAAAGTGACATGTGGCTGTCCGAGCACCTAGGACTTGTCTCTCATTGTTCCTCCTCCTTCCGCTTCATCCTCTGGACAAATTCCAAACTGTACACAACAGGATGTTGACAGTGCTGACATCTCCAAGTGGGGAGACTGTTAGTAAAGACGCCGGAGTGGTGAACCCGAGCACCAGGAGATGAGGAGATGAGATGCCTTTTCCAAACTCTTCCCGATCAGACGGTATACCATCCTCTGGGTGTGACAGGCATGTTTTAGCTGTAGGAAGGATCCCATTCATGTGAGGAGACCACCAGGGCTTTTTCAAAATCAGTGTCTCTCCGCAACCCAAACTGGGGAATTTTTTAAGCTACGGCTACACATATGTTCATTAAGGGCCTTGGGAAGTAGGCAGAGTCCAAACTTTAGATGATTGAAGTCCTCAGGGTCAGAAGCACTCACCAACGGCTTCCCTTAGGTTCCATTTTAACTGTCATTGATAGATGATGTCAATAAAAATATCTATTCTTTTTCAGATTATTTCCCCTTATAGGTTATTGCAAAATATTGAGTGTAGTTCCCTGTGCTATACAGTAGTTCCTTGTTGATGATTGAATATATACATAGCAGTGTGTATGTGTTAATCCCAAACTGTTAATTTATCCCTCCTCCCACCTTTCCTCTTTGGTAATCATAAATTATAAGATTTTATACTTCTCAGAAATGGGGGAGCTGAAAGAGAGGTATCATTTTCAATGGAAAAGCATTTAAAACAAGATTGAAGCTTTAACCAAGATTATTAGATGTACATCCTTGGAAAGAAATCATTTCGTTTCTCTAATATTGACCTGACAAATCTTTTCAGTGAACTTGCTTATAATAAATTGATGGAAATATCAAATGGAAGTGTTAGAAACATCTTATTTTACCCGAGCCTTATACACTGTTCTATGTTAATTACAGTTTGGCTCACACATCTGTTCATTGAAGTTACAAGGTTCTCAATTTCTGTTACTGATCCTCCAGAGTGGACCCCAACAAGTGTCCCCCTGCCCGGTGTCATTGGAGCCAACAGATCGAGACTGAGTTTGGTTCAGAAGCAAAGGAAACTTTATATTTTGATCAGAGAATGGAGAGGTGAGAGCATGTGCTACCCTGTGGGCTGTGGGCTGGGCTGCTGTGTAGAGATCCTGTCAGAGTCAGTGGGAGGGAGGGGGCAGAGCTCTCTCGAGGGCCCGGTTGGCTGCAGCTCAGGCTCTATATCACAGAGTCTGCCCTGGGCCCCAGGATCTGATGTGTCGACCCAGCCATTCTGCACTAGAAAATCTGGTCTGAAGTGCCAGGTGTGGAACCTCTGTATGCGGGACCCTAGGAGCACGTGAAATTAGACAAAGCACAAAGGATAAAAAGGTTAGACTTTATTTTATTGCCCAGATTCTATTTTTATCTCCCAGGGATTTTTAAGGGGCTTTGCCTTGGACAAACCCCGCTTCTGCCTTTTGTCCCCTTCCTCATTCTTGGAGTGCTGAGGGTGCAGACCCTTCTTCTGTAACTGCTGAGTGCTGAGTTAAGAGCACTCATACTCGTGGGCGAGGGTCAGAACTTCTCCCCAGCAGCCTCCAGGTGACGTTGATTGTCCCCAGGGCTGCTGCCTCCCTGCTCGTCCGCCTGAGCACCAGTATTGGAAGTGTTATAGATTCTAATGACCGTTAAGGGTCCAGGAAGGAGATGTGCAGTGATGCTGTGAGGTCCAGTTTCACCCCGCCCCACATTTATTTGGCCACCTTAGGCTGACCGTTTCTGCCAGCCTAGATGCTCTGACCAGTAGTCTGCGCTTTCTTCAATTAGGCCCCTGAATTAACGTAAAAACAGCACCAGGTGTCAGGACCCTGCCCGCTCAACTCCCAGACAGCCCAGGGTCAGTGGTGATGAAGGACCATGATGGCCACTGAGTCAACAGCCTTTTGAAGTAAACAGGAGTCCAGCCGGTCTTATTGGCCACCATCATCACGGTGTTTCTAGGCTTTTCTATGGTGACAGCGTGATATTCGGTTCCCCCGCCAAGATTATTAGCTCCTCTCTGGGTGCAGTAAGTCCTGCAAGCAGTAGTCTACTCTTTTGGGACACACTCTTGTTGTTTTATGAGAGAAACTCCAGGTCAAGTGATGGTCACATGAGTTGTCATGTTGCCCCGTTGCCCCTGGTTATCTCTCTGGAGGTTGGAGTTGGAGGGCCTCCTCACTCGAGGTCAGTGTGCCCACGGAGCAAACCCTGCAACTTCAGGGCATGGTTGGGGGTTAGGATCACCACGTGGGGTCCTTTTCCCTTAAGAGGGAGGTGGCCTTTTGGGCTGCTGATTTCCAGGTTTTTAGATACCGCCAGTATCTTGGGCAGATGTGGCGGTGGGCCAAGCTCCATGGTGACCGTAGTTTATCCTACCTATATGGCATTCTTGCATTGTTCCATTTCAAGTGGTCTCAGTTTTTGCACTAATACTCCAATGGCGATTCACCTTTCACCAGGAATGTAAAGGTCAAAGGGTTTAGCTAAATTAGGGAGTTCCAGGGCAAGGGTCTGAATTGACTGCTCTTTCCATTCTTGAAAGGCCACTTCTGGATTCTATTCAAAAGGATCATCATCTTTTCCTTTCAGTGTTTCATATAGAGGCCCAGCTAGTAGACTGTAGTTAGGGATCCAGAAGCAGCAAACCCTGGCCTCCCCAGGAACCCCTAAGCTGTCTTCTAGTTTTAGAAAGGGGTAAGGCTATAAATTGTTTCTTCCCTTTCCTGGGATGTGCTTCTCTGACCTTCTGTGAGAATGAAGCCCAGGCAGGTCACCGTAGTCTGTGATATTTGAGCTTTTTCTTGGACAACTTCTATCCTCTATTGGCTTGGTAGTTCAGAGGTCTCCTTAGTAGGGCTGGCGATCAGAATGTCGTCTGCATATTGAAGGAGTGTTTCCTTTTCCAGAGGTAGAGCTTTTAGGTCTTTAGCTGAGCTTTCCCCAAAGGTGGTGTGGGAATTTTTGAACCCTTGGGGCAAGACGGCCCGGAAGTATTGTTTTAGTTGTATGTTGAGTCCTGCCACTCACAAGCCAAAATTTTTTGTGACTCTCGGACTAATGGAATACCAAAGAAGGCATCATTCAAGACTAATACAGAATACCAAGTCCTGGTGGTTGGTAGAATGACCAGCAGGGTGTAGGATTTAGGAACTACTGGAGGTATATCCTCGGTGGCTTCACTGACTGTCCTGACATCCTTTACCAGGACTCCAGCAGCCCATGGGGCTCTCGAGGTCAGGCCAATCCCAGGATATGAAGCTCACCTGGGCAGGTACCCCACCCCCACGCCAGCCCACGGGGCTCTCGTGTTCAGGCCCCTCCCAGGATATGGGGTTCCCTGCGCAGGTCCCCTGCAGCCCATGGGGCTCTCGTGGTCAGGCCCCTCCCAGGATACAGAGCTACCCTTGCAGGTACCGTGGCAAGGCTGGGCACACAGGAACCGTGCACATAGCCCACATTGCAGAGCACTCCCAGCTCACCTGTCGCTCAGATCTGACACAGAGCACCTCAGAGCAGGACTTGAACTAACAAATAGCACCTCCGTCAGGTCTGTGACCCTGGGCATCACTCTGTGCGGCCTCCCTCCACCTGGTCTTCCAGAGACTTCCACTGCACCCGGGGCACCAGGCCTCTGTCTCCACCCACCACCCACCCCTCCTCTCCCTGACTCCTGGGGTCCTCTCATTAGGAGAGGGTTTTCTTGAAGTTGTCTCCCACTCATGGGCCAGTCAAAATGATTAGAAAACAAGCCGGAGCTACAACCCCTTGTCTATCCTGACTCTCAAGAGCCCACACCTGTTCCTTGGACCTGGCTGATTCAGCAATTTCCATTTTCTGCAATTGTGAGACCCTGAGGGGTGATGATTGGCTGACCTGGGCAGCCTGACCGTGCCGGCCAGCCCTCCCCAGGTGTGCCTGGGTTGAGATCGATATAAACACACATATAAAATGGCTGTGCCTGACGCCATTTTCTCTGCCCTGTCAACAGTCTCGGGGCTGGGCTGGTGGGACGGAGTGAGAGGCCACGGCTTTGTGGGTGGCCCAGTGTGAGTGGGGTTCTGCTGGACTTTCTGCAGCAGTTGCCAAGATGCCACCTGCTAAAGAAGAGGATGTGACACCCATACCTGCCGCTGGAATTTCTTCCTGGGCAGAGGTGAGGAAGGAAGAAAGCAGTGGGGGCGAGGACAGGAGGGGTATCTCAGGCAGGGAAATGGAAAGCTTCCAGAAGAGCACCCAGGGCCAGGGCCATCCTGGCTGGCCTGCAGGCACCAAGTCGGCCGGCATGCTGTCACTCGTGTGGCTCCATGGCCCTTCCTCTAGGCTTTCAAGTCCTTGTACATATTCAGGTGTTTTACCTGGGAAGGGTGGGAACATTTCAGCAGCAGCTGGCCTGGGGTTCGGCCCACGTTTACTCACAGATGCCTCGGCATGGTCCCCCAGCTTTGCAAAGAGGACGCTTGTTGCGTGGGGCCTGCTGGCTGAATGGGAGATGATTCCCCACCACTGACCAACTTCAGAATGGTTTACAACTGGAGCAAGTGCCCTGATACGGTTTTCCTCTGTGTAAATGGTGGGTTCTGATTTTTTTTCTTTTTTCCGTTTTTGGTTCAAGGTAGATTTTATTCCTCTTTTTTGTATTTACAGATATAAGCATGGAAATAATTTATTCATATTAATACATGTATGTGAAGGGAAGAATATTTTTTCTGTTTTACTTTTTTTAATTTTATTTTTTTAATTTTGAATTTTATTTTATTTTTTATACAGCAGGTTCTTATTGGTTATCTATTTTATACATATAAATGTATACATGCCAATCCCAATCTCTCAACTCCTCCCACCACCACCCCCCCAACCGCTCTCCCCCCTTGGTGTCCGTACGTTTGTTGTCTACATCTGTTGCTCTATTTCTGTCTTGCAAAACGGTTCATCTGTACAATTTTTCTAGGTTCCACATATATGCATTAATATACAAGATTTGTTTTGTTTTTCTCTTTCTGACTTACTTCACTCTGTATGACAGTCTCTAGATCCATCAACGTCTCTACAAATGATCCAATTTCATTCCTTTTTATGGCTTAGTAATATTCCATTTTATATATGTACCACATCTTTATGCATTCGTCTGTCTGGGCATTTAGGTTGCTTCCATTACCTGGATATTGTAAATAGTGATGCAATGAACATTGCGGTGAATGTCTCTTTTTGATTTTTGGTTTTGTCTGGGTATATGCCCAGTAGTGGGATTGCTGTATCATATGGTAATTCTATTTTTAGTTTTATAAGAAACTCCATAATGTTCTCCACAGTGACTGTATCTATTTACATTCCCAACAATAGTGGAAGAGGGTTCCTTATCTCCACACCCTTTCCAGCATTTGTTGTTTGTAGATTTTCTGATGATGCCCATTCTAACAGGTGTGAGATGATACAGCATGGATGAGTCTATTTCGTTGAGCAAGGAGTAGGTCTTGTCTATTACATATTTGGCTTATGGAAAGGTATCTGTGCTAATTTCAATCTCTGGTTTTATACAGCACCCCAACTCAACTTTCCCCTTAAGCAAGCATAAGTTTTTTAGCTAAATGTGAGACACTGTTCGGTTTTGTAATTCAGTTCATGTGGAGCCAAGTTTACACTCCCTCTATTAGTGATATCTTATGATTACTGTCTTTCTCTGTGTGACATATTTCTCTTAGAGTCATCGTGCTTAAATCCACTCAATTTGCTGCTACAGGCCTGATGACATTGATTTCATTGCTGAGTGATATTCCGTTGTACGTAAGTAGCACAACTTCTTTATCCATTTTTTTCTTTCTGGGATATTTAATTTGTACTGGACTCAAGGTTCTTGTAAACACAGCAGCCCTAAATTTTGTGTTGGCTGTGTCTTGTTGATTTTAATTTTCCTAAGCTATAGGACCATAAGTGGAAGTGCCCTAGGCTCTGTAGCTTTGTTTTTTAGATGTTTCAGGATACACCATAAACATCTCCAGAGTGTCTGTTGGCAATTTACATCCCACCCATCAGCATAACAAGGCTCCCTGTTCTCCATGGCCTGTCCTGTGTTTCTCGTTTTTACACTTTTTTCAGATGGCCCTTTTGACGAATGGGAAAAGAGACTTCATTGTAGTGCGGATTTCCATTGCTCGAGTGCTTGGTTGACCAAAAAGGGCGTATGCGTTTTTTCCTGAATATATTCACGAAAAAATGCATACGCTCTTTTTGTCCAAGTGCATCACTGTCAAAGATCTGCTGCTTTTCATATGCTTTAAATGCAATTCAAATCTACCTCCTGAAATCTGATTCCTGGAATTCTGCCGTGTTTTCAAGTCTTCTTTGCAGCCTTACTTCAATATATTTTTGACAGTAGTTGTCATTTATAACTCTGCAGGTTTGTGAATTACAGTGTCCCTGATTTCCTTTCTTAACTCGCTTCCTTGTAAGCTGGCCACAAAACCGCAGGTTTGCTTCAGGCCGTAATCTGGTTCCGGCACGGCACGCTGAGCGTTTGGTTAATTCCTCTTCCTGGTGGGAAATGAGAGTTAAATGTGCCCGTCCAGACACCTGCCTCACTCCCAGCCCATTGGTGATGTGTGTCCTCTGGTTTGAGGCCACATGTGCCAGTTTACTCACCTATTAAAGATGTGGACCCACTGGTGTGAGGACACTCCTGCCTGGTTCATATCCCCTTGGTGATGTGGGCTGTCTGGTGAGAGTCTGATCCTGGCTGGTTTCGTCACCTTTCTGTGAGGTGGTCCCTCTGCTCTGAGGTCACACCTGCCTGGCTTGTTCCCGTTGCCTTGGAGACGTCGGCCCTCTGGTGGCAGTTGGAGCTTGCTGGGAGTCTGCTCCCCTCGGTGATGAGGGCCCTGTGGCATCAGTCAATAACTGCTGGGCTCCCCATTTTTTCTGATGTTTGCCCACTTGTGCGATGACACTCCTGCCGGGTTCCCATCCCCATGTGGATGTGCGCCTTCTGCTGTGAGGTCCCAACGGTTGGGTCGCTCACAGTTTAATGATGAGGGCCCTCTGGTGTGAGTTCATTCCAGAAAGGATCCCATTGCCTCGCTGCTCCTGGCCGCCTGCTGGGACGTTCCAACTGCTGGATTCCTCACATTTTTTGATCTATGGTCCCTGTGTTGTTAGGCTACTCCTGCCTGCCTCACTCTGAGCACCTTGGAGATGTGGTTCCTGTGGTTTAGGCCACATGTTCTGGGTTCCTCACCTTTCCATTATTTGGCCACACTGGT
The DNA here is from genome assembly GCF_059928025.1 of Delphinapterus leucas. Taxonomy (NCBI): domain Eukaryota; kingdom Metazoa; phylum Chordata; class Mammalia; order Artiodactyla; family Monodontidae; genus Delphinapterus; species Delphinapterus leucas. The sequence continues at coordinate 1,107,827 of NW_028322239.1, read as the reverse complement.
GTGAGGATACTTCTGCCTGGTTCCGGTCCCCTTGGTGATGTGGGCCCTCTGGTGAGAGTCTTATCCTGGCTGGGTTCCTCTCCCTTCTGTGACGTTTGCCCTCTGCTGTGAGGTCAATCCTGCCTGGCTGGCGCACGTCACCTTGGCGACGTGGGCCCTCAGTTGGGATTTGGTGCCTGCTGGGAGTTTCCTCCCTTCGGTAATGAGGGCCCTCTGGCGTCTGGCCCTAACTCCTGGGCTCCCAAATTTTTCTGATGTGTGCCCTGTGGTGCGAGTACACTCCTGCCAGGTTCCCAACCCCATGGAAATGGGGGCCTTCTGCTCTGTGGACACAATGGCTGGGTTCACAGTTTCATGATGAGGGCCCTCTTTTGTGAGTTCACACCGACCTGGAACCCATAGCCTCGCTGCTCCTTGCCACCTGCTGGAACGTTCCAACTGCGGGATTCCTCACCTTTTTTATTCTATGGGCCCTCTGTTTTGAGGCTACTCCTGCCTGCCTCCCTCGAAGACCCTTGGTGATGTATGTCCTCTGGTTTGAGGCCACGTGTGTTGGGTCCCTCACCTTTCGATGATATGGCCCCAATGGTGTGAGGACACTCCTGCCTGGTTCACATCCCCTTGGTGTTGTGGGCCCTCTGGTGAAAGTCTGATCCTTGCTGGGTTCCTGACCCTTATTGAGGTGGGCCCTCTTCTGTGAGGTAACTCCTGCCTGGCTTGCTCACATTGCCTTGGTGACTTCAGCCATCTGGTTGCAGTTGGAGCCTGCTGGGAGCCTCCTCTCCTAGGTGATGAGGGCCCTCTGGCATCAGGCTCTAACTGCTGGGCACCCCACGTTTTCTGACTGAGCCCAGTGATGCCAGGACACTCCTGTAAGTTTCCCATCCCCATGAGGAAGTGGGCCTTCTGCTCAGTGGTCCCAACGCCTGGGTTGCTCACAGTTTCGTGATGTTGGTTCTCTGGTGTTAGTTCACTCAGGCCTAGATCCCATAGCCTCTGTGCTCTGGGCCGACTGCTGGGAGGTTCCAACTGCTGGATTCCGCCCCTTTTTTATACTTTGGGCCCTCTGTTGTGAGGCTCCTCCTGCCTGCCTCACTCCAAGCCCCTTGGTGATGTAGGTCCTCTGGTTTGAGGCAACATGTGCCGGTTGCCTCACCTTTTAGGTATGGGACCCCACTGGTGTGAGGACACTCGTGACTGGTTCCCATCCTCTTGTTGATGTGGGCCCTCTGGTGAGAGTTGGACCCTGGCTTGATTCCTCATACTTCTGGGAGGTGGGTCCTCTGCTGTGAGGTCACTCCTGCCTGGCTGGCACACGTCGCCTTGGCCACATGGGCCCTCTGGTTGCAGTTGGAGCGTGCTGGGAGCCTCCTCCCATCGGTGATGAGGACCCTCTGGCGTCAGGCCCTAACTGCTGGGCTCCCCACATTTTCTGATATGTGCTCACTGGTGCGATGACACTCCTGCCAGGTTCCCATCCCCATGCGGATTTGGGCCTTCTGTTCTGAGGTGCCAACGTGTGGGTTGCTCACAGTGTCAGGATGTGGGCCCTCTGCTGTGAGTTCACTCCGGCATGCATCCCATATCCTTGGTGTTCTGGGCCACCTGCTTGGAGCTTCCAACTGCAGGATTCCTTACCTTTTTTCTTCTATGGGCCGTGTGTTGTGAGACACTTCCTGCCTGCCTCACTCTGAGCCCCTTGTTGTTGTGGGTCTTCTGGTTTGAGGCCACATGTGGTGGGTTTCTCGCCTTTCAATGATGTGGCCCCACTGGGGTCAGAACACTCCTGCCTGGTTCCCATCCCCTTGGTGATATGGGCCCTCTGGTGAGATTCTCATCCTGGTTGGGTTCCTAACAGTTTCGTAAGGTTGGCCCTCTGCCCTGAGGTCACTCCTGCCTGGCTGGCACACACCGCCTTGGTGACGTCGGCCCTCTGACCGCAGATGGACCGTGCTGGGAGCCTTCTCCTCTCGGTGATGAGGACACTCTGGTGTCAGGCCCTAACTGCTGGGTACCCATATTTTCTGATACGTGCTAAGTGGTGAGAGGACACTCCGGCCAGGTTCCCATCCCCATGCGGATTTGGGCCTTCTGTTCTGAGGTGCCAACGGCTGGGTTGCTCACAGTGTCAGGATGTGGGCCCTCTGCTGTGACTTCAATCCGGCATGGATCCCATAGCCTCGGTGCTCTGGGACAACTGCTTGGAGCTTCCAACTGCGGGATTCCTCACCTTTTTTATTTTATGGGCCCTCTGTTTGAGACACCTCCTGCCTGCCTCACTCTGAGCCCCTTGTTGATATGGGTCCTCTGGTTTAGGCCATATGTTCTGGGTTCCTCACTTTTCTATGATTTGGCCATACTGGTGTGAGGCCACTCCTGCCTGGTTCTGATCCCCTTGGTGATGTGGGCCCTCTGGTGATTGTCTTATCCTGGCTGGGTTCCTCCCCCTTCTGTGACGTAGGCCCTTGGCTGTGAGGTCATTCCTGCCTGGCTGTCACACGTCACATTGGCGACGTGTGCCCTCAGTTGAGAGTTGGTGCCTGCTAGGAGTCTGCTCCCCTCTGTAATTAGGGCCGTTTGGCGTCAGGCCCTAACTCCTGGGCTCCCAAAATTTTCTGATGTGTGCCCTGTGGTGCGAGTACACTCCTGCCAGGATGCCAACCCCATGGGAATGTGGGCCTTCTGTTCTGTGGTCCCAACAGCTGTGTTGTTCACAGTTTAATGATGAGGGCCCTCTGTTGTGAGTTCACACTGGCTGGGAACCCATAGCCTCGCTGCTCCTTGCCGCATGCTAGGAGGTTCCAACTGCGGGATTCCTCACTTTTTTATTCTATGGGTCCTCTGTTTTGTGGCTCCTCCTTCCTGCCTCACTTCCAGCCCCTTGGAGATGTGGGTCCTCTTGTTTAGGCCACATGTTCTGGGTTCCTCACCTTTCTATTATTTGGCCACACTGGTGTGAGGCCACTCCTGCCTGGATCCGATCCCCTTGGTGATGTGGGCCCTCTGGTGCGAGTCTGATCCTGGCTGGGTACCTCACCCTTCTGTGAGGTGGGCCCTCTGACATGAGGTCACTCCTGCCTGGGTGGCACACGTCGCCTTGGTGACATGGGCCCTCTGTTGGCCATTGGAGTGTGCTGGGAGCCTCCTCCCCTCTTTAATGAGGGCCCTGGATAAAACGCATATGCCCTTCTTGGCCAAGTGCATCATTGTCGACGTACTGCCTCTTTTCCTATGCTTTAAATGCAATTACTGTCTACCTCCTGAAATCGGTTTCCTTCAATTCTGCCCCACTTTCAAGTCTGCTTTGCAGCCTTACTTCAATATATTTTTGGAAGATAGCTGTCATTGATAACTGCAGGTTTGTGAATGACAGTGCCCCTGAGCTCTTTTTTTCAACTAGCTTTCTTTTGAGCTGGACGCAAAACTGCAGGATTCTTCAGGCCCTAATCTTGTTCCGGCATGGCACGCTGAGCCTTTGGTTCATTCCTCTTCCTGGTGGGAAATGAGAGTTAAATTTGCCCGTGCAGACAGATACAGCTACTCTCTCATTAGTTCTCCCTATTCCTGTTCATCTTGTGCAGAAATTGCAAACTGTGCCAAACAGGAGATAAAGGCACTGACTGTCCAAGTGGGGAGACTGTTAGTAAAGGGTCTGGAATTGTGAACCCGAGAAAAAGCGGACGAAAACGGACATGCATTTGAAAACGTTTCCCGGTCACACGGTGCACCATACTGTGGGTTTCCCATGCATGTTTTAGCTGAAGGAAGAATCGCTTAAACCTGGAGAGTTGGGACCCATGGAATGGGTCCCATGCAGTATGACTTCAAAGGGTCTGCATTTGCTCATCGAACCTCACCAATGCTATCAGCCCGAAGTGTCCAACCTTATGTCTCACTCAGCTCTGGGTGTAGATGAGGTAAATCCAGGTTGCATCACAAGCCCTGAATGAATTATTTAAGAATTGCTCTCTATTTCACTGTCATTGTGTTTTGTTTTTGTAATTCATTTTGATAATGGGATTTATCGGATTTTCTCTGCTGCCTTCATGCAGCTGTACACACGCTTGATTCTCTTATGGAGACATATAAATCCATGGGTTTGAAGATTCTTACTAGCCAGGTGTATTCCTAGGCGTTGAATATAGGGTGTTTAGTGCATTTCGTTGAGCAAGGAGTAGGTCTTGTCTATTACGTATTTGGCTTATGGAACGGTCTCTGTGCTAATTTCAATCTCTGTTTTTATGCAGCACCCCAACTCACCTTTCCCCATAAGCAAGCATAAGTTGGTTTTCTAAATTTGAGACCCTGTTCTGTTTTGTATTTCAGTTCATGTGTAGCCAAGTGTACATTCCGTGTATTAGTGACATCTTATGAGGTTTCTTTATCTGTGTGATTTATTTCACTTAGAGACATCGTACCTGAATCCAGTCCTTATGCTGCTTTGGGCCTGATGACATAGATTTCCTTGCTGAGTGATATTCCATTTTACGTAAGTACTACAACTTCTTTATCCCTTTTTTGCTCTCTGGGATATTTAACTTGTAGGGTAGACAAGGTTCTAAACAGAGCTGTCCCAAAGTTTGTGGTGGCTGCGTCTTTCTGATTTTAATTTCTCTAAGCTAAAAGACCATATGTGGAAGTGCACTGGGCTCAGTTCCTTTCTTTTTTAGGTGTTTCAGGAAACGCCATACACTTCTCCAGAGTGGCTGTTGGCAATTTACATCCCACCCATCAGCATAACAATGCTCCGTTTTCTCCATGGCCTGTCCTGTCTTTCTGGATTTTACAGTTTTTTCAGATGGCCCTTATGACCAGGGGGAAGTGAGACTTCATTGTAGTGCAGATTTCCTTTGCAAGCTTGCTTGGTTGGCCAAAAAGCGTGTATGCGTTTTTTCCTGACTATATTCAGGAAAAATCAAATACGCCCTTTTTAGCCAAGTGCATCATTGTCAACGTTCTGCCTCTTTTCCTATGCTTTAAATGCATTTTCAGTCTAACTCCTGATATCGGTTTCCTGCAATTCTGCCCCACTTTCAAGTCCTCTTCGCGTCCTTACTTCAATATATTTTTGGACTATAGCTGTCATTTATAACTCTGCATGTTTGTGAATTACAGTGCCCCTGAGCTCGTTTCTTCAACTCGTTTTCTTTTGAGCTGGCTGCAAAACCATAGGATTGCTTCTGGCCCTAATCTTGTTCCGGCATTGCACGCTGACCGTTTGTTTAATTCTCCTTCCTGGTGGGAAATGAGCATTACATTTGCCCATGCAGACACCTACAGCTAATCTCTCATTGGTTCTCCCTATTCCTGTACATCTTCTGCGTAAATTGCAAACTGAGCCAGACAGGAGGTTAAAGACACTGACTCTCCAAGTGGGGAGAGTGTTAGTAAAGCGTCTGGAATGGTGAACCCGAGTACCAGGGGACGAAAACTGAGATGCATTTAAAAACGTTTCCCAATCACACGGTGGACCATACACTGGGTTTCCCATGCACGTTTTAGCTGAAGGAAGAATCCCTTAAACTTGGAGAGTTGAAACCCATGGAATGGGTAAAATGCTGTATGACTTCAAATGGTCTGCATTTGCTCACAGAACCTCACCAATGCTATCAGCTCGAAGTGTCCAGCCTTATGTCTCATCCAGCTGTGGGTGTAGATGTGTTAAATCCAGGTTGCATCACAAGCCCTGAAAGAATTTTTTAAGAATTGCTCTCTATTTCACTGCCATTTTGTTATGTTTTTGAAATTTATTTTGAAAATGTGATTTAGCTGATTTTCACTGCTGCGTTTATGTCGCTCTACACACGCTTGATTCTCTTACGGAGACATATAAATCCATACGTTTTAAGACTCTTACTAGTCAGGTATATTCCTAGGTGGTGAATATGGGGTGTTGAGTCATTTCGTTGACCAAAAAGTAGGTCTTTTCTATTACATATTTGGCTTATGGAACAGTATCTGTGCTAATTTCAATCTCTGGTTTTATTCAGCACCCGAACTCACCTTTCCCCTTAAGCAAGCATATGTTGGTTTTCTAAATTTGAGGCCCCGTTCTGTTTTGTAGTTCCATTCATGTGTCCCCAAGTTTACATTCCGTGTATTAGTGATATCTTATGTTGCTTTAAATGATATCTTATGATATGTGTCTTTTTCTTTTGAATTATGTGACTTCGAATGATCATACGTAACTCCTCTGGAGTTGTTACAAATGGCCATATTTCATTGATTTCCAGGCTGAGTAATATTCCACTCTACATAAGTACCACATCTCTATCCATTTTTTCCCTCCAGAGACATTTAAGTTATATCCTAGTCGAGGTTCTTTTAAACAGAGAGGCGGTAAACATTGGGGTGCCTGTGTCCTCTCGATTTTTGTTTTTCCCAAGATACACGTCCATGAGTGCAAGTGCCCTGTGCTCTGTAGCTCATTTTTTAGATGCTTTAGTAAACACAATACACTTCTCCAGAGTGACAGTTGGCAATATACATTTCCACTATAAGCCTCACAGGGCTCCCTTTTCTCCTTTCCTGTCCTGCATTTCTGGTGTTTACACTTTATGAGGACGGCTCTTCTGACTGATGTGAAGTGATATCTTTTGTAGTATTGATTTCCAGTGCCCACCTGTTTGGTTGGCTAAAAATGTGTGTGCCCTTTTCTTGAATATATACAGAAAGAGACGCATACACCCTTTTTGACCAAGTGCAAAGTTGCAAATGTTCAGCCCCTTTTCTTGTGCTTAATGGCGAGTCCTTTCTACCTCTTCCAATCCCTTTCCTGCCATTCTCCCTTGCTTACAAGTCCTTTTCTCTGACTATCCTCAAGACAATTTTTAGGGATAGATATTTTCAACTCTGCAGTTTCGTGAATTTTAGTGCCCCTGAGTTCCATTTTTTACTTGTGTTTATGGGAACTGGCCACAAAGCAGCGGGATTTCCTCAAGGCCTATTCTGTTTCCATGGGCAACCCTAGCCTTTGGTCAATTCGTCTTTCTGATTGGAAATTAAAGTGACATGTGGCTGTCCGAGCACCTAGGACTTGTCTCTCATTGTTCCTCCTCCTTCCGCTTCATCCTCTGGACAAATTCCAAACTGTACACAACAGGATGTTGACAGTGCTGACATCTCCAAGTGGGGAGACTGTTAGTAAAGACGCCGGAGTGGTGAACCCGAGCACCAGGAGATGAGGAGATGAGATGCCTTTTCCAAACTCTTCCCGATCAGACGGTATACCATCCTCTGGGTGTGACAGGCATGTTTTAGCTGTAGGAAGGATCCCATTCATGTGAGGAGACCACCAGGGCTTTTTCAAAATCAGTGTCTCTCCGCAACCCAAACTGGGGAATTTTTTAAGCTACGGCTACACATATGTTCATTAAGGGCCTTGGGAAGTAGGCAGAGTCCAAACTTTAGATGATTGAAGTCCTCAGGGTCAGAAGCACTCACCAACGGCTTCCCTTAGGTTCCATTTTAACTGTCATTGATAGATGATGTCAATAAAAATATCTATTCTTTTTCAGATTATTTCCCCTTATAGGTTATTGCAAAATATTGAGTGTAGTTCCCTGTGCTATACAGTAGTTCCTTGTTGATGATTGAATATATACATAGCAGTGTGTATGTGTTAATCCCAAACTGTTAATTTATCCCTCCTCCCACCTTTCCTCTTTGGTAATCATAAATTATAAGATTTTATACTTCTCAGAAATGGGGGAGCTGAAAGAGAGGTATCATTTTCAATGGAAAAGCATTTAAAACAAGATTGAAGCTTTAACCAAGATTATTAGATGTACATCCTTGGAAAGAAATCATTTCGTTTCTCTAATATTGACCTGACAAATCTTTTCAGTGAACTTGCTTATAATAAATTGATGGAAATATCAAATGGAAGTGTTAGAAACATCTTATTTTACCCGAGCCTTATACACTGTTCTATGTTAATTACAGTTTGGCTCACACATCTGTTCATTGAAGTTACAAGGTTCTCAATTTCTGTTACTGATCCTCCAGAGTGGACCCCAACAAGTGTCCCCCTGCCCGGTGTCATTGGAGCCAACAGATCGAGACTGAGTTTGGTTCAGAAGCAAAGGAAACTTTATATTTTGATCAGAGAATGGAGAGGTGAGAGCATGTGCTACCCTGTGGGCTGTGGGCTGGGCTGCTGTGTAGAGATCCTGTCAGAGTCAGTGGGAGGGAGGGGGCAGAGCTCTCTCGAGGGCCCGGTTGGCTGCAGCTCAGGCTCTATATCACAGAGTCTGCCCTGGGCCCCAGGATCTGATGTGTCGACCCAGCCATTCTGCACTAGAAAATCTGGTCTGAAGTGCCAGGTGTGGAACCTCTGTATGCGGGACCCTAGGAGCACGTGAAATTAGACAAAGCACAAAGGATAAAAAGGTTAGACTTTATTTTATTGCCCAGATTCTATTTTTATCTCCCAGGGATTTTTAAGGGGCTTTGCCTTGGACAAACCCCGCTTCTGCCTTTTGTCCCCTTCCTCATTCTTGGAGTGCTGAGGGTGCAGACCCTTCTTCTGTAACTGCTGAGTGCTGAGTTAAGAGCACTCATACTCGTGGGCGAGGGTCAGAACTTCTCCCCAGCAGCCTCCAGGTGACGTTGATTGTCCCCAGGGCTGCTGCCTCCCTGCTCGTCCGCCTGAGCACCAGTATTGGAAGTGTTATAGATTCTAATGACCGTTAAGGGTCCAGGAAGGAGATGTGCAGTGATGCTGTGAGGTCCAGTTTCACCCCGCCCCACATTTATTTGGCCACCTTAGGCTGACCGTTTCTGCCAGCCTAGATGCTCTGACCAGTAGTCTGCGCTTTCTTCAATTAGGCCCCTGAATTAACGTAAAAACAGCACCAGGTGTCAGGACCCTGCCCGCTCAACTCCCAGACAGCCCAGGGTCAGTGGTGATGAAGGACCATGATGGCCACTGAGTCAACAGCCTTTTGAAGTAAACAGGAGTCCAGCCGGTCTTATTGGCCACCATCATCACGGTGTTTCTAGGCTTTTCTATGGTGACAGCGTGATATTCGGTTCCCCCGCCAAGATTATTAGCTCCTCTCTGGGTGCAGTAAGTCCTGCAAGCAGTAGTCTACTCTTTTGGGACACACTCTTGTTGTTTTATGAGAGAAACTCCAGGTCAAGTGATGGTCACATGAGTTGTCATGTTGCCCCGTTGCCCCTGGTTATCTCTCTGGAGGTTGGAGTTGGAGGGCCTCCTCACTCGAGGTCAGTGTGCCCACGGAGCAAACCCTGCAACTTCAGGGCATGGTTGGGGGTTAGGATCACCACGTGGGGTCCTTTTCCCTTAAGAGGGAGGTGGCCTTTTGGGCTGCTGATTTCCAGGTTTTTAGATACCGCCAGTATCTTGGGCAGATGTGGCGGTGGGCCAAGCTCCATGGTGACCGTAGTTTATCCTACCTATATGGCATTCTTGCATTGTTCCATTTCAAGTGGTCTCAGTTTTTGCACTAATACTCCAATGGCGATTCACCTTTCACCAGGAATGTAAAGGTCAAAGGGTTTAGCTAAATTAGGGAGTTCCAGGGCAAGGGTCTGAATTGACTGCTCTTTCCATTCTTGAAAGGCCACTTCTGGATTCTATTCAAAAGGATCATCATCTTTTCCTTTCAGTGTTTCATATAGAGGCCCAGCTAGTAGACTGTAGTTAGGGATCCAGAAGCAGCAAACCCTGGCCTCCCCAGGAACCCCTAAGCTGTCTTCTAGTTTTAGAAAGGGGTAAGGCTATAAATTGTTTCTTCCCTTTCCTGGGATGTGCTTCTCTGACCTTCTGTGAGAATGAAGCCCAGGCAGGTCACCGTAGTCTGTGATATTTGAGCTTTTTCTTGGACAACTTCTATCCTCTATTGGCTTGGTAGTTCAGAGGTCTCCTTAGTAGGGCTGGCGATCAGAATGTCGTCTGCATATTGAAGGAGTGTTTCCTTTTCCAGAGGTAGAGCTTTTAGGTCTTTAGCTGAGCTTTCCCCAAAGGTGGTGTGGGAATTTTTGAACCCTTGGGGCAAGACGGCCCGGAAGTATTGTTTTAGTTGTATGTTGAGTCCTGCCACTCACAAGCCAAAATTTTTTGTGACTCTCGGACTAATGGAATACCAAAGAAGGCATCATTCAAGACTAATACAGAATACCAAGTCCTGGTGGTTGGTAGAATGACCAGCAGGGTGTAGGATTTAGGAACTACTGGAGGTATATCCTCGGTGGCTTCACTGACTGTCCTGACATCCTTTACCAGGACTCCAGCAGCCCATGGGGCTCTCGAGGTCAGGCCAATCCCAGGATATGAAGCTCACCTGGGCAGGTACCCCACCCCCACGCCAGCCCACGGGGCTCTCGTGTTCAGGCCCCTCCCAGGATATGGGGTTCCCTGCGCAGGTCCCCTGCAGCCCATGGGGCTCTCGTGGTCAGGCCCCTCCCAGGATACAGAGCTACCCTTGCAGGTACCGTGGCAAGGCTGGGCACACAGGAACCGTGCACATAGCCCACATTGCAGAGCACTCCCAGCTCACCTGTCGCTCAGATCTGACACAGAGCACCTCAGAGCAGGACTTGAACTAACAAATAGCACCTCCGTCAGGTCTGTGACCCTGGGCATCACTCTGTGCGGCCTCCCTCCACCTGGTCTTCCAGAGACTTCCACTGCACCCGGGGCACCAGGCCTCTGTCTCCACCCACCACCCACCCCTCCTCTCCCTGACTCCTGGGGTCCTCTCATTAGGAGAGGGTTTTCTTGAAGTTGTCTCCCACTCATGGGCCAGTCAAAATGATTAGAAAACAAGCCGGAGCTACAACCCCTTGTCTATCCTGACTCTCAAGAGCCCACACCTGTTCCTTGGACCTGGCTGATTCAGCAATTTCCATTTTCTGCAATTGTGAGACCCTGAGGGGTGATGATTGGCTGACCTGGGCAGCCTGACCGTGCCGGCCAGCCCTCCCCAGGTGTGCCTGGGTTGAGATCGATATAAACACACATATAAAATGGCTGTGCCTGACGCCATTTTCTCTGCCCTGTCAACAGTCTCGGGGCTGGGCTGGTGGGACGGAGTGAGAGGCCACGGCTTTGTGGGTGGCCCAGTGTGAGTGGGGTTCTGCTGGACTTTCTGCAGCAGTTGCCAAGATGCCACCTGCTAAAGAAGAGGATGTGACACCCATACCTGCCGCTGGAATTTCTTCCTGGGCAGAGGTGAGGAAGGAAGAAAGCAGTGGGGGCGAGGACAGGAGGGGTATCTCAGGCAGGGAAATGGAAAGCTTCCAGAAGAGCACCCAGGGCCAGGGCCATCCTGGCTGGCCTGCAGGCACCAAGTCGGCCGGCATGCTGTCACTCGTGTGGCTCCATGGCCCTTCCTCTAGGCTTTCAAGTCCTTGTACATATTCAGGTGTTTTACCTGGGAAGGGTGGGAACATTTCAGCAGCAGCTGGCCTGGGGTTCGGCCCACGTTTACTCACAGATGCCTCGGCATGGTCCCCCAGCTTTGCAAAGAGGACGCTTGTTGCGTGGGGCCTGCTGGCTGAATGGGAGATGATTCCCCACCACTGACCAACTTCAGAATGGTTTACAACTGGAGCAAGTGCCCTGATACGGTTTTCCTCTGTGTAAATGGTGGGTTCTGATTTTTTTTCTTTTTTCCGTTTTTGGTTCAAGGTAGATTTTATTCCTCTTTTTTGTATTTACAGATATAAGCATGGAAATAATTTATTCATATTAATACATGTATGTGAAGGGAAGAATATTTTTTCTGTTTTACTTTTTTTAATTTTATTTTTTTAATTTTGAATTTTATTTTATTTTTTATACAGCAGGTTCTTATTGGTTATCTATTTTATACATATAAATGTATACATGCCAATCCCAATCTCTCAACTCCTCCCACCACCACCCCCCCAACCGCTCTCCCCCCTTGGTGTCCGTACGTTTGTTGTCTACATCTGTTGCTCTATTTCTGTCTTGCAAAACGGTTCATCTGTACAATTTTTCTAGGTTCCACATATATGCATTAATATACAAGATTTGTTTTGTTTTTCTCTTTCTGACTTACTTCACTCTGTATGACAGTCTCTAGATCCATCAACGTCTCTACAAATGATCCAATTTCATTCCTTTTTATGGCTTAGTAATATTCCATTTTATATATGTACCACATCTTTATGCATTCGTCTGTCTGGGCATTTAGGTTGCTTCCATTACCTGGATATTGTAAATAGTGATGCAATGAACATTGCGGTGAATGTCTCTTTTTGATTTTTGGTTTTGTCTGGGTATATGCCCAGTAGTGGGATTGCTGTATCATATGGTAATTCTATTTTTAGTTTTATAAGAAACTCCATAATGTTCTCCACAGTGACTGTATCTATTTACATTCCCAACAATAGTGGAAGAGGGTTCCTTATCTCCACACCCTTTCCAGCATTTGTTGTTTGTAGATTTTCTGATGATGCCCATTCTAACAGGTGTGAGATGATACAGCATGGATGAGTCTATTTCGTTGAGCAAGGAGTAGGTCTTGTCTATTACATATTTGGCTTATGGAAAGGTATCTGTGCTAATTTCAATCTCTGGTTTTATACAGCACCCCAACTCAACTTTCCCCTTAAGCAAGCATAAGTTTTTTAGCTAAATGTGAGACACTGTTCGGTTTTGTAATTCAGTTCATGTGGAGCCAAGTTTACACTCCCTCTATTAGTGATATCTTATGATTACTGTCTTTCTCTGTGTGACATATTTCTCTTAGAGTCATCGTGCTTAAATCCACTCAATTTGCTGCTACAGGCCTGATGACATTGATTTCATTGCTGAGTGATATTCCGTTGTACGTAAGTAGCACAACTTCTTTATCCATTTTTTTCTTTCTGGGATATTTAATTTGTACTGGACTCAAGGTTCTTGTAAACACAGCAGCCCTAAATTTTGTGTTGGCTGTGTCTTGTTGATTTTAATTTTCCTAAGCTATAGGACCATAAGTGGAAGTGCCCTAGGCTCTGTAGCTTTGTTTTTTAGATGTTTCAGGATACACCATAAACATCTCCAGAGTGTCTGTTGGCAATTTACATCCCACCCATCAGCATAACAAGGCTCCCTGTTCTCCATGGCCTGTCCTGTGTTTCTCGTTTTTACACTTTTTTCAGATGGCCCTTTTGACGAATGGGAAAAGAGACTTCATTGTAGTGCGGATTTCCATTGCTCGAGTGCTTGGTTGACCAAAAAGGGCGTATGCGTTTTTTCCTGAATATATTCACGAAAAAATGCATACGCTCTTTTTGTCCAAGTGCATCACTGTCAAAGATCTGCTGCTTTTCATATGCTTTAAATGCAATTCAAATCTACCTCCTGAAATCTGATTCCTGGAATTCTGCCGTGTTTTCAAGTCTTCTTTGCAGCCTTACTTCAATATATTTTTGACAGTAGTTGTCATTTATAACTCTGCAGGTTTGTGAATTACAGTGTCCCTGATTTCCTTTCTTAACTCGCTTCCTTGTAAGCTGGCCACAAAACCGCAGGTTTGCTTCAGGCCGTAATCTGGTTCCGGCACGGCACGCTGAGCGTTTGGTTAATTCCTCTTCCTGGTGGGAAATGAGAGTTAAATGTGCCCGTCCAGACACCTGCCTCACTCCCAGCCCATTGGTGATGTGTGTCCTCTGGTTTGAGGCCACATGTGCCAGTTTACTCACCTATTAAAGATGTGGACCCACTGGTGTGAGGACACTCCTGCCTGGTTCATATCCCCTTGGTGATGTGGGCTGTCTGGTGAGAGTCTGATCCTGGCTGGTTTCGTCACCTTTCTGTGAGGTGGTCCCTCTGCTCTGAGGTCACACCTGCCTGGCTTGTTCCCGTTGCCTTGGAGACGTCGGCCCTCTGGTGGCAGTTGGAGCTTGCTGGGAGTCTGCTCCCCTCGGTGATGAGGGCCCTGTGGCATCAGTCAATAACTGCTGGGCTCCCCATTTTTTCTGATGTTTGCCCACTTGTGCGATGACACTCCTGCCGGGTTCCCATCCCCATGTGGATGTGCGCCTTCTGCTGTGAGGTCCCAACGGTTGGGTCGCTCACAGTTTAATGATGAGGGCCCTCTGGTGTGAGTTCATTCCAGAAAGGATCCCATTGCCTCGCTGCTCCTGGCCGCCTGCTGGGACGTTCCAACTGCTGGATTCCTCACATTTTTTGATCTATGGTCCCTGTGTTGTTAGGCTACTCCTGCCTGCCTCACTCTGAGCACCTTGGAGATGTGGTTCCTGTGGTTTAGGCCACATGTTCTGGGTTCCTCACCTTTCCATTATTTGGCCACACTGGTGTGAGGATACTTCTGCCTGGTTCCGGTCCCCTTGGTGATGTGGGCCCTCTGGTGAGAGTCTTATCCTGGCTGGGTTCCTCTCCCTTCTGTGACGTTTGCCCTCTGCTGTGAGGTCAATCCTGCCTGGCTGGCGCACGTCACCTTGGCGACGTGGGCCCTCAGTTGGGATTTGGTGCCTGCTGGGAGTTTCCTCCCTTCGGTAATGAGGGCCCTCTGGCGTCTGGCCCTAACTCCTGGGCTCCCAAATTTTTCTGATGTGTGCCCTGTGGTGCGAGTACACTCCTGCCAGGTTCCCAACCCCATGGAAATGGGGGCCTTCTGCTCTGTGGACACAATGGCTGGGTTCACAGTTTCATGATGAGGGCCCTCTTTTGTGAGTTCACACCGACCTGGAACCCATAGCCTCGCTGCTCCTTGCCACCTGCTGGAACGTTCCAACTGCGGGATTCCTCACCTTTTTTATTCTATGGGCCCTCTGTTTTGAGGCTACTCCTGCCTGCCTCCCTCGAAGACCCTTGGTGATGTATGTCCTCTGGTTTGAGGCCACGTGTGTTGGGTCCCTCACCTTTCGATGATATGGCCCCAATGGTGTGAGGACACTCCTGCCTGGTTCACATCCCCTTGGTGTTGTGGGCCCTCTGGTGAAAGTCTGATCCTTGCTGGGTTCCTGACCCTTATTGAGGTGGGCCCTCTTCTGTGAGGTAACTCCTGCCTGGCTTGCTCACATTGCCTTGGTGACTTCAGCCATCTGGTTGCAGTTGGAGCCTGCTGGGAGCCTCCTCTCCTAGGTGATGAGGGCCCTCTGGCATCAGGCTCTAACTGCTGGGCACCCCACGTTTTCTGACTGAGCCCAGTGATGCCAGGACACTCCTGTAAGTTTCCCATCCCCATGAGGAAGTGGGCCTTCTGCTCAGTGGTCCCAACGCCTGGGTTGCTCACAGTTTCGTGATGTTGGTTCTCTGGTGTTAGTTCACTCAGGCCTAGATCCCATAGCCTCTGTGCTCTGGGCCGACTGCTGGGAGGTTCCAACTGCTGGATTCCGCCCCTTTTTTATACTTTGGGCCCTCTGTTGTGAGGCTCCTCCTGCCTGCCTCACTCCAAGCCCCTTGGTGATGTAGGTCCTCTGGTTTGAGGCAACATGTGCCGGTTGCCTCACCTTTTAGGTATGGGACCCCACTGGTGTGAGGACACTCGTGACTGGTTCCCATCCTCTTGTTGATGTGGGCCCTCTGGTGAGAGTTGGACCCTGGCTTGATTCCTCATACTTCTGGGAGGTGGGTCCTCTGCTGTGAGGTCACTCCTGCCTGGCTGGCACACGTCGCCTTGGCCACATGGGCCCTCTGGTTGCAGTTGGAGCGTGCTGGGAGCCTCCTCCCATCGGTGATGAGGACCCTCTGGCGTCAGGCCCTAACTGCTGGGCTCCCCACATTTTCTGATATGTGCTCACTGGTGCGATGACACTCCTGCCAGGTTCCCATCCCCATGCGGATTTGGGCCTTCTGTTCTGAGGTGCCAACGTGTGGGTTGCTCACAGTGTCAGGATGTGGGCCCTCTGCTGTGAGTTCACTCCGGCATGCATCCCATATCCTTGGTGTTCTGGGCCACCTGCTTGGAGCTTCCAACTGCAGGATTCCTTACCTTTTTTCTTCTATGGGCCGTGTGTTGTGAGACACTTCCTGCCTGCCTCACTCTGAGCCCCTTGTTGTTGTGGGTCTTCTGGTTTGAGGCCACATGTGGTGGGTTTCTCGCCTTTCAATGATGTGGCCCCACTGGGGTCAGAACACTCCTGCCTGGTTCCCATCCCCTTGGTGATATGGGCCCTCTGGTGAGATTCTCATCCTGGTTGGGTTCCTAACAGTTTCGTAAGGTTGGCCCTCTGCCCTGAGGTCACTCCTGCCTGGCTGGCACACACCGCCTTGGTGACGTCGGCCCTCTGACCGCAGATGGACCGTGCTGGGAGCCTTCTCCTCTCGGTGATGAGGACACTCTGGTGTCAGGCCCTAACTGCTGGGTACCCATATTTTCTGATACGTGCTAAGTGGTGAGAGGACACTCCGGCCAGGTTCCCATCCCCATGCGGATTTGGGCCTTCTGTTCTGAGGTGCCAACGGCTGGGTTGCTCACAGTGTCAGGATGTGGGCCCTCTGCTGTGACTTCAATCCGGCATGGATCCCATAGCCTCGGTGCTCTGGGACAACTGCTTGGAGCTTCCAACTGCGGGATTCCTCACCTTTTTTATTTTATGGGCCCTCTGTTTGAGACACCTCCTGCCTGCCTCACTCTGAGCCCCTTGTTGATATGGGTCCTCTGGTTTAGGCCATATGTTCTGGGTTCCTCACTTTTCTATGATTTGGCCATACTGGTGTGAGGCCACTCCTGCCTGGTTCTGATCCCCTTGGTGATGTGGGCCCTCTGGTGATTGTCTTATCCTGGCTGGGTTCCTCCCCCTTCTGTGACGTAGGCCCTTGGCTGTGAGGTCATTCCTGCCTGGCTGTCACACGTCACATTGGCGACGTGTGCCCTCAGTTGAGAGTTGGTGCCTGCTAGGAGTCTGCTCCCCTCTGTAATTAGGGCCGTTTGGCGTCAGGCCCTAACTCCTGGGCTCCCAAAATTTTCTGATGTGTGCCCTGTGGTGCGAGTACACTCCTGCCAGGATGCCAACCCCATGGGAATGTGGGCCTTCTGTTCTGTGGTCCCAACAGCTGTGTTGTTCACAGTTTAATGATGAGGGCCCTCTGTTGTGAGTTCACACTGGCTGGGAACCCATAGCCTCGCTGCTCCTTGCCGCATGCTAGGAGGTTCCAACTGCGGGATTCCTCACTTTTTTATTCTATGGGTCCTCTGTTTTGTGGCTCCTCCTTCCTGCCTCACTTCCAGCCCCTTGGAGATGTGGGTCCTCTTGTTTAGGCCACATGTTCTGGGTTCCTCACCTTTCTATTATTTGGCCACACTGGTGTGAGGCCACTCCTGCCTGGATCCGATCCCCTTGGTGATGTGGGCCCTCTGGTGCGAGTCTGATCCTGGCTGGGTACCTCACCCTTCTGTGAGGTGGGCCCTCTGACATGAGGTCACTCCTGCCTGGGTGGCACACGTCGCCTTGGTGACATGGGCCCTCTGTTGGCCATTGGAGTGTGCTGGGAGCCTCCTCCCCTCTTTAATGAGGGCCCTGGATAAAACGCATATGCCCTTCTTGGCCAAGTGCATCATTGTCGACGTACTGCCTCTTTTCCTATGCTTTAAATGCAATTACTGTCTACCCCCTGAAATCGGTTTCCTTCAATTCTGCCCCACTTTCAAGTCTGCTTTGCAGCCTTACTTCAATATATTTTTGGAAGATAGCTGTCATTGATAACTGCAGGTTTGTGAATGACAGTGCCCCTGAGCTCTTTTTTTCAACTAGCTTTCTTTTGAGCTGGCCGCAAAACTGCAGGATTCTTCAGGCCCTAATCTTGTTCCGGCATGGCACGCTGAGCCTTTGGTTCATTCCTCTTCCTGGTGGGAAATGAGAGTTAAATTTGCCCGTGCAGACAGCTACAGCTACTCTCTCATTAGTTCTCCCTATTCCTGTTCATCTTGCGCAGAAATTGCAAACTGTGCCAAACAGGAGATAAAGGCACTGACTGTCCAAGTGGGGAGACTGTTAGTAAAGGGTCTGGAATTGTGAACCCGAGAAAAAGCGGACGAAAACGGACATGCATTTGAAAACGTTTCCCGGTTACATGGTGCACCATACTGTGGGATTCCCATGCATGTTTTAGCTGAAGGAAGAATCCCTTAAACCTGGAGAGTTGGGACCCATGGAACGGGTACCATGCAGTATGACTTCAAAGGGTCTGCATTTGCTCATCGAACCTCACCAATACTATCAGCCCGAAGTGTCCAACCTTCTGTCTCACTCAGCTCTGGGTGTAGATGAGGTAAATCCAGGTTGCATCACAAGCACTGAATGAAATATTTAAGAATTGCTCTCCATTTCACTGTCATTGTGTTTTGTTTTTGTAATTAATTTTGATAATGGGATTTATCGGATTTTCCCTGCTGCATTCATGCAGCTGTACACACGCTTGATTCTCTTATGGAGACATATAAATCCATGGGTTTGAAGATTCTTACTAGTAAGGTGTATTGCTAGGCGTTGAATATGGGGTTTATAGTCCATCTCGTTGAGCAAGGGGTAGGTCTTGACTATTACATATTTGACTTATGGAATGGTATCTGTGCTAATTTCTATCTCTGGTTTTATGCAGCACCCCAACTCACCTTTCCCCTTAAGCAAACATAAGTTGGTTTTCTAAATTTGAGACCCTGTTCTGTTTTGTAATTCAGTTCATGTGTAGCCAAGATTACATTCCGTGTATTAGTGATATCTTATGATGTTTCATTTTCTGTGTGAATTATTTCACTTGAATCATCGTACCTGAATCCACTCATTATGCCACGACGGGCCTGATGACATAGATTTCATTGGTGAGTGATATTCCTTTGTACGTACGTACCACAACTTCTTTATCCATATTTCGCTTTCTGGGATATTTTACTTGTACCGTAGACGAGGTTCTTGTAAACAGAGCCTTCTGAAACTTTGGGGTGTCTGTGTGTTTCTGATTTTAATTTCCCTAAGCTATAGGACCATAAGTGGAAGTGCCGTAGGCTCCGTTGCTTTGTTTTTTAGGTGTTTCAGGAAACATCATACACTATTCCAGAGTGGCTGTTCGCAATTTACATCCCACCCATCAGCATAACAAGGCTCCCTGTTCTCCAAGGCCTGTGCTGCATTTCTGGATTTTACACTTTTTTCAGATGTCCCTCTTGACCGGTGGGCAGTGAGACGTCACTATAGTGCAGATTTCTTTAACATGCTTGCTTGGTTGGCCAAAAAGTGCGTATGCTTTTTTTCCTGAATATATTCAGGAAAAAACGCATACGCCCTTTTTGGCCAAGTGCATCATTGTCGACGTTCTGCCTCTTTTCCTATGCTTTAAATGCAATTCCAGTCTACCCCCTGAAATCGTTCTCCTGCAATTCTGCCCCGCTTTCAAGTCCTCTTCGCAGCCTTCCTTCAATACATTTTTGGACGATAGCTGTCATTTATAACTCTGCAGGTTTGTGAATTACAGTGCCCCTGAGCTCCTTTCTTCAAATCGCTTTCTTGTGAGCTGGCCGCAAACCCGCAGGATTGCTTCAGGCCCTAATCTGGTTCCGGCATGTCATGCTGAGCGTTTGGTTAATTCCACTTCCTGGTGGCAAATGAGCGTTAAATTTGCCTGTGCAGACACCTACAGCTAGTCTCTCATTGGTTCTCCCTATTCCTGTTCATCTTGCGCAGAAATTGCAAACTGTGACAAACAGGAAGTTAAAGGCACTGACTCTCCAAGTGGGGAGAGTATTAGTAAACGGTCTGGAATTTTGAACCCGAGTAAAAGGGGACGGAAACTGAGATGCATTTGAAAACGTTTCCCGGTCACACGGTGCACCATACTTTGGGTTTCCCATGCATGATTTAGCTGAAGGAAGAATCGCTGAAACCTGGAGAGTTGGGACCCGTGGAATGGGTACCATGCAGTATGACTTCAAAGGGTCTGCATTTGCTCATCGAACCTCACCAATGCTATCAGCCCGAAGTGTCCAACCTTATGTCTCACTCAGCTCTGGGTGTAGATAAGGTAAATCCAGGTTGCATCACAAGCCCTGCATGAATTATTTAAGAATTGCTCTCTATTTCACTGTCATTGTGTTTTGTTTTTGTAATTCATTTCGATAATGGGATTTATCGGATATTCTCTGCTGCCTTCATGCAGCTGTACACACGCTTGTTTCTCTTATGGAGACATATAAATCCATTGGTTTGAAGATTCCTACTAGTCAGGTGTATTCCTAGGCGTTGAATATATGGTGTTTAGCCCATTTCGTTGAGCAAGGGGTAGGTCTTGACTATTACATATTTGACTTATGGAATGGTATTTGTGCTAATTTCTATCTCTCGTTTTATGCAGCACCCCAACTCAACTTTCCCCTTAAGCAAACATAAGTTGGTTTTCTAAATTTGAGACCCTGTCCTGTTTTGTAATTCAGTTCATGTGTAGCCAAGATTACATTCTGTGTATTAGTGATATCTTATGATGTTGCATTTTCTGTGTGACTTACTTCACTTAGAATCATCGTACCTGAATCCACTCATTATGCCACAACGGGCCTGATGACATAGATTTCATTGG
The DNA here is from genome assembly GCF_059928025.1 of Delphinapterus leucas. Classification (NCBI taxonomy): domain Eukaryota; kingdom Metazoa; phylum Chordata; class Mammalia; order Artiodactyla; family Monodontidae; genus Delphinapterus; species Delphinapterus leucas. Next base: position 1,087,315 of record NW_028322239.1, on the reverse strand, counting down.
TGAGTGATATTCCATTGTACATACGTACCACAACTTCTTTATCCATTTTTCGCTTTCTGGGATATTTAACTTGTACCGTAGACGAGGTTCTTGTAAACAGAGCCGTCTGAAACTTTGGGGTGGCTATGTGTTTCTGATTTTAATTTCCCTAAGCTATAGGACCATAAGTGGAAGTGCCGTAGGCTCCGTTGCTTTGTTTTTTAGGTGTTTGAGGATACACCATACAGTTCTCCAGAGTGACTCTTGGCAATTTACATTCCGCCCATCAGCATAACAAGGCTCCCTGTTCTCCATGGCCTGTGCAGCTTTTCTGGATTTTACACTTTTTTCAGATGGCCCTTTTGACCGGGGGGCAGTGTGACTTCACTGTAGTGCAGATTTCTTTAACATGCTTGCTTGGTTGACCAAAAAGTGCGTATGCGTTTTTTCCTGAATATATTCAGGAAAAATCGCATACGCACTTTTTGGCCAAGTCCATCATTTTCGAGGTTCTGCCTCCTTTCCTATGCTTTAAATGCAATTCCAGTCTACCCCCTGAAATCGTTTTCCTGCAATTCTGCCCCGCTTTCAAGTCCTCTTCGCAGCCTTCCTTCAATATATTTTTGGACGATAGCTGTCATTTATAACTCTGTAGGTTTGTGAATTACAGTGCCCCTGAGCTCTTTTCTTCAAATTGCTTTCTTGTGAGCTAGCCGCAAACCCGCAGGATTGCTTCAGGCCCTAATCTGGTTCCGGGACGGCATGCTGAGCGTTTCGTTAAATCCACTTCCTGGTGGGAAATGATCGTTAAATTTGCCCGTGCAGACACCTACAGCTACTCTCTCATTGGTTCTCCCTATTCCTGTTCATCGTGCGCAGAAATTGCAAACTGTGCCAAACAGGAGGTTAAAGGCCCTGACTCTCCAAGTGGGGAGAGTGATAGTAATGGGTCTGGAATTGTGAACCCGAGAAAAAGGGGACGAAAACTGAGATGCATTTGAAAACGTTTCCCGGTCACACGGTGCACCATACTGTGGGTTTCCCATGAATGTTTTAGCTGAAGGAAGAATCCCTTAAACCTGGAGAGTTGGGACCCATGGAATGGGTCCCATGAAGTATGACTTCAAAGGGTCTGCATTTGCTCATCGAACCTCACCAATGCTATCAGCCCGAAGTGTCCAACCTTATGTCTCACTCAGCTCTGGGTGTAGATGAGGTAAATCCAGGTTGCATCACAAGCACTGAATGAATTATTTAAGAATTGCTCTCTATTTCACTGTCATTGTGTTTTGTTTTTGTAATTCATTTTGATAAGCGGATTTATCGGATTTTCTCTGCTTCCTTCATGCAGCTGTACACACGCTTGATTCTCTTATGGAGACATATAAATCCATGGGTTTGAATATTCTTACTAGTCAGGTGTATTCCTAGGCATTGAATATAGGGTTGTTAGTCCATTTCGTTGAGCAAGGGGTAGGTCTTGAGTATTACATATTTGACGTATGGAATGGTATCTGTGCTAATTTCCATCTCTGCTTTTATGCAGCACCCCAACTGAACTTTCCCCTAAGCAAACATACGTTGGTTTTCTAAATTTGAGACCCTGTTCTGTTTTGTAATTCAGTTCATGTGTAGCCAAGATTACATTCGGTGTATTAGTGATATCTTATGATGTTTCATTTTCTGTGAGACTTACTTCACTTAGAATCATCGTACCTGAATCCACTCATTATGTCACGACGGGACTGATTCCATTGATTTCATTGCATAGTGATATTCCATTGTACATACGTAACACAACTTCTTTATCCATTTTTTGCTTTCTGCGATATTTAACTTGTGCCGTACACGAGGTTCTTATAAACAGAGCCGTCCGACACTTTGGGGTGGCTGTGTGTTTCTGATTTTAATTTTCCTAAGCTATAGTACCATAAGTGGAAGTGCCGTAGGCTCCGTTGCTTTGTTTTTTAGGTGTTTGAGGATACACCATACAGTTCTCCAGAGTGACTCTTGGCAATTTACATCCCGCCCATCAGCATAACAAGGCTCCTTGTTCTCCATGGCCTGTGCTGCCTTTGTGGATTTTACACTTTTTTCAGATGGCCCTTTTGACCGGGGGGCAGTGAGACTTCACTGTAGTGAAGATTTCTTTAACATGCTTGCCTGGTTGGCCAAAAAGTGCGTATGCGTTTTTTCCTGAATATATTCAGGAAAAAACGCATACGTCCTTTTTGGCCAAGTGCATCATTGTCGACATTCTGCCTCTTTTCCTATGCTTTAAATGCAATCCACTCTACTCCCTGAAATCGTTTTCCTGCAATTCTGCTCCGCTTTCAAGACCTCTTCGCAGCCTTCCTTCAATATATTTTTGGACGATAGCTGTCATTTATAACTCGGCAGGTTTGTGAAAAACAGTGCCCCTGAGCTCCTTTCTTCAAATCGCTTTCTTGTGAGCTGGCCGCAAACCTGCAGGATTGCTTCAGGCCCTAATCTTGTTCCGGCACGGCATGCTGAGCCTTTGGTTAATTCGTCTTCCTGTTGGGAAATGAGTGTTAAAATTGCCCGTGCAGACACCTACAGCTAGTCTCTCATTGGTTCTCCCTATTCCTGTTCATCTTGTGCAGAAATTGCAAACTGTGCCAAACAGGAGGTTAAAGGCACTGACTGTCCAAGTTGGGAGACTGTTAGCAAAGGGTCTGGAATTGTGAACCTGAATAAAAGAGGACTAAACCTGAGATGCATTTGAAAACGTTTCCCAGTCACACGGTGCACCATACTGTGGGTTTCCCATGCATGCTTTAGCTGAAGGAAGAATCGCTTAAACCTGGAGAGTTGGGACCCATGGAATGGGTACCATGCAGTATGACTTCAAAGGGTCTGCATTTGCTCATCGAACCTCACCAATGCTATCAGCCCGAAGTGTCCAACCTTATGTCTCACTCAGCTCTGGGTGTACATGAGGTAAATCCAGGTTGCATCACAAGCCCTGCATGAATTATTTAAGAATTGCTCTCTATTTCACTGTCATTGTGTTTTGTTTTTGTAATTCATTTTGATAATGGGATTTATCGGATTTTCTCTGCTGCCTTCATGCAGCTGTACACACGCTTCATTCTCTTATGGAGACATATAAATCCATGGGTTTGAAAATCCTTTCTAGTCAGGTGTATTCCTAGGCATTGAATATAGGGTGTTTAGCCCATTTCGTTGAGCAAGGGGTAGGTCTTGACCATTACATGTTTGACGTATGGAATGGTATCTGTGCTAATTTCTATCTCTGGTTTTATGCAGCACCCCAACTCAACTTTCCCCTTAAGCAAACATAAGTTGGTTTTCTAAATTTGAGACCCTGTTCTGTTTTGTAATTCAGTTCAGATGTAGCCAAGATTACATTCCGTGTATTAGTGATATCTTATGATGTTTCATTTTCTGTGTGACTTATTTCACTTAGAATCATCGTACCTGAATCCACTCATTATGCCACCATGGGCCAGATGAAATAGATTTCATTGGTGAATGATATTCCATTGTACGTACGTACCACATCTTCTTTATCCATTTTTCGCTTTCTGGGATATTTAACTTGTACCGTAGATGAAGTTCTTGTAAACAGAGCCGTCAGAAACTTTGGGGTGGCTGTGTGTTTTTGATTTTAATTTCCCTAAGCTATAGGAGCATAAGTGGAAGTGCCGTAGGCTCCGTTGCTTTGTTTTTTAGGTGTTTCAGGAAACACCATACACTTCTCCAGATTGGCTCTTGGCAATTTACATCCCACCCATCAGCATAACAAGGCTCCCTGTTCTCCATTGCCTGTGCTGCATTTCTGGATTTTACACTTTTTTCAGATGGCCCTTTTGACCGGGGGGCAGTGAGACTTCATTGTAGTGCAGATTTCTTTAACATGCTTGCTTGGTTCGCCAAAAAGGGCGTATGCGTTTTTTCCTGAATATATTCAGGAAAAAACGCATACACCCTTTTTGGCCAAGTCCATCATTGTCGACGTTCTGCCTCTTTTCCTATGCTTTAAATGCAATTCCAGTCTACCCCCTGAAATCGTTTTCCTGCAATTCTGCCCCGCTTTCAAGTCCTCTTCGCAGCCTACCTTCAATATATTTTTGGACGATAGCTGTCATTTATAACTCTGCATGTGTGTGAATTACAGTGCCCCTGAGCTCCTTTCTTCAAATCGCTTTCTTGTGAGCTGGCCGCAAACCCGCAGGATTGCTTCAGGCCTTAATCTCGTTCCGGCACGGCATGCTGAGCCTTTGGTTAATTCCTCTTCCTGGTGGGAAATGAGTGTTAAATTTGCCCGTGCAGACACCTACAGCTAGTCTCTCATTGGTTCTCCCTATTCCTGTTCATCTTGCGCAGAAATTGCAAACTGTGCCAAACAGGAGGTTAAAAGCACAGACTCTACAAGTGGGGAGAGTGTTAGTAAAGGGTCTGGAATTGTGAACCCGAGTCAAAGAGGACAAAAACTGAGATGCATTTGAAAACGTTTCCCGGTCACACGGTGCACCATACTGTGGGTTTCCCATGCATGTTTTAGCTGAAGGAAGAATTGCTTAAACCTGGAGAGTTGGGGCCCATGGAATGGGTTCCATGAAGTATGACTTCAAAGGGTCTGCATTTGCTCATCGAACCTCACAAATGCTATCAGCCCGATGTGTCCAACCTTATGTCTCACTCAGCTCTGGGTGTAGATCAGCTAAATCCAGGTTGCATCACAAGCCCTGAATGAATTATTTAAGCATTGCTCTCTATTTCACTGTCATTGTGTTTTGTTTTTGTAATTCATTTTGATAATGGGATTTATCGGCTTTTCTCTGCTGCATTCATGCAGCTGTACACACGCTTGATTCTCTTATGGAGACATATAAATCCATGGGTTTGAAAATTCTTTCTAGTCAGGTGTATTCCTAGGCGTTGAATATAGGGTGTTTAGCCCATTTCGTTGAGCAAGGGGTAGGTCTTGACTATTACATATTTGACGTATGGAATGGTATCTGTGCTAATTTCTATCTCTGGTTTGATGCAGCACCCCAACTCACCTTTCCCCTTAAGCAAGCATAAGTTGGTTTTCTAAATTTGAGACCCTGTTGTGTTTTGTAATTTAGGTCATGTGTAGCCAAGTTTACATTCCTTGTATTAGTGATATCTTATGATGTTTCATTTTCTATGTGACTTATTTCACTTAGAATCATCGTACCTGAATCCACTCATTATGCCGCGATGGGCCTGATGACATAGATTTCATTGCTGAGTGATATTCCTTTGTACGTACGTGCCACAATTTCTTTATCCATTTTTCACAATTGGGATATTTAACTTGTACCGTAGACGAGTATGTTGTAAACAGAGCCGTCCGACACTTTGGGGTGGCTGTGTGTTTTTGATTTTCATTTCCCTAAGCTATAGGACCATAAGTGGAAGTGCCGTAGGCTCCGTTGCTTTGTTTTTTAGGTGTTCCATGAAACACCATACACTTCTCCAGAGCGGCTGTTGGCAATTTACTTCCCGCCCATCAGCATAACAAGGCTCCCTTTTCTCCATGGCCTGTCCTGCTTTTCTGATTTTTATACTTTTTTCAGATCGCCCTTTTGACCGGGGGTCAATGAGACTTCATTGTAGTGCAGATTTCTTTACACGCTTGCTTGGTTGGCCAAAAAGTGCGTATGCGTTTATTACTGAATATATTCAGGAAAAAACGCATACGCCCTTTTTGGCCAAGTGCCTCATTTTCGACATTCTGCTATTTTCTTAAGCTTTAGCTGGATTTCCTGTCTACCCCCTGAAATCGTTTTCCTGCAATTCTGCCCCGCTTTCAAGTCCTCTTCGAAGACTTACTTCAGTACATTTTTGGACGATAGCTGTCATTCATAACTCTGCAGGTTTGTGAATTACAGTGCCCCTGAGCTCCTTTCTTCAACTCGCTTTCTTGTGAGCTGGCCGCAAACCTGCAGGATTGCTTCAGGCCCTAATCTCTTTCAGGCAGGGCACGCTGAGCCTTTGGTTAATTCCTCTTCCTGGTGGGAAATGAGCGTTCCATTTGCCCGTGCAAACACTTACAGCTAGTCTCTCATTGGTTCTCCCTATTCCTGTTCATCTTGCGCAGAAATTGCAAACTGTGCCAAAGAGGAGGTTAAAGGTACTGACTCTCCAAGTGGGGAGAGTGTTAGTAAAGCGTCTGGAATGGTGAACCCGAGTACCAGGGGACGAAAACTGAGATGCATTTCAAAACGTTTCCCAATCACACGGTGGACCTTACTCTGGGTTTGCCATGCATGGTTTAGTTGAAGGAAGAATCCCTTAAACCTGGAGAGTTGGGACCCATGGAATGGGTCCCATACAGTATGACTTCAAAGGGTCTGCATTTGCTCACCGAACCTCACCAATGCTATGAGCCCGAAGTGTCCAGCCTTATGTCTCACCCAGGTCTGGTTGTAGATGTGGCAAATCCAGATTGCATCACAAGCCCTGAATGAATTATTTAAGAATTGGTCTCTATTTCACTGTCATTGTGTTTTTTTTTGAAATTTATTTTGATAATGGGATTTATCGGATTTTCACTGCTGCGTTTAGGCCGCTGTACACACGCTTGACTTCCTTATGGAGACATATAAATCCATGGGTTTTAAGATTCTTACTTGTCAGGTATATTCCCAGGCGTTGAATATGGGGTGTTGAGTCCATTTCGTTGAGCAAGGCGTAAGTCTTTTCTATTATATATTTGGCTTATGGAATGGTATCTGTGCTAATTTCAATCTCTGGTTTTATGCAAAACCCCAACACACCTTTCCCCATAAGCAAGCATAAGTTGGTTTTCTAAATTTGAGACCCTGTTCTGTTTTGTAATTCAGTTCATGTGTAGCCAAGTTTACATTCCGTGTATTAGTGATATCTTATGATGTTTGTTTTTCTGTGTGACTTATTTCTCGTAGAATCATCGTACCTGAATCCACTCATTATTCCGCTACGGGCCTGATGACGTAGATTTCATTGCTGAGTGATATTCCATTGTACATACGTACAACAACTTCTTTATTCATTTTTTGCTTTCTCGGATATTTAACTTGCATCGTAGACGAGGTTCTTGTAAACAGAGCCGTCCCAAATTTTGGGGTGGCTGTGTGTGTTTGATTTTAATTTCCCTAAGCTATACGACCATAAGTGGAAGTGCCATAGGCTGTGTTTCTTTGTTTCCTACGTGTTTCAGGAAACACCATACACTTCTCCAGAGTGGCTGTTGGCAATTTACATCCCGCCCAGCAGCATAACAAGGCTCCCTGTTCTCCATGCCCTGTCCTGCCTTTCTGGATTTTACACCTTTTTCAGATGGCCCTTTTCACCGGGGGGCAGTGAGACTTCATTGTGGTGCAGATTTCATTTACACGCTTGCTTTGTTGGCCAAAAAGTGCGTATGCGTTTTTTCCTGAATATATTCAGGAAAAGAACGCATACGACCTTTTTGGCCAAGTGCATCATTGTCGACATTCTGCCTCTTTTCCTATGCTTTAAGTGCAATTCCAGTCTACCCCCTGAAATCGTTTTCCTGAAATTCTGCCCCTTTTTCAAGTCCTCTTCGAAGACTAACTTCAATATATTTTTGGACGATAGCTCTCATTCATCACTCTGCAGGTTTGTGAATTACAGTGCCCCTGAGCTCCTTTCTTCAACTCGCTTTCTTGTGAGCTGGCCGCAAAACCGCAGGATTGCTTCAGGCCCTAATCTTTTTCCAGCAGGCACGCTGAGCCTTTGGTTAATTCCTCTTCCTGGTGGGAAATGAGCGTTCCATTTGCCCGTGCACACACCTACAGCTAGTCTCTCATTGGTTCTCCTTATTCCTGATCATCTTGCGCAGAAATTGCAAACTGTGCCAAACAGGAGGTTAAAGGCACTGACTCTCCAATTGGGGAGAGTGTTAGTAAGGCGTCAGGAACGGTGACCCCGAGTACCAGGGGACGAAAACTAAGATGCTTTTGAAAACGTTTCCCAATCACACGGTGGACCATACTCTGGGTTTCCCATGCATGTTTTAGCTGAAGGAAGAATCCCTTAAACCTGGAGAGTTGGGACCCATGGAATGGGTCCCATGCAGTATGACTTCAAAGGGTCTGCATTTGCTCATCGAACCTCACCAATGCTATCAGCCCGAAGTGTCCATCCTTATGCCTCACTCAGCTCAGGGTGTAGATGAGGTAAATCCAGGTTGCATCACAAGCCCTGAATGAATTATTTAATAATTGCTCTCTATTTCACTGTCATTGTGTTTTGTTTTTGTAATTCATTTTGATAATGAGATTTATCGGATTTTCTCTGCTGCCTTCATGCAGCTGTACATATGCATGATTCTCTTATGGAGACATATAAATCCATGGGTTTGAAGATTCTTACTAGTCAGGTGTATTCCTAGGCGTTGAATATAGGGGGTTTAGCCCATTTCGTTGATCAAGGGGTAGGTCCTGACTATTACATATTTCACTTATGGAATGGTATCTGTGCTAATTTCTATCTCTGGTTTTATGCAGCACCCCAACTCACCTTTCCCCTTAAGCAAACATAAGTTGGTTTTCTAAATTTGAGACCCTGTTCTGTTTTGTAATTCAGTTCATGTGTAGCCAAGATTACATTCCGTGTATTAGTGATATCTTATGATGTTTCATTTTCTGTGTGACTTACTTCACTTAGAATCATCGTACCTGAATCCACTCATTATGCCGCGACGGGCCTGATGACATAGATTTCATTGGTGAATGATATTCCATTGTACGTACGTACCACAACTTCTTTATCCATTTTTCGCTTTCTGGGATATTTAACTTGTACCGTAGACGAGGTTCTTGTAAACAGAGCCGTCTGAAACTTTGGGGTGGCTGTGTGTTTTTGATTTTAGTTTCCCTAAGCTATAGGACCATAAGTGGAAGTGCCATAGGCTCCGTTGCTTTGTTTTTTAGGTTTTCAGGAAACACCATACACTTCTCCAGATTGGCTCTTGGCAATTTACATCCCACACATCAGCATAACAAGGCTCCCTGTTCTCCATGGCCTGAGCTGCCTTTCTGGATTTTACACTTTATTCAGATGGCCCTTTTGACCGGGGGGCAGTGAGAATTCATTGTAGTGCAGATTTCTTTAACATGCTTGCTTGGTTGGCCAAAAAGCGCGTATGTGTTTTTTCCTAATATATTCGGAAAAAAACGCATACGCCCTTTTTGGCCAAGTGCATCATTGTCGACTTTCTGCCTCTTTTCCTATGCTTTAAATGCAATTCCAGTCTACCCCCTGAAATCGTTTTCCTGCAATTCTGCCCCGCTTTCAAGTCCTCTTCGCAGCCTTCCTTCAATATATTTTTGGACGATAGCTGTCAGTTATAACTCTGCAGGTTTGTGAATTACAGTGCCCCTGAGCTCCTTTCTTCAAATCGCTTTCTTGTGAGCTGGCCGCAAACCCGCAGGATTGCTTCAGGCCCTAAACTGGTTCCGGCGTGGCATTCTGAGTGTTTGGTTAATTCCACTTCCTGGTGGGAAATGAGCGTTAAATTTGCCCGTGAAGGCACCTACAGCTAGTCTCTCATTGGCTCTCCCTATTCCTGTTCATCTTGCGCAGATACTGCAAACTGTGCCAAAGAGGATGTTAAAGGCACTGACTCTCCAAGTGGGGATAGTGTTAGTAAAGGGTCTGGAATGGTGAACCCGAGTAAAGGGGGACGAAACATGAGATACATTTGAAAACGTTTCCCGGTCACACGGTGCACCATAATGTGGGTTTCCCATGCATGTTTTAGCTGAAGGAAGAATCCCTTAAACCTGGAGAGTTGGGACCCATGGAATGGGTCCCATGCAGTATGACTTCAAAGGGTCTGCATTTGCTCATCGAACCTCACCAATGCTATCAGCCCGAAGTGTCCAACCTTATGTCTCACTCAGCTCTGGGTGTAGATGAGGTAAATCTAGGTTGCATCAGAAGCCCTGAATGAATTATTTAAGAATTTCTCTCTATTTCACTGTCATTGTGTTTTGTTTTTGTAATTCATTTTGATAATGGGATTTATCGGATTATGTCTGCTGCTTTCATGCAGCTGTACACACGCTTGATTCTCTTATGGAGACATATAAATCCATGGGTTTGAAGATTCTTACTAGTCAGGTGTATTCCTATGCATTGAATATAGGGATGTTAGTCCATTTCGTTGAGCAAGGGGTAGCTCTTGAGTATTACATATTTGACGTATGGAATGTTATCTGTGCTAATTTCTATCTCTGCTTTAATGCAGCACCCCAACTCAACTTTCCCTTTAAGCAAACATAAGTTGGTTTTCTAAATTTGAGACCCTGTTCTGTTTTGTAATTCAGTTCATGTGTAGCCAAGATTACATTCGGTGTATCAGTGATATCTTATGATGTTTCATTTTCTGTGAGACTTACTTCACTTAGAATCATCGTACCTGAATCCACTCTTTATGCCACGACGGGCCTGATGACATAGATTTCATTGGAAAGTGATATTCCATTGTACATACGTACCACAACTTCTTTATCCATTTTTCGCTTTCTGGGATATTTAACTTGTACCGTAGACGAGGTTCTTGTAAACAGAGCCGTCTGAAACTTTGGGGTGGCTGTGTGTTTTTGATTTTAATTTCCCTAAGCTATAGGACCATAAGTGGATGTGCCGTAGGCTCCGTTGCTTTGTTTTTTAGGCGTTTCAGGAAACACCATACAGTTCTCCAGAGTGGCTCTTGGCAATTTACATCTCATCCATCAGCATACCAAGGCTCCCTGTTCTCCATGGCTTGTGCTGCATTTCTGGATTTTACACATTTTTCAGATGGCCCTATTGACCGGGGGGCAGTGAGACTTCATTGTAGTGCAGATTTCTTTAACATGCTTGCTTGCTTGGCCAAAAAGGGCGTATGCGCTTTTTCCTGAATATATTCTGGAAAAAAACGCATACGCCCTTTTTGGACAAGTGCATCATTGTCGATGTTCTGCCTCTTTTCCTATGCTTTAAATGCAATTCCAGTCTACCCCCTGAAATCGTTTTCCTGCAATTCTGCCCCGCTTTCAAGTCCTCTTCGCAGCCTTCCTTCAATATATTTTTTGGACGATAGCTGTCATTTATAACTCTGCAGGTTTGTGAATTACAGTGCCCCTGAGCTCCTTTCTTCAAATCGCTTTCTTGTGAGCTGGCCGCAAACCCGCAGGATTGCTTCAGGCCCTAATCTGGTTCCGGCATGGCATGCTGAGCGTTTGGTTAATTCCACTTCCTGGTGGCAAATGAGCGTTAAATTTGCCCGTGCAGACACCTACAGCTAGTCTCTCATTGGTTCTTCCTATTCCTGTTCATCTTGCGCAGAAATTGCAAACTGTGCCAAACAGGAGGTTAAAGGCACTGACTCTCCAAGTGGGGAGAGTATTAGTAAACGGTCTGGAATTGTGAACCCGAGTAAAAGGGGACGGAACCTCAGATGCATTTGAAAACGTTTCCCGGTCACACGGTGCACCATACTTTGGGTTTCCCATGCATGTTTTAGCTGAAGGAAGGATCGCTTAAACCTGGAGATTTGGGACCCATGGAATGGGTACCATGCAGTATGACTTCAAATGGTCTGCATTTGCTCATCGAACCTCACCAATGCTATCAGCCCGAAGTGTCCAAGCTTATGTCTCACTCAGCTCTGGGTGTAGATGAGGTAAATCCAAGTTGCATCACAAGCCCTGAATGAATTATTTAAGAATTGCTCTCTATTTCACTGTCATTGTGTTTTGTTTTTGTAATTCATTTTGATAATGGGATTTATCAGATTTTCTCTGCTGCCTTCATGCAGCTGTACACACGCTTGATTCTCTTCTGGAGACATGTAAATCCATGGGTTTGAAGATTCTTCCTAGTCAGGTGTTTTCCTAGGCGTTGAATATAAGGTTGTTAGTCCATTTCGTTGAGCAAGGGGTAGGTCTTTAGTATTACATATTTGACGTATGGAATGGTATCTGTGCTAATTTCTATCTCTGCTTTTATGCAGCACCCCAACTCAACTTTCCCCTTAAGCAAACATAAGTTGGTTTTCTAAATTTGAGACCCTGTTCTGTTTTGTAATTCAGTTCATGTGTAGCCAAGATTACATTCGGTGTATTAGTGATATCTTATGATGTTTCATTTTCTGTGAGACTTCCTTCACTTAGAATCATCGTACCTGAATCCACTCATTATGCCACGACGGGCCTGATGACATAGATTTCATTGGAGAGTGATATTCCATTGTACATACGTACCACAACTTCTTTATCCATTTTTTGCTTTCTGCGATATTTAACTTGTGCCGTACACGAGGTTCTTATAAACAGAGCCGTCCGACACTTTGGGGTGGCTGTGTGTTTCTGATTTTAATTTCCCTAAGCTATAGGACCATAAGTGGAAGTGCCGTAGGCTCCGTTGCTTTGTTTTTTAGGTGTTTGAGGATACACCATACACTTCTCCAGAGTGACTCTTGGCAATTTACATCCCGCCCATCAGCATAACAAGGCTCCCTGTTCTCCATGGCCTGTGCTGCCTTTCTGGATTTTACACTTTTTTCAGATGGCCCTTTTGACCGGGGGGCAGTGAGACTTCACTGTAGTGCAGATTTCTTTAACATGCTTGCTTGGTTCGCCAAAAAGTGCGTATGCGTTTTTTCCTGAATATATTCAGGAAAAAACGCATACGCCCTTTTTGGGCAAGTGCATCATTGTTGACGTTATGCCTCCTTTGCTATGCTTTAAATGCAATTCCAGTCTACCCCCTGAAATCGTTTCCCTGCAATTCTGCCCCGCTTTCAAGTCCTCTTCGCAGCCTTCCTTCAATATATTTTTGGACGATAGCTGTCATTTATAACTCTGCAGGTTTGTGAATTACAGTGTCCCTGAGCTCCTTTCTTCAAATCGCTTTCTTGTGAGCTGGCCGCAAAACCGCAGGATTGCTTCAGGCCCTAATCTGGTTCCGGCACGGCATGCTGATCCTTTGGTTAATTCCTCTTCCTGGTGGGAAATGAGCGTTAAATTTCCCGTGTAGACACCTACAGCTAATCTCTCATTGGTTCTCCCTATTCCTGTTCATCTTGCGCAGAAATTGCAAACTGTGCCAAACAGGAGGTTAAAGGCACTGACTCTCCAAGTGGGGAGAGTGTTAGTAAAGGGTCTGGAATTGTGAACCCGAGTAAAAGGGGACGAAAACTGAGATGCATTTGAAAACGATTCCCGGTCACATGGTGCACGTTACTGTGGGTTTCCCATGCATGATTTAGCTGAAGGAAGAATCGCTTAAACCTGGAGTGTTGGGACCCATGGAATGGGTACCATGCAGTATGACTTCAAAGGGTCTGCATTTGCTCATCGAACCTCACCAATGCTATCAGCCCGAAGTGTCCAACCTTATGTCTCACTCAGCTCTGGGTTTTGATGAGGTAAATCCAGGTTGCATCACAAGCCCTGAATGAATTATTTAAGAATTGCTCTCTATTTCACTGTCATTGTGTTTTGTTTTTGTAATTCATTTTGATAATGGGATTTATCGGATTTTCTCTGCTGCCTTCATGCAGCTGTACACACGCTTCATTCTCTTATGGAGACATATAAATCCATGGGTTTGAAAATCCTTTCTAGTCAGGTGTATTCCTAGGCATTGAATATAGGGTGTTTAGCCCATTTCGTTGAGCAAGGGGTAGGTCTTGACCATTACATGTTTGACGTATGGAATGGTATCTGTGCTAATTTCTATCTCTGGTTTTATGCAGCACCCCAACTCAACTTTCCCCTTAAGCAAACATAAGTTGGTTTTCTAAATTTGAGACCCTGTTCTGTTTTGTAATTCAGTTCAGATGTAGCCAAGATTACATTCCGTGTATTAGTGATATCTTATGATGTTTCATTTTCTGTGTGACTTATTTCACTTAGAATCATCGTACCTGAATCCACTCATTATGCCACCATGGGCCAGATGAAATAGATTTCATTGGTGAATGATATTCCATTGTACGTACGTACCACATCTTCTTTATCCATTTTTCGCTTTCTGGGATATTTAACTTGTACCGTAGATGAAGTTCTTGTAAACAGAGCCGTCAGAAACTTTGGGGTGGCTGTGTGTTTTTGATTTTAATTTCCCTAAGCTATAGGAGCATAAGTGGAAGTGCCGTAGGCTCCGTTGCTTTGTTTTTTAGGTGTTTCAGGAAACACCATACACTTCTCCAGATTGGCTCTTGGCAATTTACATCCCACCCATCAGCATAACAAGGCTCCCTGTTCTCCATTGCCTGTGCTGCATTTCTGGATTTTACACTTTTTTCAGATGGCCCTTTTGACCGGGGGGCAGTGAGACTTCATTGTAGTGCAGATTTCTTTAACATGCTTGCTTGGTTCGCCAAAAAGGGCGTATGCGTTTTTTCCTGAATATATTCAGGAAAAAACGCATACACCCTTTTTGGCCAAGTCCATCATTGTCGACGTTCTGCCTCTTTTCCTATGCTTTAAATGCAATTCCAGTCTACCCCCTGAAATCGTTTTCCTGCAATTCTGCCCCGCTTTCAAGTCCTCTTCGCAGCCTACCTTCAATATATTTTTGGACGATAGCTGTCATTTATAACTCTGCATGTGTGTGAATTACAGTGCCCCTGAGCTCCTTTCTTCAAATCGCTTTCTTGTGAGCTGGCCGCAAACCCGCAGGATTGCTTCAGGCCTTAATCTCGTTCCGGCACGGCATGCTGAGCCTTTGGTTAATTCCTCTTCCTGGTGGGAAATGAGTGTTAAATTTGCCCGTGCAGACACCTACAGCTAGTCTCTCATTGGTTCTCCCTATTCCTGTTCATCTTGCGCAGAAATTGCAAACTGTGCCAAACAGGAGGTTAAAAGCACAGACTCTACAAGTGGGGAGAGTGTTAGTAAAGGGTCTGGAATTGTGAACCCGAGTCAAAGAGGACAAAAACTGAGATGCATTTGAAAACGTTTCCCGGTCACACGGTGCACCATACTGTGGGTTTCCCATGCATGTTTTAGCTGAAGGAAGAATTGCTTAAACCTGGAGAGTTGGGGCCCATGGAATGGGTTCCATGAAGTATGACTTCAAAGGGTCTGCATTTGCTCATCGAACCTCACAAATGCTATCAGCCCGATGTGTCCAACCTTATGTCTCACTCAGCTCTGGGTGTAGATCAGCTAAATCCAGGTTGCATCACAAGCCCTGAATGAATTATTTAAGCATTGCTCTCTATTTCACTGTCATTGTGTTTTGTTTTTGTAATTCATTTTGATAATGGGATTTATCGGCTTTTCTCTGCTGCATTCATGCAGCTGTACACACGCTTGATTCTCTTATGGAGACATATAAATCCATGGGTTTGAAAATTCTTTCTAGTCAGGTGTATTCCTAGGCGTTGAATATAGGGTGTTTAGCCCATTTCGTTGAGCAAGGGGTAGGTCTTGACTATTACATATTTGACGTATGGAATGGTATCTGTGCTAATTTCTATCTCTGGTTTGATGCAGCACCCCAACTCACCTTTCCCCTTAAGCAAGCATAAGTTGGTTTTCTAAATTTGAGACCCTGTTGTGTTTTGTAATTTAGGTCATGTGTAGCCAAGTTTACATTCCTTGTATTAGTGATATCTTATGATGTTTCATTTTCTATGTGACTTATTTCACTTAGAATCATCGTACCTGAATCCACTCATTATGCCGCGATGGGCCTGATGACATAGATTTCATTGCTGAGTGATATTCCTTTGTACGTACGTGCCACAATTTCTTTATCCATTTTTCACAATTGGGATATTTAACTTGTACCGTAGACGAGTATGTTGTAAACAGAGCCGTCCGACACTTTGGGGTGGCTGTGTGTTTTTGATTTTCATTTCCCTAAGCTATAGGACCATAAGTGGAAGTGCCGTAGGCTCCGTTGCTTTGTTTTTTAGGTGTTCCATGAAACACCATACACTTCTCCAGAGCGGCTGTTGGCAATTTACTTCCCGCCCATCAGCATAACAAGGCTCCCTTTTCTCCATGGCCTGTCCTGCTTTTCTGATTTTTATACTTTTTTCAGATCGCCCTTTTGACCGGGGGTCAATGAGACTTCATTGTAGTGCAGATTTCTTTACACGCTTGCTTGGTTGGCCAAAAAGTGCGTATGCGTTTATTACTGAATATATTCAGGAAAAAACGCATACGCCCTTTTTGGCCAAGTGCCTCATTTTCGACATTCTGCTATTTTCTTAAGCTTTAGCTGGATTTCCTGTCTACCCCCTGAAATCGTTTTCCTGCAATTCTGCCCCGCTTTCAAGTCCTCTTCGAAGACTTACTTCAGTACATTTTTGGACGATAGCTGTCATTCATAACTCTGCAGGTTTGTGAATTACAGTGCCCCTGAGCTCCTTTCTTCAACTCGCTTTCTTGTGAGCTGGCCGCAAACCTGCAGGATTGCTTCAGGCCCTAATCTCTTTCAGGCAGGGCACGCTGAGCCTTTGGTTAATTCCTCTTCCTGGTGGGAAATGAGCGTTCCATTTGCCCGTGCAAACACTTACAGCTAGTCTCTCATTGGTTCTCCCTATTCCTGTTCATCTTGCGCAGAAATTGCAAACTGTGCCAAAGAGGAGGTTAAAGGTACTGACTCTCCAAGTGGGGAGAGTGTTAGTAAAGCGTCTGGAATGGTGAACCCGAGTACCAGGGGACGAAAACTGAGATGCATTTCAAAACGTTTCCCAATCACACGGTGGACCTTACTCTGGGTTTGCCATGCATGGTTTAGTTGAAGGAAGAATCCCTTAAACCTGGAGAGTTGGGACCTATGGAATGGGTCCCATACAGTATGACTTCAAAGGGTCTGCATTTGCTCACTGAACCTCACCAATGCTATGAGCCCGAAGTGTCCAGCCTTATGTCTCACCCAGGTCTGGTTGTAGATGTGGCAAATCCAGATTGCATCACAAGCCCTGAATGAATTATTTAAGAATTGGTCTCTATTTCACTGTCATTGTGTTTTTTTTTGAAATTTATTTTGATAATGGGATTTATCGGATTTTCACTGCTGCGTTTAGGCCGCTGTACACACGCTTGACTTCCTTATGGAGACATATAAATCCATGGGTTTTAAGATTCTTACTTGTCAGGTATATTCCCAGGCGTTGAATATGGGGTGTTGAGTCCATTTCGTTGAGCAAGGCGTAAGTCTTTTCTATTATATATTTGGCTTATGGAATGGTATCTGTGCTAATTTCAATCTCTGGTTTTATGCAAAACCCCAACACACCTTTCCCCATAAGCAAGCATAAGTTGGTTTTCTAAATTTGAGACCCTGTTCTGTTTTGTAATTCAGTTCATGTGTAGCCAAGTTTACATTCCGTGTATTAGTGATATCTTATGATGTTTGTTTTTCTGTGTGACTTATTTCTCGTAGAATCATCGTACCTGAATCCACTCATTATTCCGCTACGGGCCTGATGACGTAGATTTCATTGCTGAGTGATATTCCATTGTACATACGTACAACAACTTCTTTATTCATTTTTTGCTTTCTCGGATATTTAACTTGCATCGTAGACGAGGTTCTTGTAAACAGAGCCGTCCCAAATTTTGGGGTGGCTGTGTGTGTTTGATTTTAATTTCCCTAAGCTATACGACCATAAGTGGAAGTGCCATAGGCTGTGTTTCTTTGTTTCCTACGTGTTTCAGGAAACACCATACACTTCTCCAGAGTGGCTGTTGGCAATTTACATCCCGCCCAGCAGCATAACAAGGCTCCCTGTTCTCCATGCCCTGTCCTGCCTTTCTGGATTTTACACCTTTTTCAGATGGCCCTTTTCACCGGGGGGCAGTGAGACTTCATTGTGGTGCAGATTTCATTTACACGCTTGCTTTGTTGGCCAAAAAGTGCGTATGCGTTTTTTCCTGAATATATTCAGGAAAAGAACGCATACGACCTTTTTGGCCAAGTGCATCATTGTCGACATTCTGCCTCTTTTCCTATGCTTTAAGTGCAATTCCAGTCTACCCCCTGAAATCGTTTTCCTGAAATTCTGCCCCTTTTTCAAGTCCTCTTCGAAGACTAACTTCAATATATTTTTGGACGATAGCTCTCATTCATCACTCTGCAGGTTTGTGAATTACAGTGCCCCTGAGCTCCTTTCTTCAACTCGCTTTCTTGTGAGCTGGCCGCAAAACCGCAGGATTGCTTCAGGCCCTAATCTTTTTCCAGCAGGCACGCTGAGCCTTTGGTTAATTCCTCTTCCTGGTGGGAAATGAGCGTTCCATTTGCCCGTGCACACACCTACAGCTAGTCTCTCATTGGTTCTCCTTATTCCTGATCATCTTGCGCAGAAATTGCAAACTGTGCCAAACAGGAGGTTAAAGGCACTGACTCTCCAATTGGGGAGAGTGTTAGTAAGGCGTCAGGAACGGTGACCCCGAGTACCAGGGGACGTAAACTAAGATGCTTTTGAAAACGTTTCCCAATCACACGGTGGACCATACTCTGGGTTTCCCATGCATGTTTTAGCTGAAGGAAGAATCCCTTAAACCTGGAGAGTTGGGACCCATGGAATGGGTCCCATGCAGTATGACTTCAAAGGGTCTGCATTTGCTCATCGAACCTCACCAATGCTATCAGCCCGAAGTGTCCATCCTTATGCCTCACTCAGCTCAGGGTGTAGATGAGGTAAATCCAGGTTGCATCACAAGCCCTGAATGAATTATTTAATAATTGCTCTCTATTTCACTGTCATTGTGTTTTGTTTTTGTAATTCATTTTGATAATGAGATTTATCGGATTTTCTCTGCTGCCTTCATGCAGCTGTACATATGCATGATTCTCTTATGGAGACATATAAATCCATGGGTTTGAAGATTCTTACTAGTCAGGTGTATTCCTAGGCGTTGAATATAGGGGGTTTAGCCCATTTCGTTGATCAAGGGGTAGGTCCTGACTATTACATATTTCACTTATGGAATGGTATCTGTGCTAATTTCTATCTCTGGTTTTATGCAGCACCCCAACTCACCTTTCCCCTTAAGCAAACATAAGTTGGTTTTCTAAATTTGAGACCCTGTTCTGTTTTGTAATTCAGTTCATGTGTAGCCAAGATTACATTCCGTGTATTAGTGATATCTTATGATGTTTCATTTTCTGTGTGACTTACTTCACTTAGAATCATCGTACCTGAATCCACTCATTATGCCGCGACGGGCCTGATGACATAGATTTCATTGGTGAATGATATTCCATTGTACGTACGTACCACAACTTCTTTATCCATTTTTCGCTTTCTGGGATATTTAACTTGTACCGTAGACGAGGTTCTTGTAAACAGAGCCGTCTGAAACTTTGGGGTGGCTGTGTGTTTTTGATTTTAGTTTCCCTAAGCTATAGGACCATAAGTGGAAGTGCCATAGGCTCCGTTGCTTTGTTTTTTAGGTTTTCAGGAAACACCATACACTTCTCCAGATTGGCTCTTGGCAATTTACATCCCACACATCAGCATAACAAGGCTCCCTGTTCTCCATGGCCTGAGCTGCCTTTCTGGATTTTACACTTTATTCAGATGGCCCTTTTGACCGGGGGGCAGTGAGAATTCATTGTAGTGCAGATTTCTTTAACATGCTTGCTTGGTTGGCCAAAAAGCGCGTATGTGTTTTTTCCTAATATATTCGGAAAAAAACGCATACGCCCTTTTTGGCCAAGTGCATCATTGTCGACTTTCTGCCTCTTTTCCTATGCTTTAAATGCAATTCCAGTCTACCCCCTGAAATCGTTTTCCTGCAATTCTGCCCCGCTTTCAAGTCCTCTTCGCAGCCTTCCTTCAATATATTTTTGGACGATAGCTGTCAGTTATAACTCTGCAGGTTTGTGAATTACAGTGCCCCTGAGCTCCTTTCTTCAAATCGCTTTCTTGTGAGCTGGCCGCAAACCCGCAGGATTGCTTCAGGCCCTAAACTGGTTCCGGCGTGGCATTCTGAGTGTTTGGTTAATTCCACTTCCTGGTGGGAAATGAGCGTTAAATTTGCCCGTGAAGGCACCTACAGCTAGTCTCTCATTGGCTCTCCCTATTCCTGTTCATCTTGCGCAGATACTGCAAACTGTGCCAAAGAGGATGTTAAAGGCACTGACTCTCCAAGTGGGGAGAGTGTTAGTAAAGGGTCTGGAATGGTGAACCCGAGTAAAGGGGGACGAAACATGAGATACATTTGAAAACGTTTCCCGGTCACACGGTGCACCATAATGTGGGTTTCCCATGCATGTTTTAGCTGAAGGAAGAATCCCTTAAACCTGGAGAGTTGGGACCCATGGAATGGGTCCCATGCAGTATGACTTCAAAGGGTCTGCATTTGCTCATCGAACCTCACCAATGCTATCAGCCCGAAGTGTCCAACCTTATGTCTCACTCAGCTCTGGGTGTAGATGAGGTAAATCTAGGTTGCATCAGAAGCCCTGAATGAATTATTTAAGAATTTCTCTCTATTTCACTGTCATTGTGTTTTGTTTTTGTAATTCATTTTGATAATGGGATTTATCGGATTATGTCTGCTGCTTTCATGCAGCTGTACACACGCTTGATTCTCTTATGGAGACATATAAATCCATGGGTTTGAAGATTCTTACTAGTCAGGTGTATTCCTATGCATTGAATATAGGGATGTTAGTCCATTTCGTTGAGCAAGGGGTAGCTCTTGAGTATTACATATTTGACGTATGGAATGTTATCTGTGCTAATTTCTATCTCTGCTTTAATGCAGCACCCCAACTCAACTTTCCCTTTAAGCAAACATAAGTTGGTTTTCTAAATTTGAGACCCTGTTCTGTTTTGTAATTCAGTTCATGTGTAGCCAAGATTACATTCGGTGTATCAGTGATATCTTATGATGTTTCATTTTCTGTGAGACTTACTTCACTTAGAATCATCGTACCTGAATCCACTCTTTATGCCACGACGGGCCTGATGACATAGATTTCATTGGAAAGTGATATTCCATTGTACATACGTACCACAACTTCTTTATCCATTTTTCGCTTTCTGGGATATTTAACTTGTACCGTAGACGAGGTTCTTGTAAACAGAGCCGTCTGAAACTTTGGGGTGGCTGTGTGTTTTTGATTTTAATTTCCCTAAGCTATAGGACCATAAGTGGATGTGCCGTAGGCTCCGTTGCTTTGTTTTTTAGGCGTTTCAGGAAACACCATACAGTTCTCCAGAGTGGCTCTTGGCAATTTACATCTCATCCATCAGCATACCAAGGCTCCCTGTTCTCCATGGCTTGTGCTGCATTTCTGGATTTTACACATTTTTCAGATGGCCCTATTGACCGGGGGGCAGTGAGACTTCATTGTAGTGCAGATTTCTTTAACATGCTTGCTTGCTTGGCCAAAAAGGGCGTATGCGCTTTTTCCTGAATATATTCTGGAAAAAAACGCATACGCCCTTTTTGGACAAGTGCATCATTGTCGATGTTCTGCCTCTTTTCCTATGCTTTAAATGCAATTCCAGTCTACCCCCTGAAATCGTTTTCCTGCAATTCTGCCCCGCTTTCAAGTCCTCTTCGCAGCCTTCCTTCAATATATTTTTTGGACGATAGCTGTCATTTATAACTCTGCAGGTTTGTGAATTACAGTGCCCCTGAGCTCCTTTCTTCAAGTCGCTTTCTTGTGAGCTGGCCGCAAACCCGCAGGATTGCTTCAGGCCCTAATCTGGTTCCGGCATGGCATGCTGAGCGTTTGGTTAATTCCACTTCCTGGTGGCAAATGAGCGTTAAATTTGCCCGTGCAGACACCTACAGCTAGTCTCTCATTGGTTCTTCCTATTCCTGTTCATCTTGCGCAGAAATTGCAAACTGTGCCAAACAGGAGGTTAAAGGCACTGACTCTCCAAGTGGGGAGAGTATTAGTAAACGGTCTGGAATTGTGAACCCGAGTAAAAGGGGACGGAACCTCAGATGCATTTGAAAACGTTTCCCGGTCACACGGTGCACCATACTTTGGGTTTCCCATGCATGTTTTAGCTGAAGGAAGGATCGCTTAAACCTGGAGATTTGGGACCCATGGAATGGGTACCATGCAGTATGACTTCAAATGGTCTGCATTTGCTCATCGAACCTCACCAATGCTATCAGCCCGAAGTGTCCAAGCTTATGTCTCACTCAGCTCTGGGTGTAGATGAGGTAAATCCAAGTTGCATCACAAGCCCTGAATGAATTATTTAAGAATTGCTCTCTATTTCACTGTCATTGTGTTTTGTTTTTGTAATTCATTTTGATAATGGGATTTATCAGATTTTCTCTGCTGCCTTCATGCAGCTGTACACACGCTTGATTCTCTTCTGGAGACATGTAAATCCATGGGTTTGAAGATTCTTCCTAGTCAGGTGTTTTCCTAGGCGTTGAATATAAGGTTGTTAGTCCATTTCGTTGAGCAAGGGGTAGGTCTTTAGTATTACATATTTGACGTATGGAATGGTATCTGTGCTAATTTCTATCTCTGCTTTTATGCAGCACCCCAACTCAACTTTCCCCTTAAGCAAACATAAGTTGGTTTTCTAAATTTGAGACCCTGTTCTGTTTTGTAATTCAGTTCATGTGTAGCCAAGATTACATTCGGTGTATTAGTGATATCTTATGATGTTTCATTTTCTGTGAGACTTCCTTCACTTAGAATCATCGTACCTGAATCCACTCATTATGCCACGACGGGCCTGATGACATAGATTTCATTGGAGAGTGATATTCCATTGTACATACGTACCACAACTTCTTTATCCATTTTTTGCTTTCTGCGATATTTAACTTGTGCCGTACACGAGGTTCTTATAAACAGAGCCGTCCGACACTTTGGGGTGGCTGTGTGTTTCTGATTTTAATTTCCCTAAGCTATAGGACCATAAGTGGAAGTGCCGTAGGCTCCGTTGCTTTGTTTTTTAGGTGTTTGAGGATACACCATACACTTCTCCAGAGTGACTCTTGGCAATTTACATCCCGCCCATCAGCATAACAAGGCTCCCTGTTCTCCATGGCCTGTGCTGCCTTTCTGGATTTTACACTTTTTTCAGATGGCCCTTTTGACCGGGGGGCAGTGAGACTTCACTGTAGTGCAGATTTCTTTAACATGCTTGCTTGGTTCGCCAAAAAGTGCGTATGCGTTTTTTCCTGAATATATTCAGGAAAAAACGCATACGCCCTTTTTGGGCAAGTGCATCATTGTTGACGTTATGCCTCCTTTGCTATGCTTTAAATGCAATTCCAGTCTACCCCCTGAAATCGTTTCCCTGCAATTCTGCCCCGCTTTCAAGTCCTCTTCGCAGCCTTCCTTCAATATATTTTTGGACGATAGCTGTCATTTATAACTCTGCAGGTTTGTGAATTACAGTGTCCCTGAACTCCTTTCTTCAAATCGCTTTTTTGTGAGCTGGCCGCAAAACCGCAGGATTGCTTCAGGCCCTAATCTGGTTCCGGCACGGCATGCTGATCCTTTGGTTAATTCCTCTTCCTGGTGGGAAATGAGCGTTAAATTTCCCGTGCAGACACCTACAGCTAATCTCTCATTGGTTCTCCCTATTCCTGTTCATCTTGCGCAGAAAATGCAAACTGTGCCAAACAGGAGGTTAAAGGCACTGACTCTCCAAGTGGGGAGAGTGTTAGTAAAGGGTCTGGAATTGTGAACCCGAGTAAAAGGGGACGAAAACTGAGATGCATTTGAAAACGATTCCCGGTCACATGGTGCACGTTACTGTGGGTTTCCCATGCATGATTTAGCTGAAGGAAGAATCGCTTAAACCTGGAGAGTTGGGACCCATGGAATGGGTACCATGCAGTATGACTTCAAAGGGTCTGCATTTGCTCATCGAACCTCACCAATGCTATCAGCCCGAAGTGTCCAACCTTATGTCTCACTCAGCTCTGGGTTTTGATGAGGTAAATCCAGGTTGCATCACAAGCCCTGAATGAATTATTTAAGAATTGCTCTCTATTTCACTGTCTTGTGTTTTGTTTTTGTAATTCATTTCGATAATGGGATTTATCGGATTTTCTCTGCTGCCTTCATGCAGCTGTACACACGCTTGTTTCTCTTATGGAGACATATAAATCCATGGGTTTGAAGATTCTTACTAGTCAGGTGTATTCCTAGGCGTTGAATATAGGGTGTTTAGCCCATTTCGTTGAGAAAGGGGTAGGTCTTGAC
Organism: Delphinapterus leucas; assembly: GCF_059928025.1. Lineage (NCBI taxonomy): Eukaryota > Metazoa > Chordata > Mammalia > Artiodactyla > Monodontidae > Delphinapterus > Delphinapterus leucas. The sequence goes on along the minus strand of NW_028322239.1, from coordinate 1,063,153 downwards.
TATTACATATTTGACTTATGGAATGGTATTTGTGCTAATTTCTATCTCTGGTTTTATGCAGCACCCCAACTCACCTTTCCCCTTAAGCAAACATAAGTTGGTTTTCTAAATTTGAGACCCTGTCCTGTTTTGTAATTCAGTTCATGTGTAGCCAAGATTACATTCCGTGTATTAGTGATATCTTATGATGCTGCATTTTCTGTGTGACTTACTTCACTTAGAATCATCGTACCTGAATCCACTCATTATGCCACGACGGGCCTGATGACATAGATTTCTTTGGTGAGTGATATTCCATTGTACATACGTACCACAACTTCTTTATCCATTTTTCGCTTTCTGGGATATTTAACTTGTACCGTAGACGAGGTTCTTGTAAACAGAGCCGTCTGAAACTTTGGGGTGGCTGTGTGTTTTTGATTTTAATTTCCCTAAGCTATAGGACCATAAGTGGATGTGCCGTAGGCTCCGTTGCTTTGTTTTTTAGGTGTTTCAGGAAACACCATACACTTCTCCAGAGTGGCTCTTGGCAATTTACATCTCACCCATCAGCATACCAAGGCTCCCTGTTCTCCATGGCCTGTGCTGCATTTCTGGATTTTACACATTTTTCAGATGGCCCTTTTGACCGGGGGGCAGTGAGACTTCATTGTAGTGCAGATTTCTTTAACATGCTTGCTTGCTTGGCCAAAAAGGGCATATGCGCTTTTTCCTGAATATATTCAGGAAAAAAACGCATACGCCCTTTTTGGACAAGTGCATCATTGTCGATGTTCTGCCTCTTTTCCTATGCTTTAAATGCAATTCCAGTCTACCCCCAGAAATCGTTTTCCTGCAATTCTGCCCCGCTTTCAAGTCCTCTTCGCAGCCTTCCTTCAATATATTTTTGGACGATAGCTGTCATTTATAACTCTGCAGGTTTGTGAATTACAGTGCCCCTGAGCTCCTTTCTTCAAATCGCTTTCTTGTGAGCTGGCCGCAAACCCGCAGGATTGCTTCAGGCCCTAATCTGGTTCCGGCATGGCATGCTGAGCGTTTGGTTAATTCCACTTCCTGGTGGCAAATGAGCGTTAAATTTGCCCGTGCAGACACCTACAGCTAGTCTCTCATTGGATCTTCCTATTCCTGTTCATCTTGCGCAGAAATTGCAAACTGTGCGAAACAAGAGGTTAAAGGCACTGACTCTCCAAGTGGGGAGAGTATTAGTAAACGGTCTGGAATTCTGAACACGAGTAAAAGGGGACGGAAACTGAGATGCATTTGAAAACGTTTCCCGGTCACACGGTGCACCATACTTTGGGTTTCCCATGCATGTTTTAGCTGAAGGAAGGATCGCTTAAACCTGGAGATTTGGGACCCATGGAATGGGTACCATGCAGTATGACTTCAAATGGTCTGCATTTGCTCATCGAACCTCACCAATGCTATCAGCCCGAAGTGTCCAACCTTATGTCTCACTCAGCTCTGGGTGTAGATGAGGAAATCCAAGTTGCATCACAAGCCCTGAATGAATTATTTAAGAATTGCTCTCTATTTCACTGTCATTGTGTTTTGTTTTTGTAATTCATTTTGATAATGGGATTTATCGGATTTTCTCTGCTGCCTTCATGCAGCTGTACACACGCTTGATTCTCTTATGGAGACATATAAATCCATGGGTTTGAAGATTCTTACTAGTCAGGTGTATTCCTAGGCATTGAATATAAGGTTGTTAGTCCATTTCGTTGAGCAATGGGTAGGTCTTGAGTATTACATATTTGACGTATGGAATGGTATCGGTGCTAATTTCTATCTCTGCTTTTATGCAGCACCCCAACTCAACTTTCCCCTTAAGCAAACATAAGTTGGTTTTCTAAATTTGAGAACCTGTTCTGTTTTGTAAGTCAGTTCATGTGTAGCCAAGATTACATTCGGTGTATTAGTGATATCTTATGATGTTTCAATTTCTGTGAGACTTACTTCACTTAGAATCATCGTACCTGAATCCACTCATTATGCCACGACGGGCCTGATGACATAGATTTCATTGGAGAGTGATATTCCATTGTACATACGTACCACAACTTCTTTATCCATTTTTTGCTTTCTGCGATATTTAACTTGTGCCGTACACGAGGTTCTTATAAACAGAGCCGTCCGACAATTTGGGGTGGCTGTGTGTTTCTGATTTTAATTTCCCTAAGCTATAGGACCATAAGTGGAAGTGCCGTAGGCTCCGTTGCTTTGTTTTTTAGGTGTTTGAGGATACACCATACAGTTCTCCAGAGTGACTCTTGGCAATTTACATCCCGCCCATCAGCATAACAAGGCTCCCTGTTCTCCATGGCCTGTGCTGCCTTTCTGGATTTTACACTTTTTTCAGATGGCCCTTTTGACCGGGGGGCAGTGAGACTTCACTGTAGTGCAGATTTCTTTAACATGCTTGCTTGGTTCGCCAAAAAGTGCGTATGCGTTTTTTCCTGAATATATTCAGGAAAAAACGCATACGCCCTTTTTGGGCAAGTGCATCATTGTCGACGTTCTGCCTCCTTTCCTATGCTTTAAATGCAATTCCAGTCTACCCCCTGAAATCGTTTCCCTGCAATTCTGCCCCGCTTTCAAGTCCTCTTCGCCGCCTTCCTTCAATATATTTTTGGACGATAGCTGTCATTTATAACTCTGCAGGTTTGTGAAATACAGTGCCCCTGAACTCCTTTCTTCAAATCGCTTTTTTGTGAGCTGGCCGCAAAACCGCAGGATTACTTCAGGCCCTAATCTTGTTCCGGCACGGCATGCTGATCCTTTGGTTAATTCCTCTTCCTGGTGGGAAATGAGCGTTAAATTTCCCGTGCAGACACCTACAGCTAATCTCTCATTGGTTCTCCCTATTCCTGTTCATCTTGCGCAGAAATTGCAAACTGTGCCAAAGAGGAGGTTAAAGGCACTGACTCTCCAAGTGGGGAGAGCGTTAGTAAACGGTCTGGAATTGTGAACCCGAGTAAAAGGGGACGAAAACTGAGATGCATTTGAAAACGATTCCCGGTCACATGGTGCACCATGCTGTGGGTTTCCCATGCATGATTTAGCTGAAGGAAGAATCGCTTAAACCTGGAGAGTTGGGACACATGGAATGGGTCCCATGCAGTATGACTTCAAAGGTTCTGCATTTGCTCATCGAACCTCACCAATGCTATCAGCCCGAAGTGTCCAACCTTATGTCTCACTCAGCTCTGGGTGTAGATGAGGTAAATCCAGGTTGCATCACAAGCCCTGCATGAATTATTTAAGAATTGCTCTCTATTTCACTGTCATTGTGTTTTGTTTTTGTAATTCATTTCGATAATAAGATTTATCGGATTTTCTCTGCTGCCTTCATGCAGCTGTACACACGCTTGTTTCTCTTATGGAGACATATAAATCCATGGGTTTGAAGATTCTTACTAGTCAGGTGTATTCCTAGGCGTTGAATATAGGGTGTTTAGCCCATTTCGTTGAGCAAGGGGTAGGTCTTGACTATTACATATTTGACTTATGTAATGGTATTTGTGCTAATTTCTATCTCTGGTTTTATGCAGCACCCCAACTCACCTTTCCCCTTAAGCAAACATAAGTTGGTTTTCTAAATTTGAGACCCTGTCCTGTTTTGTAATTCAGTTCATGTGTAGCCAAGATTACATTCCGTGTATTAGTGATATCTTATGATGTTGCATTTTCTGTGTGACTTATTTCACTTAGGATCATCGTACCTGAATCCACTCATTATGCCACGATGGGCCTGATGACATAGATTTCTTTGGTGAGTGATATTCCATTGTACATACGTACCACAACTTCTTTATCCATTTTTCGCTTTCTGGGATATTTAACTTGTACCGTAGACGAGGTTCTTGTAAACAGAGCCGTCTGAAACTTTGGGGTGGCTGTGTGTTTTTGATTTTAATTTCCCTAAGCTATAGGACCATAAGTGGTTGTGCCGGAGGCTCCGTTGCTTTGTTTTTTAGGTGTTTCAGGAAACACCATACACTTCTCCAGAGTGGCTCTTGGCAATTTACATCTCACCCATCAGCATACCAAGGCTCCCTGTTCTCCATGGCCTGTGCTGCATTTCTGGATTTTACACATTTTTCAGATGGCCCTTTTGACCGGGGGGCAGTGAGACTTCACTGTAGTGCAGATTTCTTTAACATGCTTGCTTGGTTGGCCAAAAAGGGCGTATGCGCTTTTTCCTGAATATATTCTGGAAAAAAACGCATACGCCCTTTTTGGACAAGTGCATCATTGTCGATGTTCTGCCTCTTTTCCTATGCTTTAAATGCAATTCCAGTCTACCCCCTGAAATCGTTTTCCTGCAATTCTGCCCCGCTTTCAAGTCCTCTTCGCAGCCTTCCTTCAATATATTTTTGGACGATAGCTGTCATTTATAACTCTGCAGGTTTGTGAATTACAGTGCCCCTGAGCTCCTTTCTTCAAATCGCTTTCTTGTGAGCTGGCCGCAAACCCGCAGGATTGCTTCAGGCCCTAATCTGGTTCCGGCATGGCATACTGAGCGTTTGGTTAATTCCACTTCCTGGTGGCAAATGAGCGTTAAATTTGCCCGTGCAGACACCTACAGCTAGTCTCTCATTGGTTCTCCCTATTCCTGTTCATCTTGCGCAGAAATTGCAAACTGTGCCAAACAGGAGGTTAAAGGCACTGACTCTCCAAGTGGGGAGAGTATTAGTAAACGGTCTGGAATTCTGAACACGAGTAAAAGGGGACGGAAACTGAGATGCATTTGAAAACGTTTCCCGGTCACACGGTGCACCATACTTTGGGTTTCCCATGCATGTTTTAGCTGAAGGAAGGATCGCTTAAACCTGGAGATTTGGGACCCATGGTATGGGTACCATGCAGTATGACTTCAAATGGTCTGCATTTGCTCATCGAACCTTACCAATGTTATCAGTCCGAAGTGTCCAACCTTATGTCTCACTCAGCTCTGGGTGTAGATGAGGTAAATCCAAGTTGCATCACAAGCCCTGAATGAATTATTTAAGAATTGCTCTCTATTTCACTGTCATTGTGTTTTGTTTTTGTAATTCATTTTGATAATGGGATTTATCGGATTTTCTCTGCTGCCTTCATGCAGCTGTACACACGCTTGATTCTCTTATGGAGACATATAAATCCATGGGTTTGAAGATTCTTACTAGTCAGGTGTATTCCTAGGCGTTGAATATAAGGTTGTTAGTCCATTTCGTTGAGCAAGGGGTAGGTCTTGAGTATTACATATTTGACGTATGGAATGGTATCTGTGCTAATTTCTATCTCTGCTTTTATGCAGCACCCAAACTCAACTTTCCCCTTAAGCAAACATAAGTTGTTTTTCTGAATTTGAGACCCTGTTCTGTTTTGTAATTCAGTTCATGTGTAGCCAAGATTACATTCGGTGTATTAGTGATATCTTATGATGTTTCATTTTCTGTGAGACTTACTTCACTTAGAATCATCGTACCTGAATCCACTCATTATGCCATGATGGGCCTGATGACATAGATTTCATTGGAGAGTGATATTCCATTGTACATACGTACCACAACTTCTTTATCCATTTTTTGCTTTCTGCGATATTTAACTTGTGCCGTACACGAGGTTCTTATAAACAGAGCCGTCCGACACTTTGGGGTGGCTGTGTGTTTCTGATTTTAATTTCCCTAAGCTATAGGACCATAAGTGGAAGTGCCGTAGGCTCCGTTGCTTTGTTTTTTAGGTGTTTGAGGATACACCATACACTTCTCCAGAGTGACTCTTGGCAATTTACATCCCGCCCATCAGCATAACAAGGCTCCCTGTTCTCCATGGCCTGTGCAGCCTTTCTGGATTTTACACTTTTTTCAGATGGCCCTTTTGACCGGGGGGCAGTGAGACTTCACTGTACTGCAGATTTCTTTAACATGCTTGCTTGGTTGGCCAAAAAGTGCGTATGCGTTTTTTCCTGAATATATTCAGGAAAAAACGCATACGCCCTTTTTGGGCAAGTGCATCATTGTCGACGTTCTGCCTCCTTTCCTATGCTTTAAATGCAATTCCAGTCTACCCCCTGAAATCGTTTCCCTGCAATTCTGCCCCGCTTTCAAGTCCTCTTCGCAGTCTTCCTTCAATATATTTTTGGACGATAGCTGTCATTTATAACTCTGCAGGTTTGTGAATTACAGTGCCCCTGAGCTCCTTTCTTCAAATCGCTTTCTTGTGAGCTGGCCGCAAAACCGCAGGATTGCTTCAGGCCCTAATCTGATTCCCGCACGGCATGCTGATCCTTTGGTTAATTCCTCTTCCTGGTGGGAAATGAGTGTTAAATTTGCCCGTGCAGACACCTACAGCTAATCTCTCATTGGTTCTCCCTTTTCCTGTTCATCTTGCGCCGAAATTGCAAACTGTGCCAAAGAGGAGGTTAAAGGCACTGACTCTCCAAGTGGGGAGAGTGTTAGTAAAGGGTCTGGAATGGTGAACCTGAGTAAAGGGGGACCAAAACTGAGATACATTTGAAAACGTTTCCCGGTCACACGGTGCACCATAATGTGGGTTTCCCATGCATGTTTTAGCTGAAGGAAGAATCCCTTAAACCTGGAGAGTTGGGACCCATGGAATGGGTCCCATGCAGTATGACTTCAAAGGGTCTGCATTTGCTCATCGAACCTCACCAATGCTATCAGCCCGAAGTGTCCAACCTTATGTCTCACTCAGCTCTGGGTGTAGATGAGGTAAATCCAGGTTGCATCACAAGCCCTGCATGAATTATTTAAGAATTGCTCTCTATTTCACTGTCATTGTGTTTTGTTTTTGTAATTCATTTTGATAAGGGGATTTATCGGATTTTCTCTGCTGCCTTCATGCAGCTGTACACACGCTTGTTTCTCTTATGGAGACATATAAATCCATGGGTTTGAAGATTCTTACTAGTCAGGTGTATTCCTAGGCGTTGAATATAGGGTGTTTAGCCCATTTCGTTGAGCAAGGGGTAGGTCTTGACTATTACATATTTGACTTATGTAATGGTATTTGTGCTAATTTCTATCTCTGGTTTTATGCAGCACCCCAACTCACCTTTCCCCTTAAGCAAACATAAGTTGGTTTTCTAAATTTGAGACCCTGTCCTGTTTTGTAATTCAGTTCATGTGTAGCCAAGATTACATTCCGTGTATTAGTGATATCTTATGATGTTGCATTTTCTGTGTGACTTATTTCACTTAGGATCATCGTACCTGAATCCACTCATTATGCCACGATGGGCCTGATGACATAGATTTCTTTGGTGAGTGATATTCCATTGTACATACGTACCACAACTTCTTTATCCATTTTTCGCTTTCTGGGATATTTAACTTGTACCGTAGACGAGGTTCTTGTAAACAGAGCCGTCTGAAACTTTGGGGTGGCTGTGTGTTTTTGATTTTAATTTCCCTAAGCTATAGGACCATAAGTGGTTGTGCCGGAGGCTCCGTTGCTTTGTTTTTTAGGTGTTTCAGGAAACACCATACACTTCTCCAGAGTGGCTCTTGGCAATTTACATCTCACCCATCAGCATACCAAGGCTCCCTGTTCTCCATGGCCTGTGCTGCATTTCTGGATTTTACACATTTTTCAGATGGCCCTTTTGACCGGGGGGCAGTGAGACTTCACTGTAGTGCAGATTTCTTTAACATGCTTGCTTGGTTGGCCAAAAAGGGCGTATGCGCTTTTTCCTGAATATATTCTGGAAAAAAACGCATACGCCCTTTTTGGACAAGTGCATCATTGTCGATGTTCTGCCTCTTTTCCTATGCTTTAAATGCAATTCCAGTCTACCCCCTGAAATCGTTTTCCTGCAATTCTGCCCCGCTTTCAAGTCCTCTTCGCAGCCTTCCTTCAATATATTTTTGGACGATAGCTGTCATTTATAACTCTGCAGGTTTGTGAATTACAGTGCCCCTGAGCTCCTTTCTTCAAATCGCTTTCTTGTGAGCTGGCCGCAAACCCGCAGGATTGCTTCAGGCCCTAATCTGGTTCCGGCATGGCATACTGAGCGTTTGGTTAATTCCACTTCCTGGTGGCAAATGAGCGTTAAATTTGCCCGTGCAGACACCTACAGCTAGTCTCTCATTGGTTCTCCCTATTCCTGTTCATCTTGCGCAGAAATTGCAAACTGTGCCAAACAGGAGGTTAAAGGCACTGACTCTCCAAGTGGGGAGAGTATTAGTAAACGGTCTGGAATTCTGAACACGAGTAAAAGGGGACGGAAACTGAGATGCATTTGAAAACGTTTCCCGGTCACACGGTGCACCATACTTTGGGTTTCCCATGCATGTTTTAGCTGAAGGAAGGATCGCTTAAACCTGGAGATTTGGGACCCATGGTATGGGTACCATGCAGTATGACTTCAAATGGTCTGCATTTGCTCATCGAACCTTACCAATGTTATCAGTCCGAAGTGTCCAACCTTATGTCTCACTCAGCTCTGGGTGTAGATGAGGTAAATCCAAGTTGCATCACAAGCCCTGAATGAATTATTTAAGAATTGCTCTCTATTTCACTGTCATTGTGTTTTGTTTTTGTAATTCATTTTGATAATGGGATTTATCGGATTTTCTCTGCTGCCTTCATGCAGCTGTACACACGCTTGATTCTCTTATGGAGACATATAAATCCATGGGTTTGAAGATTCTTACTAGTCAGGTGTATTCCTAGGCGTTGAATATAAGGTTGTTAGTCCATTTCGTTGAGCAAGGGGTAGGTCTTGAGTATTACATATTTGACGTATGGAATGGTATCTGTGCTAATTTCTATCTCTGCTTTTATGCAGCACCCCAACTCAACTTTCCCCTTAAGCAAACATAAGTTGTTTTTCTGAATTTGAGACCCTGTTCTGTTTTGTAATTCAGTTCATGTGTAGCCAAGATTACATTCGGTGTATTAGTGATATCTTATGATGTTTCATTTTCTGTGAGACTTACTTCACTTAGAATCATCGTACCTGAATCCACTCATTATGCCATGACGGGCCTGATGACATAGATTTCATTGGAGAGTGATATTCCATTGTACATACGTACCACAACTTCTTTATCCATTTTTTGCTTTCTGCGATATTTAACTTGTGCCGTACACGAGGTTCTTATAAACAGAGCCGTCCGACACTTTGGGGTGGCTGTGTGTTTCTGATTTTAATTTCCCTAAGCTATAGGACCATAAGTGGAAGTGCCGTAGGCTCCGTTGCTTTGTTTTTTAGGTGTTTGAGGATACACCATACACTTCTCCAGAGTGACTCTTGGCAATTTACATCCCGCCCATCAGCATAACAAGGCTCCCTGTTCTCCATGGCCTGTGCTGCATTTCTGGATTTTACACTTTTTTCAGATGGCCCTTTTGACCGGGGGGCAGTGAGACTTCACTGTACTGCAGATTTCTTTAACATGCTTGCTTGGTTGGCCAAAAAGTGCGTATGCGTTTTTTCCTGAATATATTCAGGAAAAAACGCATACGCCCTTTTTGGGCAAGTGCATCATTGTCGACGTTCTGCCTCCTTTCCTATGCTTTAAATGCAATTCCAGTCTACCCCCTGAAACCGTTTCCCTGCAATTCTGCCCCGCTTTCAAGTCCTCTTCGCAGTCTTCCTTCAATATATTTTTGGACGATAGCTGTCATTTATAACTCTGCAGGTTTGTGAATTACAGTGCCCCTGAGCTCCTTTCTTCAAATCGCTTTCTTGTGAGCTGGCCGCAAAACCGCAGGATTGCTTCAGGCCCTAATCTGATTCCCGCACGGCATGCTGATCCTTTGGTTAATTCCTCTTCCTGGTGGGAAATGAGTGTTAAATTTGCCCGTGCAGACACCTACAGCTAATCTCTCATTGGTTCTCCCTTTTCCTGTTCATCTTGCGCCGAAATTGCAAACTGTGCCAAAGAGGAGGTTAAAGGCACTGACTCTCCAAGTGGGGAGAGTGTTAGTAAAGGGTCTGGAATGGTGAACCTGAGTAAAGGGGGACCAAAACTGAGATACATTTGAAAACGTTTCCCGGTCACACGGTGCACCATAATGTGGGTTTCCCATGCATGTTTTAGCTGAAGGAAGAATCCCTTAAACCTGGAGAGTTGGGACCCATGGAATGGGTCCCATGCAGTATGACTTCAAAGGGTCTGCATTTGCTCATCGAACCTCACCAATGCTATCAGCCCGAAGTGTCCAACCTTATGTCTCACTCAGCTCTGGGTGTAGATGAGGTAAATCCAGGTTGCATCACAAGCCCTGAATGAATTATTTAAGAATTGCTCTCTATTTCACTGTCATTGTGTTTTGTTTTTGTAATTCATTTTGATAAGGGGATTTATCGGATTTTCTCTGCTGCCTTCATGCAGCTGTACACACGCTTGATTCTCTTATGGAGACATATAAATCCATGGGTTTGTATATTCTTACTAGTCAGGTGTATTCCTAGGCATTGAATATAGGGTTGTTAGTCCATTTCGTTGAGCAAGGGGTAGGTCTTGAGTATTAAATATTTGACGTATGGAATGGTATCTGTGCTAATTTCTATCTCTGCTTTTATGCAGCACCCCAACTCACATTTCCCCTTAAGCAAACATAAGTCAGTTTTCTAAATTTGAGACCCTGTTCTGTTTTGTAATTCAGTTCATGTGTAGTCAAGATTTTATTCCGTGTGTTAGTGATATCTTATGGTGTTTTATTTTCTGTGTGACTTATTTCACTTAGAATCATCATACCTGAATCCACTCATTATGCCACGATGGGACTGATTACATTGATTTCATTGGAGAATGATATTCCATTGTACATACGTACCACAACTTCTTTATCCATTTTTTGCTTTCTGCGCTATTTAACTTGTGCCGTACACGAGGTTCTTATAAACAGAGCCGTCCGACAATTTGGGGTGGCTGTGTGTTTCTGATTTTAATTTCCCTAAGCTATAGTACCATAAGTGGAAGTGCCGTAGGCTCCGTTGCTTTCTATTTTAGGTGTTTGAGGATACACCATACAGTTCTCCAGAGTGACTCTTGGCAATTTACATCCCGCCCATCAGCATAACAAGGCTCCCTGTTCTCCATGGCCTGTGGTGCTTTTCTGGATTTTATACTTTTTTCAGATGGCCCTTTTGACCGGGGAGCAGTGACACTTCACTGGAGTGCAGATTTCTTTAACATGCTTGCTTGGTTGACCAAAAAGTGCGTATGCGTTTTTTCCTGAATATATTCAGGAAAAAACGCATACGCCCTTTTTGGCCAAGTGCATCATTTTCGTCGTTCTGCCTCCTTTCCTATGCTTTAAATGCAATTCCCGTCTACCCCCTGAAATCGTTTTCCTGCAATTCTGCCCCACTTTCAAGTCCTCTTCGCAGCCTTCCTTCAATATATTTTTGGACGATAGCTGTCATTTATAACTCTGTAGGTTTGTGAATTACAGTGCCCCTGAGCTCCTTTCTTTAAATCGCTTTCTTGTGAGCTGGCCGCAAACCCGCAGGATTGCTTCAGGCCCTAATCTGGTTCCGGGACGGCATGCTGAGCGTTTCTTTAAATCCTCTTCCTGGTGGGAAATGATCATTAAATTTGCCCGAGCAGACACCTACAGCTACTCTCTCATTGGTTCTCCCTATTCCTGTTCATCTTGCGCAGAAATTGCAAACTGTGCCAAACAGGAGGTTAAAGGCACTGACTCTCCAAGTGGGGAGAGTGTTAGTAATGGGTCTGGAATTGTGAACCCGAGTAAAAGGAGACGAAAACTGAGATGCATTTGAAAACGTTTCCCGGTCACACGGTGCACCATACTGTGGGTTTCCCATGCATGTTTTAGCTGAAGGAAGAATCCCTTAATCCTGGAGAGTTGGGACCCTTGCAATGGGTCCCATGCAGTATGACTTCAAAGGGTCTGCATTTGCTCATCGAACCTCACCAATGCTATCAGCCCGAAGTGTCCAACCTTATGTCTCACTCAGCTCTGGGTGTAGATGAGGTAAATCCAGGTTGCATCACAAGCCCTGAATGAATTATTTAAGAATTGCTCTCTATTTCACTGTCATTGTGTTTTGTTTTTGTAATTCATTTTGATAATGGGATTTATCGGATTTTCTCTGCTGCCTTCATGCAGCTGTACACATGCATGAATCTCTTATGGAGACATATAAATCCATGGGTTTGAAGATTCTTACTAGTCAGGTGTATTCCTAGGCGTCGAATATAGGGTGTTTAGTCCATTTCGTTGAGCAATGGGTATGTCTTGACTATTACATATTTGACGTATGGAATGGTATCTGTGGTAATTTCTATCTCTGCTTTTATGCAGCACCCCAACTCACCTTTCCCCTTAAGCAAACATAAATTGGTTTTCTAAATTTCAGACCCTGTTCTGTTTTGTAACTCAGTTCATGTGTAGCCAAGATTACATTCCGTGTATTAGTGATATCTTATGATGTTTCATTTTCTCTGTGACTTATTTTACTTAGAATCATCGTACCTGAATCCACTCATTATGCCGCGACGGGCCTGATGACATAGATTTCATTGGAGAGTGATATTCCATTGTACATACGTACCACAACTTCTTTATCCATTTTTTGCTTTCTGCGATATTTAACTTGTGCCATACACGAGGTTCTTGTAAACAGAGACGTCCGACATTTTGGGGTGGCTGTGTTTCTGATTTTAATTTCCCTAAGCTATAGGACCATAAGTGGAAGTGCCGTAGGCTCTGTTGCTTTGTTTTTTACGTGTTTGAGGATACACCATACACTTCTCCAGAGTGGCTCTTGGCAATTTACATTCCGCCCATCAGCATAACAAGGCTCCCTGTTCTCCATGGCCTGTGCTGCCTTTGTGGCATTTACACTTTTTTCAGATGGCCCTTTTAACCGGGGGGCAGTGAGACTTCACTGTATTGCAGATTTCTTTAACATGCTTGCTTGGTTGGCCAAAAAGTGCGTATGCGTTTTTTCCTGAATATATTCAGGAAAAAACGCATACGCTCTTTTTGGCCAAGTGCATCATTGTCGACATTCTGCCTCTTTTCCTATGCTTTAAATGCAATCCACTCTACTCCCTGAAATCGTTTTCCTGCAATTCTGCTCCGCTTTCAAGACCTCTTCGCAGCCTTCCTTCAATATATTTTTGGACGATAGCTGTCATTTATAACTCGGCAGGTTTGTGAATAACAGTGCCCCTGAGCTCCTTCATTCAAATCGCTTTCTTGTGAGCTGGCCGCAAACCTACAGGATTGCTTCAGGCCCTAATCTGGTTCCGGCACGGCATGCTGAGCGTTTCGTTAAATCCTCTTCCTGGTGGGAAATGATCGTTAAATTTGCCCGTGCAGACACCTACAGCTAGTCTCTCATTGGTTCTCCCTATTCCTGTTCATCTTGCGCACAAATTGCAAACTGTGCCAAACAGGAGGTTAAAGGCACTGACTCTCCAAGTGGGGAGAGTGTTAGTAAAGGGTCTGGAATTGTGAACCCGAGTAAAAGGGGACAAAAACTGAGATGCATTTGAAAACGATTCCCGGTCACATGGTGCACCATACTGTGGGTTTCCCATGCATGATTTCGCTGAAGGAAGAATTGCTTAAACCTGGAGAGTTGGGACCCATGGAATGGGTACCATGCAGTATGACTTCAAAGGGTGTGCATTTGCTCATCGAACCTCACCAATGCTATCAGCCCGAAGTGTCCAACCTTATGTCTCACTCAGCTCTGGGTGTAGATGAGGTAAATCCAGGTTGCATCACAAGCCCTGCATGAATTATTGAAAAATTGCTCTCTATTTCACTGTCATTGTGTTTTGTTTTTGTAATTAATTTCGATAATGGGATTTATTGGATTTTCTCTGCTGCCTTCATGCAGGTGTACACCCGATTGTTTCTCTTATGGAGACATATAAATCCATGGGTTTGAAGATTCTTACTAGTCAGGTGTATTCCTAGGCGTTGAATATAGGGTGTTTAGCACATTTCGTTGAGCAAGGGGTAGGTCTTGACTATTACATATTTGACTTATGGAATGGTATTTGTGCTAATTTCTATCTCTGGTTTTATGCAGCACCGCAACTCACCTTTCCCCTTAAGCAAACATAAGTTGGTTTTCTAAATTTGAGGCCCTGTTCTGTTTTGTAAGTCAGTTCATGTGTAGCCAAGATTACATTCGGTGTATTAGTGATATCTTATGATGTTTCATTTTCTGTGAGACTTACTTCACTTAGAATCATCGTACCTGAATCCACTCATTATGCCATGACGGGCCTGATGACATAGATTTCATTGGAGAGTGCTATTCCATTGTACATACGTACCACAACTTCTTTATCCATTTTTTGCTTTCTGCGATATTTAACTTGTGCCGTACACGAGGTTCTTATAAACAGAGCCGTCCGACACTTTGGGGTGGCTGTGTGTTTCTGATATTAATTTCCCTAAGCTATAGGACCATAAGTGGAAGTGCCGTAGGCTCCGTTGCTTTGTTTTTTAGGTGTTCCAGGAAATACCATACACTTCTCCAGAGTGACTCTTGGCAATTTACATCCGGCCCATCAGCATAACAAGGCTCCCTGTTCTCCATGGCCTGTGCTGCCTTTCTGGATTTTACATTTTTTTCAGATGGCCCTTTTGACCGGGGGGCAGTGAGACGTCACTGTACTGCAGATTTCTTTAACATGCTTGCTTGGTTGGCCAAAAAGTGCGTATGCGTTTTTTCCTGAATCACATACGCCCTTTTTGGCCAAGAGCATCATTGTCGACGTTCTGCCTCTTTTCCTATGCTTTAAATGCAATTCCCGTCTACCCCCTGAAATCGTTTTCCTGCAATTCTGCCCCGCTTTCATGTCCCCTTCGCAGCCTTCCTTCAATGTATTTTTGACGATAGCTGTCATTTATAACTCTGCAGGTTTGTGAGTTACAGTGCCCCTGAGCTCCTTTCTTCAAATCGCTTTCTTGTGAGCTGGCCGCAACCCCGCAGGATTGCTTCAGGCCCTAATCTGGTTCCGGCACGGCATGTTGAGCCTTACGTTAATTCCTCTTCCTGGTGGGAAATGAGCGTTAAATTTGCCCGTGCAGACACCTACAGCTAGTCTCTCATTGGTTCTCCCTATTCCTGTTCATCTTGCGCAGAAATTGCAAACTGTGCCAAACAGCAGGTTAAAGGCACTGGCTCTCCAAGTGAGGAGAGTGTTAAAAGGGTCTGGAATGGTGAACCCGAGTAAAACGGTTCGAAAACTGAGATGCATTTGAAAACCTTTGCCGGTCACACGGTGCACCATACTGTAGGTTTCCCATGCATGTTTTAGCTGAAGGAAGGATCCTTTAAACCTGGAATGTTGGGACCCTTGGAATGGGTACCATGCAGTGTGACTTCAAATGGTCTGCATTTGCTCATCGAACTTCACCAATGCTATCCGCCCGAAGTGTCCAACCTTATGTCTCACTCAGCTCTGAGTGTAGATGAGGTAAATCCAGGTTGCATCACAAGCCCTGAATGAATTATTTAAGAATTGCTCTCTATTTCACTGTCATGTGTTTCATTTTTTTAATTCATTTTGATAATGGGATTTATCGGATTTTCTCTGCTGCCTTCATGCAGCTGTACACACGCTTGATTCTCTTATGGAGACATATAAATCCATGGGTTTGAAGATTCTTACTAGTCAGGTGTATTCCTAGGCATTGAATATAGGGTGTTTAGCCCATTTCGTTGAGCAAGGGGTAGGTCTTGACTATTACATATTTGACGTATGGAATGGTATCTGTGCTAATTTCTATCTCTGGTTTTATGCAGCACCCCAACTCACCTTTCCCCTTAAGCAAACATAAGTTGGTTTTCTCAACTTGAGACCCTGTTCTGTTTTGTAATTCAGTTCATGTGTAGCCAAGATTACATTCCGTGTATTAGTGATATCTTATGAGGTTTCATTTTCTGTGTGAATTATTTCACTTAGAATCATCAAAGCTGAATCCACTCATTATGCCACGACGGGCATGATGACATAAATTTCATTGCTGAGTGATATTCCATTGTACGTACGTACCACAACTTCTTTATCCATTTTTCGCTTTCTGGGATATATAACTTGTACCGTAGACGAGGTTCTTTTAAACAGAGCCGTCTGAAACATTGGGGTGGCTGTGTGTTTTTGATTTTAAATTCCCTAAGCTATAGGACCATAAGTGGAAGTGCCGGAGGCTCCGTTGCTTTGTTTTTTAGGTGTTTCAGGAAACACCATACACTTCTCCAGAGTGGCTCTTGGCAATTTACATACCACCCATCAGCATAACAAGGCTCCCTGTTCTCCATGGCCTGTGTTGCATTTCTGGATTTTACACTTATTTCAGATGGCCTTTTTGAAGGGGGGGCAGTGAGACCTCATTGTAGTGCAGATTTCTTTAACATGCTTGCTTGGTTGGCCAAAAAGGGCGTATGCGTTTTTTCCTGAATATATTCAGGAAAAAACGCATACGCCCTTTTTGGCCAACTGCATAATTGTCGACGTTCTGCCTCTTTTCCTATGCTTTAAATGCAATTCCAGTCTACCCCATGAAATCGATTTCCTGCAATTCTGCCCCGCTTTCAAGTCCTCTTCGCAGCCTTCCTTCAATATATTTTTGGACGATAGCTGTCATTTATAACTCTGCAGGTTTGTGAATTACAGTGCCCCTGAGCTCCGTTCTTCAAATCGCTTTCTTTTGAGCTGGCCGCAAACCCGCAGGATTGCTTCAGGCCCTAATCTTGTTCCGGCACGGCATGCTGAGCCTTTGGTTAATTCCTCTTCCTGGTGGGAAATGAGCGTTAAATTTGCCTGGGCAGACACCTACAGCTAGTCTCTCATTGGTTCTCCCTATTCCTATTCATCTTGCGCAGAAATTGCAAACTGTGCCAAACAGGAGGTTAAAGGCACTGACTCTCCAAGTGGGGACAGTGTTAGTAAAGGGTCTGGAATTGTGAACCCGAGTAAAAGGGGACAAAAACTGAGATGCATTTGAAAACGTTTCCCGGTCACACGGTGCACCATACTGTGGGTTTCCCATGCATGCTTTAGCTCAAGGAAGAATCGCTTAAACCTGGAGAGTTGGGACCAATGGAATGGGTACCATGTAGTATGACTTCAAATGGTGTGCATTTGCTCATCGAACCTCACCAATGCTATCAGCCCGAAGTGTCCAACCTTATGTCTCACTCAGCTCTAGGTTTAGATGAGGTAAATCCAGGTTGCATCAAATCCCTGAATGAATTATTTTAAGAATTGCTTTCTATTTCACTGTCATTGTGTTTTGTTTTTGTAATTCATTTTGATAATAGGATTTATCGGATTTTCTCTGCTGTCTTCATGCAGCTGTACACACGCTTGATTCTCTTATGGAGACATATAAATCCATGGGTTTGAAGATTCTTACTAGTCAGGTGTATTCCTAGGCGTTGAATATAGGGTGTTTAGCCCATTTCGTTGAGCAAGGGGTAGGTCTTGACTATTACATATTTGACGTATGGAATGGTATCTGTGCTAATTTCTATCTCTGGTTTTATGCAGCACCCCAACTCACCTTTCCCCTTAAGCAAACATAAGTTGGTTTTCTAAATTTGAGACCCTGTTCTGTTTTGTAAGTCAGTTCATGTGTAGCCAAGATTACATTCGGTGTATTAGTAATATCTTATGATGTTTCATTTTCTGTGTGACTTATTTCACTTAAAACCATCGTACCTGAATCCACTCATTATGCCACCACGGGCCAGATGACATAGATTTCATTGGTGAGTGATATTCCATTGTACGTACGTACCACATCTTCTTTATCCATTTTTCGCTTTCTGGGATATTTAACTTGTACCGTAGACGAGGTTCTTGTAAACAGAGCCGTCTGAAACATTGGGGTGGCTGTGTGTTTTTGATTTTAAATTCCCTAAGCTATAGGACCATAAGTGGAAGTGCCGGAGGCTCCGTTGCTTTGTTTTTTAGGTGTTTCAGGAAACACCATACACTTCTCCAGAGTGGCTCTTGGCAATTTACATACCACCCATCAACATAACAAGGCTCCCTGTTCTCCAAGGCCTGTGTTGCATTTCTGGATTTTACACTTTTTTCAGATGACCTTTTTGAAGGGGGGGCAGTGAGACCACATTGTAGTGCAGATTTCTTTAACATGCTTGTTTGGTTGGCCAAAAAGGGCGTATGCGTTTTTTCCTGATCAGGAAAAAACGCATACGCCCTTTTTGGCCAACTGCATAATTGTCGACGTTCTGCCTCTTTTCCTATGCTTTAAATGCAATTCCAGTCTACCCCCTGAAATCGATTTGCTGCTATTCTGCCCCGCTTTCAAGTCCTCTTCGCAGCCTTCCTTCAATATATTTTTGGACGATAGCTGTCATTTATAACTCTGCAGGTTTGTGAATTACAGTGCCCCTGAGCTCCGTTCTTCAAATCGCTTTCTTGTGAGCTGGCCGCAAACCCGCAGGATTGCTTCAGGCCCTAATCTTCTTCCGGCACGGCATGCTGAGCCTTTGGTTAATTCCTCTTCCTGGTGGGAAATGAGAATTAAATTTGCCCGTGCAGACACCTACAGCTAGTCTCTCATTGGTTCTCCCTATTCCTGTTCATCTTGCGCAGAAATTGCAAACTGTGCCAAACAGGAGGTTAAAGGCACTGACTCTCCAAGTGGGGAGAGTGTTAGTAAAGGGTCTGGAATTGTGAACCCGAGTAAAAGGGGACAAAACTGAGATGCATTTGAAAACGTTTCCCGGTCACACGGTGCACCATACTGTGGGTTTCCCATGCATGCTTTAGCTGAAGGAAGAATCACTTAAACCCGGAGAGTTGGGACCCATGAAATGGGTACCATGCAGTATGACTTCAAATGGTCTGCATTTGCTCATCGAACCTCACCAATGCTATCAGCCCGAAGTGTCCAACCTTATGTCTCTCTCAGCTCTGGGTTTAGATGAGGTAAATCCAGGTTGCATCACAAGCCCTGAATGAATTATTTAAGAATTGTTCTCTATTTTACTGTCATTGTGTTTTGTTTTTGTAATTCATTTTGATAATAGGATTTATCGGATTTTCTCTGCTGCCTTCATGCAACTGTACACACGCTTGATTCTCTTATGGAGACATATAAATCCATGGGTTTGAAGATTTTAGTAGTCAGGTGTATTCCTAGGTGTTGAATATAGTGTGTTTAGCCCATTTCTTTGAGCAAGTGGTAGGACTTGACTATTACATAGTTGACTTATGGAATGGTATCTGTGCTAATTTCTATCTCTGGTTTTATGCAGCACCCAACTCACCTTTCCCCTTAAGCAAACATAAGTTGGTTTTCTAAATTTGAGACCCTGTTCTGTTTTGTAATTCAGTTCATGTGTAGCCAAGATTACACTCCGTGTATTAGTGATATCTTATGATGTTTCATTTTCTGTGTGACTTATTTCACTTAGAATCATTGTACCTGAATTCAATCATTATGCCACGATGGGCCTGATGATATAGATTTCATTGCTGAGTGATATTCCATTGTACGTACGTACCACAACTTCTTTATCCATTTTTCGCTTTCTGGGATATTTAACTTGTACCGTAGAACATGTTCTTGTAAACAGAGCCGTCTGAAACTTTGGGGTGGCTGTGTGTTTTTGATTTTAATTTCCCTAAGCTATAGGACCATAAGTGGAAGTGCCGTAGGCTCCGTTGCTTTGTTTTTTAGGTGTTTCAGGAAACACCATACACTTCTCCAGAGTGGCTGTTGGCAATTTACATCCCACCCATCAGCATAACAAGGCTCCCTGTTCTCCATGGCCTGTGCTGCATTTCTGGATTTTACACTTTTTTCCGATGGCCCTTTTGACCGGGGGCAGTGAGACTTCATTGTAGTGCCGATTTCTTTAACATGCTTGCTCGGTTGGCCAAAAAGTGCGTATGCGTTTTTTCATGAATATATTCAGGAAAAAACGTATACGCCCTTTTTGGCCAAGTGCATCATTGTCGGCGTTCTCCCTCTTTTCCTATGCTTTAAATGCAATTCCAATCTACCACCTGAAATCGTTTTCCTGCAATTCAGCTCCGCTTTCCAGTCCTCTTCGCAGCCTTCCTTCAATATATTTTCGGACGATAGCTGTCATTTATAACTCTGCAGGTTTGTGAATTACAGTGCCCCTGAGCTCCTTTCTACAAATCGCTTTCTTGTGAGCTGGCCGCAAACTCGCAGGATTGCTTCAGGCCCTAATCTGTTTCCGGCTCGGCATGCTGAGCCTTTGGTTAATTCCACTTCCTGGTGGGAAATGAGCGTTAAATTGGCCCGTGCAGACACCTACAGCTAGTCTCTCATTGGTTCTCCCTATTCCTGTTCATCTCGCGCAGAAATTGCAAACTGTGCCAAACAGCAGGTTAAAGGCACTGACTCTCCAAGTGGGGAGAGTGTTAGTAAAGGGTCTGGAATTGTGAACCCGACTAAAAGGGGACGAAAACTGAGATGCATTTGAAAATGTTTCCCGGTCACATGGTGCACCATACTGTGGGTTTCCCATGCATGTTTTAGCTGAAGGAAGAATCGCTTAAACCTGGAGAGCTGGGACCCATGGAATGGGTACCATGCAGTATGACTTCAAATGGTCTGCATTTGCTCATCGAACCTCACCAATGCTATCAGCCTGAAGTGTCCAACCTTATGTCTCACTCAGCTCTGGGTGTAGATGAGGTAAATCCAGCTTGCATCACAAGCCCTGAATGAATTATTTAAGAATTGCTCTCTATTTCACTGTCATTCTGTTTTGTTTTTGTAATTCATTTTGATAATGGGATTTATCGGATTTTCTCTGCTGCCTTCATGCAGCTGTACACACGCTTGATTCTCTTATGGAGACATATAAATCCATGGGTTTGAATATTCTTTCTAGTCAGGTGTATTCCTAGACGTTGAATATAGGGTGTTTAGCCCATTTGGTTGAGCAAGGGGTAGGTCTTGACTATTACATATATGACGTATGGAATGGTATCTGTGCTAATTTCTATCTCTGGTTTTATGCAGCACCCCAACTCACCTTTCCCCTTAAGCAAACATAAGTTGGTTTTCTAAATTTGAGACCCTGTTCTGTTTTGTAATTCAGTTCATGTGTAGCCAAGATTACATTCCGTGTATTAGTGACATCTTATGATGTTTCATTTTCTGTGTGAGTTATTTCACTTAGAATCATCGTACCTGAATCCACTCATTATGCCACGACGGGCCAGATGACATAGATTTCATTGGTGAGTGATATTCCATTGTACGTACGTACCACAACTTCTTTATCCATTTTTCACTTTCTGGGATATTTAACTTGTACCGTAGACGAGGTTCTTGTAAACAGAGCCGTCTGAAACTTTGGGGTGGCTGTGTGTTTTTGATTTTAATGTCCCTAAGCAATAGGACCATAAGTGGAAGTGCCGTAGGCTCCGTTGCTTTGTTTTTTAGGTGTTTCAGGAAACACCATACACTTCTCCAGAGTGGCTGTTGGCAATTTACATCCCACCCATCAGCATAACAAGGCTCCCTGTTCTCCATGGCCTGTGCTGCATTTCTGGATTTTACACTTTTTTCAGATGGCCCTTTTGACTGGTTGGCAGTGAGACTTCATTGTAGTGCAGATTTCTTTAACATGCTTGCTTGGTTGGCCAAAAAGGGCGTATGCGTTTTTTCCTGAATATATTCAGGAAAAAACGCATACGCCCTTTTTGGCCAAGTGCATCATTGTCGACGTTCTGCCTCTTTTCCTATGCTTTAAATGCAATTCCAGTCTACCCCCTGAAATCGTTTTCCTGCAATTCTGCCCCGCTTTCAAGTCCTCTTCGCAGCCTTCCTTCAATATATTTTCGGACGATAGCTGTCATTTATAACTCTGCAGGTTTCTGAATTACTTGGACCATGAGCTCCTTTCTTCAAATCGCTTTCTTGTGAGCTGGCCGCAAACCCGCAGGATTGCTTCAGGCCCTAATCTGGTTCCTGCACGGCATGCTGAGCCTTTGGTTAATTCCTCTTCCTGGTTGGAAATGAGCGTTAAATTTGCCCATGCAGACACCTACAGCTAGTCTCTCATTGGTTCTCCCTATTCCTGTTCATCTTGCGCAGAAATTGCAAACTGTGCCAAACAGGAGGTTAAAGGCACTGACTCTCCAAGTGCGGAGAGTGTTAGTAAAGGGTCTGGAATTGTGAACCCGAGTAAAAGGGGACAAAAACTGAGATGCATTTGAAAACGTTTCCCGGTCACATGGTGCACCATGCTGTGGGTTTCCCATGCATGCTTTAGCTGAAGGAAGAATCACTTAAACCTGGAGAGTTGGGACCCATGGAATGGGTCCCATGCAGTATGACTTCAAATGGTCTGCATTTGCTCATCGAACCTCACCAATGCTATCAGCCCGAAGTGTCCAACCTTATGTCTCACTCTGCTCTGGGTTTAGATGAGGTAAATCCAGGTTGCATCACAAGCCCTGAATGAATTATTTAAGAATTGCTCTCTATTTCACTGTCATTGTGTTTGGTTTTTTAATTCATTTTGATAATGGGATTTATCAGATTTTCTCTGCTGCCTTCATGCAGCTGTACACACGCTTGATTCTCTTATGGAGACATATAAATCCATGGGTTTGAAGATTCTTACTAGTCAGGTGTATTCCTAGGCGTTGAATATAGGGTGTTTAGCCCATTTCGTTGAGCAAGGGGTATGTCTTGACTATTACGTATTTGACATATGGAATGGTATCTGTGCTAATTTCTAACTCTGGTTTTATGCAGCACCCCAACTCACCTTTCCCGTTATGCAAACATAAGTTGGTTTTCTAAATTTGAGACCCTGTTCTGTTTTGTAATTCAGTTCATGTGTAGCCAAGATTACATTCCGTGCATTAGTGATGTCTTATGATGTTTCATTTTCTGTGTGACTTATTTCACTTAGAATCATCGTACCTGAATCCACTCATTATGCCACGACGGGCCAGATGACATAGATTTCATTGGTGAGTGATATTCCATTGTACGTACGTACCACAACTTCTTTATCCATTTTTCGCTTTCAGGGATATTTAACTTGTACCGTAGACGAGGTTCTTGTAAACAGAGCCGTCTGAAACTTTGGGGTGGCTGTGTGTTTTTGATTTTAATTTCCCTAAGCTATAGGACCATAAGTGGAAGTGCCGTAGTCTCCGTTGCTTTGTTTTTTGGTGTTTCAGGAAACACCATACAGTTCTCCAGAGTGGCTGTTGGCAATTTACATCCCACCCATCAGCATAACAAGGCTCCCTGTTCTCCATGGCCTGTCCTGCATTTCTGGATTTTACACTTTTTTCAGATGGCCCTTTTGACCGGGGGGCAGTGAGACTTCATTGTAGTGCAGATTTCTTTAACATGCTTGCTTGGTTGGCCAAAAAGGGCGTGAACGCATACGCCCTTTTTGGCCAAGTGCATCATTGTCGACGTTCTGCCTCTTTTCCTATGCTTTAAATGCAATTCCAGTCTACCCCCTGAAATCGTTCTCCAGCAATTCTGCCCCGCTTTCAAGTCCTCTTCGCAGCCTTCCTTCAATATATTTTTGGACGATAGCTGTCATTTATAACTCTGCAGGTTTGTGAACTACAGTGCCCCTGAGCTCCTTTCTTCAAATCGCTTTCTTGTGAGCTGGCCGCAAACCCGCAGGATTGCTTCAGGCCCTAATCTGGTTCCTGCACGGCATGCTGAGCCTTTGGTTAATTCCTCTTCCTGGTGGGAAATGAGAATTAAATTTGCCCGTGCAGACACGTACAGCTAGTCTCTCATTGGTTCCCCCTATTCCTGTTCATCTTGCGCAGAAATTGCAAACTGTGCCAAACAGGAGGTTAAAGGCACTGACTCTCCAAGTGGGGAGAGTGTTAGTAAAGGGTCTGGAATTGTGAACCCGAGTAAAAGGGGACAAAACTGAGATGCATTTGAAAACGTTTCCCGGTCACACGGTGCACCATACTGTGGGTTTCCCATGCATGCTTTAGCTGAAAGAAGAATCACTTAAACCTGGAGAGTTGGGACCCATGGAATGGGTACCATGCAGTATGACTTCAAATGGTCTGCATTTGCTCATCGAACCTCACCAATGCTATCAGCCCGAAGTGTCCAACCTTATGTCTCTCTCAGCTCTGGGTTTAGATGAGGTAAATCCAGGTTGCATCACAAGCCCTGAATGAATTATTTAAGAATTGTTCTCTATTTTACTGTCATTGTGTTTTGTTTTTGTAATTCATTTTGATAATAGGATTTATCGGATTTTCTCTGCTGCCTTCATGCAACTGTACACACGCTTGATTCTCTTATGGAGACATATAAATCCATGGGTTTGAAGATTTTACTAGTCAGGTGTATTCCTAGGTGTTGAATATAGTGTGTTTAGCCCATTTCGTTGAGCAAGTGGTAGGACTTGACTATTACATAGTTGACTTATGGAATGGTATCTGTGCTAATTTCTATCTCTGGTTTTATGCAGCACCCAACTCACCTTTCCCATTAAGCAAACATAAGTTGGTTTTCTAAATTTGAGACCCTGTTCTGTTTTGTAATTCAGTTCATGTGTAGCCAAGATTACACTCCGTGTATTAGTGATATCTTATGATGTTTCATTTTCTGTGTGACTTATTTCACTTAGAATCATTGTACCTGAATTCAATCATTATGCCACGACGGGCCTGATGATATAGATTTCATTGGTGAGTGATATTCCATTGTACGTACGTACCACAACTTCTTTATCCATTTTTCGCTTTCTGGGATATTTAACTTGTACCGTAGAACATGTTCTTGTAAACAGAGCCGTCTGAAACTTTGGGGTGGCTGTGTGTTTTTGATTTTAATTTCCCTAAGCTATAGGACCATAAGTGGAAGTGCCGTAGGCTCCGTTGCTTTGTTTTTTAGGTGTTTCAGGATAAACCATACACTTCTCCAGAGTGGCTGTTGGCAATTTACATCCCACCCATCAGCATAACAAGGCTCCCTGTTCTCCATGGCCTGTGCTGCATTTCTGGATTTTACACCTTTTTCAGATGGCCCTTTTGACCGGGGGGCAGTGAGACTTCATTGTAGTGCAGATTTCTTTAACATGCTTGCTTGGTTGGCCAAAAAGTGCGTATGCGTTTTTTCATGAATATATTCAGGAAAAAACGTATACGCCCTTTTTGCCCAAGTGCATCATTGTCGACGTTCTCCCTCTTTTCCTATGCTTTAAATGCAATTCCAGTCTACCCCCTGAAATCGTTTTCCTGCAATTCTGCTCCGCTTTCCAGTCCTCTTCGCAGCCTTCCTTCAATATATTTTCGGACGATAGCTGTCATTTATAACTCTGCAGGTTTGTGAATTACAGTGCCCCTGAGCTCCTTTCTTCTAATCGCTTTCTTGTGAGCTGGCCGCAAACCCGCAGGATTGCTTCAGGCCCTAATCTGTTTCCGGCTCGGCATGCTGAGCCTTTGGTTAATTCCTCTTCCTGGTGGGAAATGAGCGTTAAATTGGCCCGTGCAGACACCTACAGCTAGTCTCTCATTGGTTCTCCCTATTCCTGTTCATCTCGCGCAGAAATTGCAAACTGTGCCAAACAGCAGGTTAAAGGCACTGACTCTCCAAGTAGGGAGAGTGTTAGTAAAGGGTCTGGAATTGTGAACCCGACTAAAAGGGGACGAAAACTGAGATGCATTTGAAAACGTTTCCCGGTCACATGGTGCACCATACTGTGGGTTTCCCATGCATGCTTTAGCTGAAGGAAGAATCACTTAAACCTTGAGAGTTGGGACCCATGGAATGGGTACCATGCAGTATGACTTCAAATGGTCTGCATTTGCTCATCGAACCTCACCAATGCTATCAGCCCGAAGTGTCCAACCTTATGTCTCACTCAGCTCTGGGTTTAGATGAGGTAAATCCAGGTTGCATCACAAGCCCTGAATGAATTATTTAAGAATTGCTCTCTATTTCACTGTCATTGTGTTTGGTTTTTTAATTCATTTTGATAATGGGATTTATCAGATTTTCTCTGCTGCCTTCATGCAGCTGTACACACGCTTGATTCTCTTATGGAGACATATAAATCCATGGGTTTGAAGATTCTTACTAGTCAGGTGTATTCCTAGGCGTTGAATATAGGGTGTTTAGCCCATTTCGTTGAGCAAGGGTTATGTCTTGACTATTACGTATTTGACATATGGAATGGTATCTGTGCTAATTTCTAACTCTGGTTTTATGCAGCACCCCAACTCACCTTTCCCCTTACGCAAACATAAGTTGGTTTTCTAAATTTGAGACCCTGTTCTGTTTTGTAATTCAGTTCATGTGTAGCCAAGATTACATTCGGTGTATTAGTGATATCTTATGATGTTTCATTTTCTGTGTGACTTATTTCACTTAGAATCATCGTACCTGAATGCACTCATTATGCCACGACGGGCCAGATGACATAGATTTCATTGGTGAGTGATATTCCATTGTACGTACGTACCACAACTTCTTTATCCATTTTTCGCTTTCAGGGATATTTAACTTGTACCGTAGACGAGGTTCTTGTAAACAGAGCCGTCTGAAACTTTGGGGTGGCTGTGTGTTTTTGATTTTAATTTCCCTAAGCTATAGGACCATAAGTGGAAGTGCCGTAGGCTCCGTTGCTTTGTTTTTTGGTGTTTCAGGAAACACCATACACTTCTCCAGAGTGGCTGTTGGCAATTTACATCCCACCCATCAGCATAACAAGGCTCCCTGTTCTCCTTGGCCTGTCCTGCATTTCTGGATTTTACACTTTTTTCAGATGGCCCTTTTGACCGGGGGGCAGTGAGACTTCATTGTAGTGCAGATTTCTTTAACATGCTTGCTTGGTTGGCCAAAAAGGGCGTGAACGCATACGCCCTTTTTGGCCAAGTGCATCATTGTCGACGTTCTGCCTCTTTTCCTATGCTTTAAATGCAATTCCAGTCTACCCCCTGAAATCGTTTTCCTGCAATTCTGCCCCGCTTTCAAGTCCTCTTCGCAGCCTTCCTTCAATATATTTTTGGACGATAGCTGTCATTTATAACTCTGCAGGTTTGTGAATTACAGTGCCCCTGAGCTCCTTTCTTCAAATCGCTTACTTGTGAGCTGGCCGCAAACCCGCAGGATTGCTTCAGGCCGTAATCTGGTTCCGGCAGGGCATGCTGAGCGTTTGGTTAATTCCTCTTCCTGGTTGGAAATGAGCGTTAAATTTGCCCGTGCAGACACCTACAGCTAGTCTCTCATTGGTTCTCCCTATTCCTGTTCATCTTGCGCAGAAATTGCAAACTGTGCCAAACAGCAGGTTAAAGGCACTGACTCTCCAAGTGGGGAGAGTGTTAGTAAAGGGTCTGGAATTGTGAACCCGAGGAAAAGGGGACGAAAACTGAGATGCATTTGAAAACGTTTCCCAGTCACATGTTGCACCATACTGTGGGTTTCCCATGCATGCTTTAGCTGAAGGAAGAATCCCTTAAACCTGGAGAGTTGGGACCCTTGGAATGGGTACTTCAAGGGGTCTGCATTTGCTCACCGAACCTCACCAATGCTATCAGCCTGGTGTCCAGCCTTATGTCTCACTCAGCTCTGGGTGTAGATGTGGTAAATCCAGGTTGCATCACAGGCCCTGAATGAATTATTTAAGAATTGCTCTCTATTTCACTGTCATTGTGTTTTTTGTTTCTGTAATTTATTTTGATAATGGGATTTATCGTATTTTCACTGCTGTGTTCATGCCTCTGTAGACACGCTTGATTCTCTTACGGAGACATATAAACCCATGGGTTTGAAGATTCTTACTAGTCAGGTATATTCCTAAGCGTTGAATATGGGGTGTTGAGTCCATTTTGTTGAGCAAGCAGTAGGTCTTGACTATTACATATTTGGCTTATGGACCAGTATCTGTGCTAATTTCAATCTCTGGTTTTATGCAGCACCCCAACTCACCTTTATCCTTAAGCAAGAATAAGTTGCTTTTCTATATTTGAGACCCTGTTCTGTTTCGTAATTCAGTTCATGTGTAGCCAAGTTTACATTCCATGTATTAGTGATATAGTATGTCTTTTTCTTTTTGAATTCTGTGACTTTGAATGATCATACGTAACTCCTCTGGAGTTGTTTCAAGTGGCCATATTGCATTGATTTCCAGGCTGATTCATATTCCACTCTACATAAGCACTACATCTGTATCCATTTTTTCCCTCCAGAGACATTTAAGTTATATCCTAGTCGAGGATCTTTTAAACAGTGAGGCGGTATACATTGGGGTGCCTGTGTCCTCTCGATTTTTGTTTTTCCCATGATATACGTCCATGAGTGCAAGTGCCCTGTGCTCTGTAGCTCATTTTTTAGATGCTTTAGTAAACACAGTACACTTCTCCAGAGTGACCGTTGGCAATATACATTTCCAGTATAAGCCTCACAGGGCTCCCTTTTCTCCTTGTCCTGTCCTGCATTTCTGGTGTTTACACTTTATGAGGACGGCTCTTCTGACTGATGCGAAGTGATATGTTTTGTAGTATTGATTTCCAGTGCCCACCTGTTTGGTTGGCTAAAAAAGTGTATGCCCTTTTCTTGAATATATACAGAAAATGACACATACACCCTTTTTGGCCAACTGCAATGTTGGCAATGTTCAGCCCCTTTTCTTGTGCTTAATGGCAAGTCCTTTCTACCTCTTCCAATCCCTTTCCTGCCATTCTCCGTTGCTTACAAGTCCTTTTCTCTGACTTTCCTCAAGACATTTTTCAGTGATAGATATTTTCAACTCTGCAGTTTCGTGAATTTTAGTGCCACTGAGCTCCATTTTTCAACTTGTGTTTATGGGAACTGGCCACAGAGCAGCGGGATTTCCTCAAGGCCTATTCTGTTTCCATGGGCAACCCTAGCCTTTGGTCAATTCGTCTTCCTGATTGGAAATTAGAGTGACATGTGCCTGTCCGAACACCTAGGACTTGTCTCTCATTGTTCCTCCTCCTTCTGCTTCATCCTCTGGACAAATTCCAAACTGTATGCAACAGGATGTTGACAGTGCTGACATCTCCAAGTGGGGAGACTGTTCGTAAAGACGCTGGAGGGGTGAACCCGAGCACCAGGAGAAGAGGAGATGAGATGCCTTTTCCAAACT
This sequence comes from Delphinapterus leucas, assembly GCF_059928025.1. Lineage (NCBI taxonomy): Eukaryota > Metazoa > Chordata > Mammalia > Artiodactyla > Monodontidae > Delphinapterus > Delphinapterus leucas. Next base: position 1,034,058 of record NW_028322239.1, on the reverse strand, counting down.
CTTCCCGATCAGACGGTATACCATCCTCTGGGTGTGACAGGCATGCTTTAGCTGTAGGAAGGGTCCCATTCATGTGAGGAGAACACCAGGGCTTTTTCAAAATCAGTGTCTCTCCGCAACCCAAAGTGGGGAATGTTTTAAGCTACGGCTACACATATGTTCATTAAGGGCCTTAGGAAGTAGGCAGAGTCCAAACTTTAGATGATTGAAGTCTTCAGGGTCAGAAGCACTCACCACCGGCTTCCCTTAGGTTCCATTTTAACTGTCATTAATAGATGATGTCAATAAAAATATCTATTCTTTTTCAGATTATTTCCCCTTATAAGTTATTGCAAAATATTGAGTGTAGTTCCCTGTGCTATACAGCAGTTCCTTGTTGATGATCGATTTTATACATAGCAGTGTGTATGTGTTAATCCCAAACTGTTAATTTATCCCTCCTCTCACCTTTCCCCTTTGGTAATAATAAATTATAAGACTTTATACTTCTCAGAAATGGGGGAGCTGAAAGAGAGGTATCATTGTCAATGGAAAAGCATTTAAAACAAGATTGAAGCTTTAACCAAGATTATTAGATGTACATCCTTGGAAAGAAATCACTTCGTTTCTCTAATATTGACCTGACAAATAAGACAAACCTTTTCAGTGAACTTGCTTATAATAAAGTGATGGAAATACCAAATGGAAGTGTTAGAAACATCTTATTTTACCCGAGCCTTATACACTGTTCTATGTTAATTACAGTTTGGCTCACACATCTGTTCATTGAAGTTACAATGTTCTGAATTTCTGTTACTGATCCTCCAGAGTGGACCCCAACAAGTGTCCCCCTGCCCAGGGTCATTGGAGCCAAGAGATCGAGACTGAGTTTGGTTCAGAAGCAAAGGAAACTTTATATTTTGATCAGAGAATGGAGAGGTGAGAGCATGTGCTACCCCGTGGGCTGTGGGCTGGGCTGCTGTGTAGAGATCCTGTCAGAGTCAGTCAGAGGGAGGGGGCGGAGCTCTTGAGGGCTCAGTTGGCTGCAGCTCAGGCTCTATATCACGGAGTGTGCACTGTGCCACAGGAGCTGAGTTGTCGACCCAGCCATTCTGCACTAGGAAATCTGGTCTGAAGTGCCGGGTGTGGAACCTCTGTATGCGGGACCCTAGGAGCACGTGTAATTAGACAAAGCACAAAGGATAAAAAAGGTTAGACTTTATTTTATTGCCCAGATTCTATTTTTCTCTCCCAGGGATTTTTAAGGGTCTTTGCCTCGGACAAACCCCTCTTCTGCCTTTTGTCCCCTTCCTCATTCTTGGAGTGCTGAGGGTGCAGACCCTTCTTCTGTAACTGCTGAGTGCTGAGTTAGGAGCCCTCATACCCGTGGGCGAGGGTCAGAACTTCTCCCCAGCAGCCTCCAGGTGACGTTGATTGTCCCCAGGCCTCCTGCCTCCCTGCTCGTCCGCCTGAGCACCAGTATTGGAAGTGTTATAGATTCTAATGACCTTTAAGGGTCCAGGAAGGAGATGTGCAGTGACGCTGTGAGGTCCAGTTTCACCCCGCCCCTCATTTGTTCGGCCACCTTAGGCTGACCGTTTCTGCCAGCGTAGATGCTCTGACCAGTAGTCTGCGCTTTCTTCAATTAGGCCCCTGAATTAACGTAAAAACAGCACCAGGTGTCAGGACCCTGTCCGCTCAACTCCCAGACAGTTCAGGGTCAGTGGTGATGAAGGACCATGATGGCCACTGAGTCAACAGCCTTTTGAAGTAAACAGGAGTCCAGCCGGTCTTATTGGCCACCATTATCACAGTGTCTGTAGGCTTTTCTATGGTGACAGCATGATATACGGTTCCCCCACCAAGATTATTAGGTCTGATCTGGGTGCAGTAAGTCCTGCAAGCAGTAGTCTACTCTTTTGGGACACACTCTTGTTGTTTTATGAGAGAAACTCCAGGTCACGTGATGGTCACATGAGTCGTCATGGTGCCCCGTTGCCCCCGGTTATCTCTCTGGAGGTTGGAGTTGGAGGGCCTCCTCACTCGAGGTCAGTGTGCCCACGGAGCAAACCCTGCAACTTTAGGGCATGGTTGGGGGTTAGGATCACCACGTGGGACCCTTTTCCCTTAGGAGGGAGGTGGCCTTTTGGGCTGCTGATTTCAGGTTTTTAGATACTGCCAGTATCTTGGCCAGATGTGGCAGTGGGCCAAGCCCCTTGGTGACTGTAGTTTATCCTACCTGGATGGCATTTTTGCATTGTTCCATTTCAAGTGGTCCCAGTTTTTGCACTAATCCTCCAATGGCGATTCACTTTTCACCAGGAATGTAAAGATCAAAGGGTTTAGCTAAATTAGGGAGTTCCAGGGCAAGGGTCTGAATTGACTGCTCTTTCCATTCTTGAAAGGCCACTTCTGGATTCTATTCAAAAGGATCATCATCTTTTCCTTTCAGTGTTTCATATAGAGACCCAGCTAGTAGACTGTAGTTAGGGATCCAGAAGCAGCAAACCCTGGCCTCCCCAGGAACCCCTAAGCTGTCTTCTAGTTTTAGATATGGGTAAGGCTGTAAATTGTTTCTTCCCTTTCCTGGGATGGGCTTCTCCGACCTTCTGTGAGAATGAAGCCCAGGCAGGTCACCGTAGTCTGTGATATTTGAGCTTTTTCTTGGACAACTTGTATCCTTTATTGGCTTGGTAGTTCAGAGGTCCCCTTAGTAGGGCTGGTGATCAGAATGTCGTCTGCATATTGAAGGAGTGTTTCCTTTTCCAGTGGTAGAACTTTTAGGTCTTTAGCTGAGCTTTCCCCAAAGATGGTGTGGGAATTTTTGAACCCTTGGGGCAAGACGGCCCAGAAGTATTGTTTTAGTTGTATGTTGAGTCCTGCCACTCACAAGCCAAAATTTCTTGTGACTCTGACACTAATGGAATACAAAAGAAGGCATCATTGAAGACTAATACAGAATACCATGTCCTGGTGGTTGGTAGAATGACCAGCAGGGTGTAGGATTTAGGAACTACTGGATGTATATCCTCGGTGGCTTCACTGACTGTCCTGACATCCTTTACCAGGGCTCCAGCAGCCCATGGGGCTCTCGAGATCAGGCCAATCCCAGGATATTTAGATCACCTGCGCAGGTACCCTACCCCCACCCCAGAACACGGGGCTCTCATGGTCAGGCCCCTCTCAGGATACAGAGCTACCCTTGCAGTTACGGTGGCAGGGCTGGGCACACAGGAACCGTGCACATCGCCCTCATTGCAGAGCACTCCCAGCTCACCTGTCACTCAGATCTGACACAGAGCACCTCAGAGCAGGACTTGAAATAACAAACAGCAGCTCCGACAGGTCTGTGACCCTGGGCATCACTCTGTGTGGCCTCCCTCCACCTGGTCTTCCAGAGACTTCCACTGCACCCGGGGCACCAGGCCTCTGTCTCCACCCACCACCCACCCCTCCTCTCCCTGACTCCTGGGTTCCTCTCATTAGGAGAGGGTTTTCTTGAAGTTGTCTCCCACTCATGGGCCAGATAATATAATTAGAAAACAAGCCAGAGCTGCAGCCCCTTGTCTATCCTGACTCTCAGGAGCCCACACCGGTTCCTTGGACCTGGCCGATTCAGAAAGTTCCATTTTCTGCAACTGTGAGCCCCTGAGGGGTGATTATTGGCTGGCCTGGGAAGCCTGACCATGCTGGCCAGTCCTCCCCAGGTGTGCCTGGGTTGAGATCAATATAAACACCACTCCAGGCATCAAGAGCTCCTGCAGCTGTGTCTGACGCCATTTTCTCTGCCCTGTCAGCAGTCTCGGGGCTGGACTGGTGGGAGGGAGTGAGAGGCCACGGCTTTATGGGTGGCCCAGTGTGAGTGGGGCTCTGCTGGACTTTCTGCAGCAGTTGCCAAGATGCCACCTGCTAAAGAAGAGGATGTGTCACCCATACCTGCCGCTGGAATTTCTCCCTGGGCAGAGGTGAGTAAGGAAGAAAGCAGTGGGGGCCGGGACAGGAGGGGTATCTCAGGCAGGGAAATGGAAAGCTTCCAGAAGAGCACCCAGGGCCAGGACCATCCTGTCTGGCCTGCAGGCACCAAGTCGGCTAGCATGCTGTCGCTCATGTGGCTCCATGGCCCTTCCTCTAGGCTTTCAAGTCCTTGTACATATTCAGGTGTTTTACCTGGGAAGGGTGGGAACATTTCAGCAGCAGCTGGCCTGGGGCTCGGCCCACGTTTACTCACAGATGCCTCGGCACGGGCCCCCAGCTTTGCAATGAGGACGCTTGTTGCGTGGGGCCTGCTGGCTGAATGGGAGATGATTCCCCACCACTGACCAACTTCAGAATTGTTTACAACTGGAGCAAGGGCCCTGATACGGTTTTCCTCTGTGTAACTGGTGGGTTCTGTTTTTTTTTCTTTTTTTCGTTTTTGGTTCAAGGTAGATTTTATTCCTCTTTTTTGTATTTACAGATATAAGCATGGAAATAATTTATTCATATAAATACATGTATGTGAAGGGAAGAATATTTTTTCTGTTTTACTTTTTGTAATTTTGAATTTTATCTTATTTTTTTATACAGCAGCTTCTTTTTGGTTACCTATTTTATACATAGAAATGTATACATGCCAATCCCAATCTCTCAACTCCTCCCACCACCACCCCCCTAACAGCTTTCCCCCCTTGGTGTCCATACGTTTGTTGTCTACATCTGTTGCTCTATTTCTGCCTTGCAAAACGGTTCATCTGTACAACTTTTCTAGGTTCCACATATATGCATTTATATACAGGATTTGTTTTTCTCTTTCTGACTTACTTCACTCTGTATGACAGTCTCTAGATCCATCAACGTCTCTACAAATGACCCAATTTCATTCCTTTTTATGGCTTAGTAATATTCCATTTTATATATGTACCTCATCTTTATGCATTCGTCTGTCTGTGGGCATTTAGGTTGCTTCCATTACCTGGATATTGTAAATAGTGATGCAATGAACATTGCGGTGAATGTCTCTTTTCGTTTTATGGTTTTGTCTGGGTATATGCCCAGTAGTGGGATTGCTGTATTATATGGTAATCCTATTCTTAGTTTTATAAGAAACTCCATAATGTTCTCCACAGTGACTGCATCAATTTACATTCCCAACAATAGTGGAAGAGGTTTCCTTATCTCCGCACCCTTTCCAGCATTTGTTGTTTGTAGATTTTCTGATGATGCCCATTCTAACAGGTGTGAGGTGATACACCATGGATTAGTCTATTTCGTTGAGCAAAGAGTAGGTCTTGTCTATTACATATTTGGCTTATGGAACGGTATGTGTGCTCATTTCAATCTCTGGTTTTATACAGGACCCCAACTCAACTTTCCCCTTAAGCAAGCATAAGTTTTTATCTAAATGTGAGACTCTGTTCGGTTTTGTAATTCAGTTTATGTGTAGCCAAGTTTACACTCCCTCTATTTGTGATATCTTATGATAATTATGTTTCTCTGTGTGACATATTTCTCTTAGAATCATCATACTTAAATCCACTCAATTTGCTGCTACAGGCCTGATGACATTGATTTCATTGCTGAGTGATATTCCGTTGTACGTAAGTAGGACAACTCCTTTATCCATTTTTTTCTTTCTGGGATATTTAGTTTGTACTGGACTCGAGGTTCTTGTAAACACAGCAGCCCTGGATATTGTGTTGGCTGTGTCTTGTTGATTTTAATTTTCCTAAGCTATAGGGCCAAAAGTGGAAGTGCCCTAGGCTCTGTAGCTTTGTTTTTTAGATGTTTCAGCATACACCATAAACATCACCAGAGTGTCTGTTGGCAATTTACATCCCGTCCATCAGCATAACAAGGCTCCCTGTTCTCCATGGCCTGTCCTGTGTTTCTGGGTTTTACACTTTTTTCAGATGGCTCTTTTGACGAATGGGAAATGAGAGTTCATTGTAGTGCGGATTTCCATTGCTCGAATTCTTGGTTGGCCACAAAGGGCATATGCGTTTTTTCCTGAATATATTCAGGAAAAAATGTATACGCACTTTTTGTCCAAGTGCATCACTGTTAAAGATCTGCCGCTTTTCACATGCTTTAAATGCAATTCCAATCTACCTCCTGAAATATGATTCCTGCAATTCTGCCTCGTTTTCAAGTCCTCTGTGCAGACTTACTTCAATATATTTTTGCCAATAGCTGTCATTTATAACTCTGCAGGTTTGTGAATTACAGTGCCTGTGATTTCCTTTCTTAACTCGTTTCCTTGAAAGCTGGCCACAGAACCGCAGGTTTGCTTCAGGCCGTAATCAGGGTCCCGCACGGCACCCTGAGCCTTTGGTTAATTCCTCTTCCTGCTGGGAAATTGGAGTTAAATGTGCCCCTCCAGACACCTGCCTCACTCCCAGCCCCTTGGTGATGTGTGTCCTCTGGTTTGAGGCCACATGTGCTGGGTTCCTCACCTTTCGCAGATGTGGCCCCACTGGTGTGCGGACACTCCTGCCTGGTTCCCATCCCCTTGGTGATGTGAGCCCTCCAGTGAGAGTCTGATCCTGGTTGGGCTCCTCACACTTCTGTGAGGTGGGCCCTCTTCTCTGAGGTCACTCCTGCCTGGCTGACACACCCCGCCTTGGAGACGTCGGCCCTCTGGTGGCAGTTGGAGCCCGCTGGGAGCCTCCTCCCCTCAGTGATGAGGCCCTCTGGCATTAGGCCCTGACTGCTGGTTACCCACATTTTCTGATACGTGCTAAGTGGTGTGAGGGCACTCCTGCCAGGTTCCCATCCCCATGTGCCTTCTGCTCTATGGTCCCAACACCTGTGTTGTTCACAGTTTCAGGATGTTGGCTCTCTGGTGTTAGTTCACTCAGGCCTAGATCCCATAGACTCTGTGCTCTGAGCCGCCTGCTGGGAGGTTCCTACTGCTGGATTCCTTACCATTTTTATTCTTTGGGTCCTGTGTTTTCATGCTCCTCCTTCCTGACTCACTCCCAGCCCTTTTGTGATGTAGGTCCTCTGGTTTGAGGCCACATGTGCCGGTTTCCTCACCTTTATTGATGTGGCCCCACTGGTGTGAGGACACTCCTGCCTGGTTCCCATCCCCTTGGTGATGGGGGCCCTCTGGTGAGAGTCTGATCCTGGCTGGATTCCTCACCCTTCTGGGAGGTGGGCCCTCTGCTGTGAGGTCACTCCTGCCTGGCTGGCACACATCACCTTGGCGATGTGCGCCCTCAGTTGGGAGTTGGTGCCTGCTGGGAGTCTCCTCCCCTCGGTAATGAGGGCCCTCTGGCGTCAGGCCCTAACTCATGGGCTCCCAAAATTTTCTGATATGTGCCCTGTCGTGCGAGTACACTCCTGCCACGTTCCCATCCCCATGGGGATGTGGGCCTTCTGCTCTGAGGTCCCACCAGCTGGGTTGCTCACAGTGTCATGATGTGAGCCCTCTGCTGTGAGTTCACTGTGGCCTGGATCCCATAGACTCCGTACTCTGGGCCACCTGCTGGGGGGTTCCAACTGCTGGATTCCTCACATTTTTTATTCTGTGGGCCCTGTGTTGTTAGGCTACTCCTGCCTGCCTCACTCGGAGCACCTTGGAAATGTGGGTCCTCTGGTTTAGGCCACATGTGCTGGGTTCCTCACCTTTCTATAATGTGGCCACACTGGTGTGAGGACACTCCTGCTTTGTTCCGGTCCCCTTGGTGATGTGGGCTCTCTGGTGAGAGTCTTATCCTGGCTGGTTTCCTCACCCTTCTGTGAGGTAGGCCCTCTGCTGTGAGGTCACTCCTGCCTGACTGGCACACGTCACCTTGGCGACGTGGGCCCTCAGTTGGGAGTTGGTGCCTGCTGGGAGTCTCCTCCCCTCGGTAATGAGGGTCCTCTGGCGTCAGGCTCTAACTCCTGGGCTCCCAAAATTTTCTGATGTGCGCCCTGTGGTGTGAGTACACTCCTGCCAGGTTTCCATCCCCATGGGAATATGGGCCTTCTGCTCTGAGGTCCCAACGGTGGGTGGCTCAGTTTCATGATGAGGGCCCTCTGGTGTGAGTTCACTCCGGCCTGGATCCCATAGCCTCGCTGCTCCTGGCCACCTGCGGGGCGGTTCCAACTGCGGGATTCCTCACCTTTTTTCTTCTATGGGCCCTCTGTTTGGAGACTCCTCCTGCCTGACTCACTCCCAGCCCCTTGGTGATGTGTGTCCTCTGGTTTGAGGCCACGTGTGCTGGGTCCCTCACCTTTCGATGATGTGGCCCCACTGGTGTGAGGACACTCCTGCCTGGTTTCTATCCCCTTGGTGATGTGGGCCCTCTGGTGAGAGTCTGATCCTGGCTGGGTTCCTCACCCTTCTGTGAGGTGGGTCCTCTGCTGTGAGGTCACTACTGACTGGCTGGCACACCCCGCCTTGGCGACATCGGCCCTCTTGTGGCAGTTGGAGCCTGCTGGGAGCCACCTCCCCTTGGTGATGAGGGCTCTCTAGCGTCAGGCCGTAACTTCTGGGTACCCACTTTTTCTGATATGTGCTAAGTGGTGCGAGGACACTCTTGCCATGTTCCCAACCCCATGGGGATGTGGGCCTTCTGCTGTGAGGTCCAAATGGCTGGGTTGCTCACAGTTTCATGATATGGGCCCTCTGCTGTGAGTTCACTGCAGCCTGGATCGCATAGACTCGGTGCTCTGGGCCGCCTGCTGGGAGGTTCCCACTGCAGGATTCCTCAGCTTTTTTATTCTATGGGCCCTGTGTTGTGAGGTTACTCCTGCATGCCTCACTCCGAGCCCCTTGGAGATGTGGGTCTTCTGGTTTAGGCCACATGTGCTGGGTTCCTCACCTTTCTATGATGTGGTCACACTGGTGTGCAGACAGTCCTGCCTGGTTCTGATCCTCTTGGTGATGTGGGCCCTCTGGTCAGAGTCTAATCCTCTTTGGGTTCCTCACACTTTTTTGAGGTTGGCCCTCTGCTCTGAGGTCACTCCTGCCTGGCTGGCACACCCCGCATTGGCGACGTTGGCCCTCTTGTAGCAGTTGGAGCCTGCTGGGAGCCTCCTCTCCTCGGTGATGAGGGCCCTCTGGCGTCAGGCCCTAACTGCTGGGCTCCCCACATTTTCTGATGTGTGCCCACTGGTACGATGACACTCCTGCTTGGTTCGCTTCCCCATGGGGATGTGGGCCTTGTGCTCTGAGGTCACAATGGCTAGGTTGCTCACAGTTTCATGATGAGGGCCCTCTGTTGTGAGTTCATCATCGCCTGGATCCCATAGCCTCGGTGCTCTGGGCCGCCTGCTGGGATGTTCCAACTGCTGGATTCCTCACCTTTTTTATACAATGGGCCACGTGTTTTGAGGTTCATCCTGCCTGCCTCGCTCCGAGACCCATGGAGATGTGGGTCCTCTGGTTTGAGGCCACATGTGCTGGGTACCTCATCTTGCGATGATGTGGCCCCACGGGTGTGAAGACTCTCCTGCCTGGTTCCCAGCCCATTGCTGATGTGGGCCCTCTGTTGAGAGTCTGATAATGGCTGGGTCCCTTACCCTTCTGTGATGTGGGCCCTCTGATGTGAGGTCACTCCTGCCTAGCTGGCTCATGTCACCTTGGCGATGTGGGCCCTCTGTTGGCCACTGAAGCATGCTGGGAGCCCACTACCCTCTTTAAGGAGGGCCTTGGAAAAAACGCATATGCACTTTTTGAACAAGTGCATCATTGTCGAGGTTCTGCCTCTTCTCCTATGCTTTCAGTGCACTTTCCGTCTACCTCCTGAAATCGTTTTCCTGGAATTCTGCCCCGCTTCCAAGTCCTCTTCGCAGCCTTCCTTCAATATATTTTTGGACGATAGCTGTCATTCATAACTCTGCAGGTTTGTGAATTACAGTGCCCCTGAGCTCCTTTCTTCAAATCGCTTTCTTGTGAGCTGGCCGCAAACCAGCAGGATTGCTTCAGGCCCTAATCTGGTTCCTGCACGGCATGCTGAGCCTTTGGTTAATTCCTCTTCCTGGTTGGAAATGAGCGTTAAATTTGCCCGTGCAGACACCTACAGCTAGTCTCTCATTGGTTCTCCCTATTCCTGTTCATCTTGCGCAGAAATTGCAAACTGTGCCAAACAGGAGGTTAAAGGCACTGACTCTCCAAGTGGGGAGAGTGTTAGTAAAGGGTCTGGAATTGTGAACCCGAGTAAAAGGGGACAAAAACTGAGATGCATTTGAAAACGTTTCCCGGTCACATGGTGCACCATACTGTGGGTTTCCCATGCATGCTTTAGCTGAAGGAAGAATCACTTAAACCTGGAGACTTGGGACCCATGGAATGGGTACCATGTAGGATGACTTCAAATGGTCTGCATTTGCTCATCGAACCTCACCAATGCTATCAGCCCGAAGGGTCCAACCTTATGTCTCACTCAGCTCTGGGTTTTGATGAGGTAAATCCAGGTTGCATCACAAGCCCTGAATGAATTATTTAAGAATTGCTCTCTATTTCACTGTCATTGTGTTTTGTTTTTGTAATTCATTTTGATAATAAGATTTATCGGATTTTCTCTGCTGCCTTCATGCAGCTGTACACACGCTTGATTCTCTTATGGAGACATATAAATCCATGGGTTTGAAGATTCTTACTAGTCAGGTGTATTCCTAGGTGTTGAATATAGTGTGTTTAGCCCATTTCGTTGACCAAGGGGTAGGTCTTGACTATTAAATATTTGACGTATGGAATGGTATCTGTGCTAATTTCTATCTCTGGTTTTATGCAGCACCCCAACTCACCTTTCCCCTTACGCAAACATAAGTTGGTTTTCTAAATTTGAGACCCTGTTCTGTTTTGTAATTGAGTTCATGTCTAGCCAAGATTACATTCGGTGTATTAGTGATATCTTATGATGCTTCATTTTCTGTGTGACTTACTTCACTTAGAATCATCGTACCTGAATCCACTCATTATGACACGATGGGCCACATGAAACAGTTTTCATTGGTGAATGATATTCCATTGTACGTACGTACCACAACTTCTTTATCCATTTCTCGCTTTCTGGGATATATAACTTGTACCGTAGACGAGGTTCTTGTAAACAGAGCCGTCTGAAACTTTGGGGTGGCTGTGTGTTTTTGATTTTAATTTCCCTAAGCTATAGGACCATAAGTGGAAGTGCCATAGGCTCCGTTGCTTTGTTTTTTAGGTGTTTCAGGAAACACCATACACTTCTCCAGCTTGGCTGTTGGCAATTTACATCCCACCCATCAGCATAACAAGGCTCCCTGTTCTCCATGGCCTGTGCTGCATTTCTGGATTTTACAATTTTTTCAGATGGCCCTTTTGACCGGTGGGCAGTGAGACTTCATTGTAGTGCAGATTTCTTTAACATGCTTGCTTGGTTGGCCAAAAAGGGCGTATGCGTTTTTTCCTGAATATATTCAGGAAAAAACGCATACGCCCTTTTTGGCCAAGTGCATCATTGTCGACGTTCTGCCTCTTTTCCTATGCTTTAAATGCAATTCCAGTCCACCCCCTGAAATCGTTTTCCTGCAATTCTGCCCCGCTGTCAAGTCCTCTTCGCAGCCTTCCTTCAATATATTTTCGGACGATAGCTGTCATTTATAACTCTGCAGGTTTGTGAATTACAGTGCCCCTGAGCTCCTTTCTTCAAATCGCTTTCTTGTGAGCTGTCCGCAAATCCGCAGGATTGCTTCAGGCCCTAATCTGGTTCTGGCAAGGCATGATGAGCGTTTGGTTAATTCCGCTTCCTAGTGGGAAATGAGCATTAAATTTGCCCGTGCAGACACCTACAGCTAGTCTCTCATTCGTTCTCCCTATTCCTGTTCATCTTGCGCAGAAATTGCAAACTGTGCCAAACAGGAGGTTAAAGGCACTGACTCTCCAAGTTGGGAGAGTGTTAGTAAAGGTTCTGGAATTGTGAACCCGAGTAAAAGGGGACGAAAACTGAGATGCATTTGAAAACGTTTCCCTGTGACACGGTGCACCATACTATGGGTTTCCCATGCATGTTTTAGCTGAAGGAAGAATCGCTTAAACCTGGAGAGTTGGGACCCATGGAATGGGTACCATGCAGTATGACTTCAAATGGTCTGCATTTGCTCATTGAACCTCACCAATGCTACCAGCCCGAAGTGTCCAACCTTATGTCTCACTCAGCTCTGGGTGTAGCTGAGGTAAATCCAGGTTGCATCTCAAGCCCTGAATGAATTATTTAAGAATTGCTATTTCACTGTCATTGTGTTTTTTTTTTGTAATTCATTTTGATAATGGGATTTATCGGATTTTCTCTGCTGCATTCATGCAGCTGTACACACGCTTGATTCTCCTATGGAGACATATAAATCCATGGGTTTGAAGATTCTTACTAGTCAGGTGTATTCCTAGGCGTTGAATATAGGGTGTTTATCCCATTTTGTTGAGCAAGGGGTAGGTCTGGACTATTACATATTTAACTTATGGAATGGTATCTGTGCTAATATCTATCTCTGGTTTTATGCAGCACCCCAACTCACCTTTCCCCTTAAGCAAACATAAGTTGGTTTTCTAAATTTGAGACCCTGTTCTGTTTTGTAATTCAGTTCATGTGTAGCCAAGATTACATTCGGTGTATTAGTGATATCTTATGATGTTTCATTTTCTGTGTGACTTATTTCACTTAGAATCATCGTACCTGAATCCACTCATTATGCCACGATGGGCCAGATGACATAGATTTCATTGGTGAGTGATATTCCATTGTACGTACGTACCACAACTTCTTTATCCATTTTTCGCTTTCTGGGATATTTAACTTGTACCGTAGACGAGGTTCTTGTAAACAGAGCCGTCTGAAACTTTGTGGTGGCTGTGTGTTTTTGATTTTAATTTCCCTAAGCTATAGGACCATAAGTGGAATTGCGGTAGGCTCCGTTGCTTTGTTTTTTAGGTGTTTCAGGAAACACCATACACTTCCCCAGAGTGGCTGTTGGCAATTTACATCACACCCATCAGCATAACAAGGCTCCCTGTTCTCCATGGCCTGTGCTGCATTTCTGGATTTTAAACTTTTTTCAGATGACCCTTTTGACCGGGGGGCAGTGAGACTTCATTGTACTGCAGATTTCTTTAACATGCTTGCTTGGTTGGCCAAAAAGGGCGTATGCGTTTTTTCCTGAATATATTCAGGAAAAAACGCATACGCCCTTTTTGGCCAAGTGCATCATTGTCGACGTTCTGCCTCTTTTCCTATGCTTTAAATGCAATTCCAGTCTACCCCCTGAAATCGTTTTCCTGCAATTCTGCCCCGCTTTCAAGTCCTCTTCGCATCCTTCCTTCAATATATTTTCGGACGATAGCTGTCATTTATAACTCTGCAGGTTTGTGAATTACAGTGCCCCTGAGCTCCTTTCTTCAAATTGCTTTCTTGTGAGCTGGCCGCAAACCCGCAGGATTGCTTCAGGCCCTAATCTGGTTCCTGCACGGCATGCTGAGCCTTTGGTTAATTCCTCTTCCTGGTTGGAAATGAGCGTTAAATTTGCCCGTGCAGACACCTACAGCTAGTCTCTCATTGGTTCTCCCTATTTCTGTTCATCTTGCGCAGAAATTGCAAACTGTGCCAAACAGGAGGTTAAAGGCACTGACTCTCCAAGTGGGGAGAGTTTTAGTAAAGGGTCTGGAATTGTGAACCCGAGTAAAAGGGGACAAACCTGAGATGCATTTGAAAACGTTTCCCGGTCACATGGTGCACCATACTGTGGGTTTCCCATGCATGCTTTAGCTGAAGGAAGAATCACTTAAACCTGGAGAGTTGGGACCCATGGAATGGGTACCATGCAGTATGACTTCAAATGGTCTGCATTTGCTCATCGAACCTCACCAATGCTATCAGCCCGAAGTGTCCAACCTTATGTCTCACTCAGCTCTGGGTTTTGATGAGGTAAATCCAGGTTGCATCACAAGCCCTGAATGAATTATTTAAGAATTGCTCTCTATTTCACTGTCATTGTGTTTTGTTTTTGTAATTCATTTTGATAATTGGATTTATCGGATTTTCTCTCCTGCCTTCATGCAGCTGTACACACGCTTGATTCTCTTATGGAGACATATAAATCCATGGGTTTGAAGATTCTTTCTAGTCAGGTGTATTCCTAGGCGTTGAATATAGGGTGTTTAGCCCATTTCGTTGAGCAAGGGGTATGTCTTGACTATTACGTATTTGACATATGGAATGGTATCTGTGCTAATTTCTAACTCTGGTTTTATGCAGCACCCCAACTCACCTTTCCCGTTACGCAAACATAAGTTGGTTTTCTAAATTTGAGACCCTGTTCTGTTTTGTAATTCAGTTCATGTGTAGCCAAGATTACATTCGGTGTATTACTGATATCTTATGATGTTTCACTTTCTGTGTGACTTATTTCTCTTAGAATCATCGTACCTGAATCCACTCATTATGCCACGACGGGCCAGATGACATAGATTTCATTGGTGAGTGATATTCCATTGTACGTACGTACCACAACTTCTTTATCCATTTTTCGCTTTCTGGGATATTTAACTTGTACCGTAGACGAGGTTCGTGTAAACAGAGCCGTCTGAAACTTTGGGGTGGCTGTGTGTTTTTGATTTTAATTTCCCTAAGCTATAGGACCATAAGTGGAAGTGCCGTAGTCTCCGTTGCTTTGTTTTTGGGTGTTTCAGGAAACACCATACACTTCTCCAGAGTGGCTGTTGGCAATTTACATCCCACCCATCAGCATAACAAGGCTCCCTGTTCTCCATGGCCTGTGCTGCATTTCTGGATTTTACACTTTTTTCAGATGGCCCTTTTGACCGGGGGGCAGTGAGACTTCATTGTAGTGCAGATTTCTTTAACATGCTTGCTTGGTTGGCCAAAAAGGGTGTATGCGTTTTTTCCTGAATATATTTAGGAAAAAACGCATACGCCCTTTTTGGCCAAGTGCATCATTGTCGACGTTCTGCCTCTTTTCCTATGCTTTAAATGCAATTCCAGTCTACCCCCTGAAATCGTTTTCCTGCAATTCTGCCCCGCTTTCAAGTCCTCTTCGCAGCCTTCCTTCAATATGTTTTTGGACGATAGCTGTCATTTATAACTCTGCAGTTTTGTGAATTACAGTGCCCCTGACCTCCTTTCTTCAAATCGCTTTCTTGTGATCTGGCCGCAAACCCGCAGGATTGCTTCAGGCCCTAATCTGGTTCCTGCAGGGCATGCTGAGCCTTTGGTTAATTCCTCTTCCTGGTTGGAAATGAGCGTTAAATTTGCCCGTGCAGACACCTACAGCTAGTCTCTCAATGGTTCTCCCTATTCCTGTTCATCTTGCGCAGAAATTGCAAACTGTGCCAAACAGGAGGTTAAAGGCACTGACTCTCCAAGTGGGGAGAGTGTTAGTAAAGGGTCTGGAATTGTGAACCCGAGTAAAAGGGGACAAAAACTGAGATGCATTTGAAAACGTTTCCCGGTCACATGGTGCACCATACTGTGGGTTTCCCATGCATGCTTTAGCTGAAGGAAGAATCACTTAAACCTGGAGAGTTGGGTCCCATGGAATGGGTACCATGTAGTATGACTACAAATGGTCTGCATTTGCTCATCGAACCTCACCAATGCTATCAGCCCGAAGTGTCCAACCTTATGTCTCTCTCAGCTCTGGGTTTAGATGAGGTAAATCCAGGTTGCATCACAAGCCCTGAATGAATTATTTAAGAATTGCTCTCTATTTCACTGTCATTGTGTTTGGTTTTTTAATTCATTTTGATAATGGGATTTATCAGATTTTCTCTGCTGCCTTCATGCAGCTGTACACACGCTTGATTCTCTTATGGAGACATATAAATCCATGGGTTTGAAGATTCTTACTAGTCAGGTGTATTCCTAGGCGTTGAATATAGGGTGTTTAGCCCATTTCGTTGAGCAAGGGTTATGTCTTGACTATTACGTATTTGACATATGGAATGGTATCTGTGCTAATTTCTAACTCTGGTTTTATGCAGCACCCCAACTCACCTTTCCCCTTACGCAAACATAAGTTGGTTTTCTAAATTTGAGACCCTGTTCTGTTTTGTAATTCAGTTCATGTGTAGCCAAGATTACATTCGGTGTATTAGTGATATCTTATGATGTTTCATTTTCTGTGTGACTTATTTCACTTAGAATCATCGTACCTGAATGCACTCATTATGCCACGACGGGCCAGATGACATAGATTTCATTGGTGAGTGATATTCCATTGTACGTACGTACCACAACTTCTTTATCCATTTTTCGCTTTCAGGGATATTTAACTTGTACCGTAGACGAGGTTCTTGTAAACAGAGCCGTCTGAAACTTTGGGGTGGCTGTGTGTTTTTGATTTTAATTTCCCTAAGCTATAGGACCATAAGTGGAAGTGCCGTAGGCTCCGTTGCTTTGTTTTTTGGTGTTTCAGGAAACACCATACACTTCTCCAGAGTGGCTGTTGGCAATTTACATCCCACCCATCAGCATAACAAGGCTCCCTGTTCTCCTTGGCCTGTCCTGCATTTCTGGATTTTACACTTTTTTCAGATGGCCCTTTTGACCGGGGGGCAGTGAGACTTCATTGTAGTGCAGATTTCTTTAACATGCTTGCTTGGTTGGCCAAAAAGGGCGTGAACGCATACGCCCTTTTTGGCCAAGTGCATCATTGTCGACGTTCTGCCTCTTTTCCTATGCTTTAAATGCAATTCCAGTCTACCCCCTGAAATCGTTTTCCTGCAATTCTGCCCCGCTTTCAAGTCCTCTTCGCAGCCTTCCTTCAATATATTTTTGGACGATAGCTGTCATTTATAACTCTGCAGGTTTGTGAATTACAGTGCCCCTGAGCTCCTTTCTTCAAATCGCTTACTTGTGAGCTGGCCGCAAACCCGCAGGATTGCTTCAGGCCGTAATCTGGTTCCGGCAGGGCATGCTGAGCGTTTGGTTAATTCCTCTTCCTGGTTGGAAATGAGCGTTAAATTTGCCCGTGCAGACACCTACAGCTAGTCTCTCATTGGTTCTCCCTATTCCTGTTCATCTTGCGCAGAAATTGCAAACTGTGCCAAACAGCAGGTTAAAGGCACTGACTCTCCAAGTGGGGAGAGTGTTAGTAAAGGGTCTGGAATTGTGAACCCGAGGAAAAGGGGACGAAAACTGAGATGCATTTGAAAACGTTTCCCAGTCACATGTTGCACCATACTGTGGGTTTCCCATGCATGCTTTAGCTGAAGGAAGAATCCCTTAAACCTGGAGAGTTGGGACCCTTGGAATGGGTACTTCAAGGGGTCTGCATTTGCTCACCGAACCTCACCAATGCTATCAGCCTGGTGTCCAGCCTTATGTCTCACTCAGCTCTGGGTGTAGATGTGGTAAATCCAGGTTGCATCACAGGCCCTGAATGAATTATTTAAGAATTGCTCTCTATTTCACTGTCATTGTGTTTTTTGTTTCTGTAATTTATTTTGATAATGGGATTTATCGTATTTTCACTGCTGTGTTCATGCCTCTGTAGACACGCTTGATTCTCTTACGGAGACATATAAACCCATGGGTTTGAAGATTCTTACTAGTCAGGTATATTCCTAAGCGTTGAATATGGGGTGTTGAGTCCATTTTGTTGAGCAAGCAGTAGGTCTTGACTATTACATATTTGGCTTATGGACCAGTATCTGTGCTAATTTCAATCTCTGGTTTTATGCAGCACCCCAACTCACCTTTATCCTTAAGCAAGAATAAGTTGCTTTTCTATATTTGAGACCCTGTTCTGTTTCGTAATTCAGTTCATGTGTAGCCAAGTTTACATTCCATGTATTAGTGATATAGTATGTCTTTTTCTTTTTGAATTCTGTGACTTTGAATGATCATACGTAACTCCTCTGGAGTTGTTTCAAGTGGCCATATTGCATTGATTTCCAGGCTGATTCATATTCCACTCTACATAAGCACTACATCTGTATCCATTTTTTCCCTCCAGAGACATTTAAGTTATATCCTAGTCGAGGATCTTTTAAACAGTGAGGCGGTATACATTGGGGTGCCTGTGTCCTCTCGATTTTTGTTTTTCCCATGATATACGTCCATGAGTGCAAGTGCCCTGTGCTCTGTAGCTCATTTTTTAGATGCTTTAGTAAACACAGTACACTTCTCCAGAGTGACCGTTGGCAATATACATTTCCAGTATAAGCCTCACAGGGCTCCCTTTTCTCCTTGTCCTGTCCTGCATTTCTGGTGTTTACACTTTATGAGGACGGCTCTTCTGACTGATGCGAAGTGATATGTTTTGTAGTATTGATTTCCAGTGCCCACCTGTTTGGTTGGCTAAAAAAGTGTATGCCCTTTTCTTGAATATATACAGAAAATGACACATACACCCTTTTTGGCCAACTGCAATGTTGGCAATGTTCAGCCCCTTTTCTTGTGCTTAATGGCAAGTCCTTTCTACCTCTTCCAATCCCTTTCCTGCCATTCTCCGTTGCTTACAAGTCCTTTTCTCTGACTTTCCTCAAGACATTTTTCAGTGATAGATATTTTCAACTCTGCAGTTTCGTGAATTTTAGTGCCACTGAGCTCCATTTTTCAACTTGTGTTTATGGGAACTGGCCACAGAGCAGCGGGATTTCCTCAAGGCCTATTCTGTTTCCATGGGCAACCCTAGCCTTTGGTCAATTCGTCTTCCTGATTGGAAATTAGAGTGACATGTGCCTGTCCGAACACCTAGGACTTGTCTCTCATTGTTCCTCCTCCTTCTGCTTCATCCTCTGGACAAATTCCAAACTGTATGCAACAGGATGTTGACAGTGCTGACATCTCCAAGTGGGGAGACTGTTCGTAAAGACGCTGGAGGGGTGAACCCGAGCACCAGGAGAAGAGGAGATGAGATGCCTTTTCCAAACTCTTCCCGATCAGACGGTATACCATCCTCTGGGTGTGACAGGCATGCTTTAGCTGTAGGAAGGGTCCCATTCATGTGAGGAGAACACCAGGGCTTTTTCAAAATCAGTGTCTCTCCGCAACCCAAAGTGGGGAATGTTTTAAGCTACGGCTACACATATGTTCATTAAGGGCCTTAGGAAGTAGGCAGAGTCCAAACTTTAGATGATTGAAGTCTTCAGGGTCAGAAGCACTCACCACCGGCTTCCCTTAGGTTCCATTTTAACTGTCATTAATAGATGATGTCAATAAAAATATCTATTCTTTTTCAGATTATTTCCCCTTATAAGTTATTGCAAAATATTGAGTGTAGTTCCCTGTGCTATACAGCAGTTCCTTGTTGATGATCGATTTTATACATAGCAGTGTGTATGTGTTAATCCCAAACTGTTAATTTATCCCTCCTCTCACCTTTCCCCTTTGGTAATAATAAATTATAAGACTTTATACTTCTCAGAAATGGGGGAGCTGAAAGAGAGGTATCATTGTCAATGGAAAAGCATTTAAAACAAGATTGAAGCTTTAACCAAGATTATTAGATGTACATCCTTGGAAAGAAATCACTTCGTTTCTCTAATATTGACCTGACAAATAAGACAAACCTTTTCAGTGAACTTGCTTATAATAAAGTGATGGAAATACCAAATGGAAGTGTTAGAAACATCTTATTTTACCCGAGCCTTATACACTGTTCTATGTTAATTACAGTTTGGCTCACACATCTGTTCATTGAAGTTACAATGTTCTGAATTTCTGTTACTGATCCTCCAGAGTGGACCCCAACAAGTGTCCCCCTGCCCAGGGTCATTGGAGCCAAGAGATCGAGACTGAGTTTGGTTCAGAAGCAAAGGAAACTTTATATTTTGATCAGAGAATGGAGAGGTGAGAGCATGTGCTACCCCGTGGGCTGTGGGCTGGGCTGCTGTGTAGAGATCCTGTCAGAGTCAGTCAGAGGGAGGGGGCGGAGCTCTTGAGGGCTCAGTTGGCTGCAGCTCAGGCTCTATATCACGGAGTGTGCACTGTGCCACAGGAGCTGAGTTGTCGACCCAGCCATTCTGCACTAGGAAATCTGGTCTGAAGTGCCGGGTGTGGAACCTCTGTATGCGGGACCCTAGGAGCACGTGTAATTAGACAAAGCACAAAGGATAAAAAAGGTTAGACTTTATTTTATTGCCCAGATTCTATTTTTCTCTCCCAGGGATTTTTAAGGGTCTTTGCCTCGGACAAACCCCTCTTCTGCCTTTTGTCCCCTTCCTCATTCTTGGAGTGCTGAGGGTGCAGACCCTTCTTCTGTAACTGCTGAGTGCTGAGTTAGGAGCCCTCATACCCGTGGGCGAGGGTCAGAACTTCTCCCCAGCAGCCTCCAGGTGACGTTGATTGTCCCCAGGCCTCCTGCCTCCCTGCTCGTCCGCCTGAGCACCAGTATTGGAAGTGTTATAGATTCTAATGACCTTTAAGGGTCCAGGAAGGAGATGTGCAGTGACGCTGTGAGGTCCAGTTTCACCCCGCCCCTCATTTGTTCGGCCACCTTAGGCTGACCGTTTCTGCCAGCGTAGATGCTCTGACCAGTAGTCTGCGCTTTCTTCAATTAGGCCCCTGAATTAACGTAAAAACAGCACCAGGTGTCAGGACCCTGTCCGCTCAACTCCCAGACAGTTCAGGGTCAGTGGTGATGAAGGACCATGATGGCCACTGAGTCAACAGCCTTTTGAAGTAAACAGGAGTCCAGCCGGTCTTATTGGCCACCATTATCACAGTGTCTGTAGGCTTTTCTATGGTGACAGCATGATATACGGTTCCCCCACCAAGATTATTAGGTCTGATCTGGGTGCAGTAAGTCCTGCAAGCAGTAGTCTACTCTTTTGGGACACACTCTTGTTGTTTTATGAGAGAAACTCCAGGTCACGTGATGGTCACATGAGTCGTCATGGTGCCCCGTTGCCCCCGGTTATCTCTCTGGAGGTTGGAGTTGGAGGGCCTCCTCACTCGAGGTCAGTGTGCCCACGGAGCAAACCCTGCAACTTTAGGGCATGGTTGGGGGTTAGGATCACCACGTGGGACCCTTTTCCCTTAGGAGGGAGGTGGCCTTTTGGGCTGCTGATTTCAGGTTTTTAGATACTGCCAGTATCTTGGCCAGATGTGGCAGTGGGCCAAGCCCCTTGGTGACTGTAGTTTATCCTACCTGGATGGCATTTTTGCATTGTTCCATTTCAAGTGGTCCCAGTTTTTGCACTAATCCTCCAATGGCGATTCACTTTTCACCAGGAATGTAAAGATCAAAGGGTTTAGCTAAATTAGGGAGTTCCAGGGCAAGGGTCTGAATTGACTGCTCTTTCCATTCTTGAAAGGCCACTTCTGGATTCTATTCAAAAGGATCATCATCTTTTCCTTTCAGTGTTTCATATAGAGACCCAGCTAGTAGACTGTAGTTAGGGATCCAGAAGCAGCAAACCCTGGCCTCCCCAGGAACCCCTAAGCTGTCTTCTAGTTTTAGATATGGGTAAGGCTGTAAATTGTTTCTTCCCTTTCCTGGGATGGGCTTCTCCGACCTTCTGTGAGAATGAAGCCCAGGCAGGTCACCGTAGTCTGTGATATTTGAGCTTTTTCTTGGACAACTTGTATCCTTTATTGGCTTGGTAGTTCAGAGGTCCCCTTAGTAGGGCTGGTGATCAGAATGTCGTCTGCATATTGAAGGAGTGTTTCCTTTTCCAGTGGTAGAACTTTTAGGTCTTTAGCTGAGCTTTCCCCAAAGATGGTGTGGGAATTTTTGAACCCTTGGGGCAAGACGGCCCAGAAGTATTGTTTTAGTTGTATGTTGAGTCCTGCCACTCACAAGCCAAAATTTCTTGTGACTCTGACACTAATGGAATACAAAAGAAGGCATCATTGAAGACTAATACAGAATACCATGTCCTGGTGGTTGGTAGAATGACCAGCAGGGTGTAGGATTTAGGAACTACTGGATGTATATCCTCGGTGGCTTCACTGACTGTCCTGACATCCTTTACCAGGGCTCCAGCAGCCCATGGGGCTCTCGAGATCAGGCCAATCCCAGGATATTTAGATCACCTGCGCAGGTACCCTACCCCCACCCCAGAACACGGGGCTCTCATGGTCAGGCCCCTCTCAGGATACAGAGCTACCCTTGCAGTTACGGTGGCAGGGCTGGGCACACAGGAACCGTGCACATCGCCCTCATTGCAGAGCACTCCCAGCTCACCTGTCACTCAGATCTGACACAGAGCACCTCAGAGCAGGACTTGAAATAACAAACAGCAGCTCCGACAGGTCTGTGACCCTGGGCATCACTCTGTGTGGCCTCCCTCCACCTGGTCTTCCAGAGACTTCCACTGCACCCGGGGCACCAGGCCTCTGTCTCCACCCACCACCCACCCCTCCTCTCCCTGACTCCTGGGTTCCTCTCATTAGGAGAGGGTTTTCTTGAAGTTGTCTCCCACTCATGGGCCAGATAATATAATTAGAAAACAAGCCAGAGCTGCAGCCCCTTGTCTATCCTGACTCTCAGGAGCCCACACCGGTTCCTTGGACCTGGCCGATTCAGAAAGTTCCATTTTCTGCAACTGTGAGCCCCTGAGGGGTGATTATTGGCTGGCCTGGGAAGCCTGACCATGCTGGCCAGTCCTCCCCAGGTGTGCCTGGGTTGAGATCAATATAAACACCACTCCAGGCATCAAGAGCTCCTGCAGCTGTGTCTGACGCCATTTTCTCTGCCCTGTCAGCAGTCTCGGGGCTGGACTGGTGGGAGGGAGTGAGAGGCCACGGCTTTATGGGTGGCCCAGTGTGAGTGGGGCTCTGCTGGACTTTCTGCAGCAGTTGCCAAGATGCCACCTGCTAAAGAAGAGGATGTGTCACCCATACCTGCCGCTGGAATTTCTCCCTGGGCAGAGGTGAGTAAGGAAGAAAGCAGTGGGGGCCGGGACAGGAGGGGTATCTCAGGCAGGGAAATGGAAAGCTTCCAGAAGAGCACCCAGGGCCAGGACCATCCTGTCTGGCCTGCAGGCACCAAGTCGGCTAGCATGCTGTCGCTCATGTGGCTCCATGGCCCTTCCTCTAGGCTTTCAAGTCCTTGTACATATTCAGGTGTTTTACCTGGGAAGGGTGGGAACATTTCAGCAGCAGCTGGCCTGGGGCTCGGCCCACGTTTACTCACAGATGCCTCGGCACGGGCCCCCAGCTTTGCAATGAGGACGCTTGTTGCGTGGGGCCTGCTGGCTGAATGGGAGATGATTCCCCACCACTGACCAACTTCAGAATTGTTTACAACTGGAGCAAGGGCCCTGATACGGTTTTCCTCTGTGTAACTGGTGGGTTCTGTTTTTTTTTCTTTTTTTCGTTTTTGGTTCAAGGTAGATTTTATTCCTCTTTTTTGTATTTACAGATATAAGCATGGAAATAATTTATTCATATAAATACATGTATGTGAAGGGAAGAATATTTTTTCTGTTTTACTTTTTGTAATTTTGAATTTTATCTTATTTTTTTATACAGCAGCTTCTTTTTGGTTACCTATTTTATACATAGAAATGTATACATGCCAATCCCAATCTCTCAACTCCTCCCACCACCACCCCCCTAACAGCTTTCCCCCCTTGGTGTCCATACGTTTGTTGTCTACATCTGTTGCTCTATTTCTGCCTTGCAAAACGGTTCATCTGTACAACTTTTCTAGGTTCCACATATATGCATTTATATACAGGATTTGTTTTTCTCTTTCTGACTTACTTCACTCTGTATGACAGTCTCTAGATCCATCAACGTCTCTACAAATGACCCAATTTCATTCCTTTTTATGGCTTAGTAATATTCCATTTTATATATGTACCTCATCTTTATGCATTCGTCTGTCTGTGGGCATTTAGGTTGCTTCCATTACCTGGATATTGTAAATAGTGATGCAATGAACATTGCGGTGAATGTCTCTTTTCGTTTTATGGTTTTGTCTGGGTATATGCCCAGTAGTGGGATTGCTGTATTATATGGTAATCCTATTCTTAGTTTTATAAGAAACTCCATAATGTTCTCCACAGTGACTGCATCAATTTACATTCCCAACAATAGTGGAAGAGGTTTCCTTATCTCCGCACCCTTTCCAGCATTTGTTGTTTGTAGATTTTCTGATGATGCCCATTCTAACAGGTGTGAGGTGATACACCATGGATTAGTCTATTTCGTTGAGCAAAGAGTAGGTCTTGTCTATTACATATTTGGCTTATGGAACGGTATGTGTGCTCATTTCAATCTCTGGTTTTATACAGGACCCCAACTCAACTTTCCCCTTAAGCAAGCATAAGTTTTTATCTAAATGTGAGACTCTGTTCGGTTTTGTAATTCAGTTTATGTGTAGCCAAGTTTACACTCCCTCTATTTGTGATATCTTATGATAATTATGTTTCTCTGTGTGACATATTTCTCTTAGAATCATCATACTTAAATCCACTCAATTTGCTGCTACAGGCCTGATGACATTGATTTCATTGCTGAGTGATATTCCGTTGTACGTAAGTAGGACAACTCCTTTATCCATTTTTTTCTTTCTGGGATATTTAGTTTGTACTGGACTCGAGGTTCTTGTAAACACAGCAGCCCTGGATATTGTGTTGGCTGTGTCTTGTTGATTTTAATTTTCCTAAGCTATAGGGCCAAAAGTGGAAGTGCCCTAGGCTCTGTAGCTTTGTTTTTTAGATGTTTCAGCATACACCATAAACATCACCAGAGTGTCTGTTGGCAATTTACATCCCGTCCATCAGCATAACAAGGCTCCCTGTTCTCCATGGCCTGTCCTGTGTTTCTGGGTTTTACACTTTTTTCAGATGGCTCTTTTGACGAATGGGAAATGAGAGTTCATTGTAGTGCGGATTTCCATTGCTCGAATTCTTGGTTGGCCACAAAGGGCATATGCGTTTTTTCCTGAATATATTCAGGAAAAAATGTATACGCACTTTTTGTCCAAGTGCATCACTGTTAAAGATCTGCCGCTTTTCACATGCTTTAAATGCAATTCCAATCTACCTCCTGAAATATGATTCCTGCAATTCTGCCTCGTTTTCAAGTCCTCTGTGCAGACTTACTTCAATATATTTTTGCCAATAGCTGTCATTTATAACTCTGCAGGTTTGTGAATTACAGTGCCTGTGATTTCCTTTCTTAACTCGTTTCCTTGAAAGCTGGCCACAGAACCGCAGGTTTGCTTCAGGCCGTAATCAGGGTCCCGCACGGCACCCTGAGCCTTTGGTTAATTCCTCTTCCTGCTGGGAAATTGGAGTTAAATGTGCCCCTCCAGACACCTGCCTCACTCCCAGCCCCTTGGTGATGTGTGTCCTCTGGTTTGAGGCCACATGTGCTGGGTTCCTCACCTTTCGCAGATGTGGCCCCACTGGTGTGCGGACACTCCTGCCTGGTTCCCATCCCCTTGGTGATGTGAGCCCTCCAGTGAGAGTCTGATCCTGGTTGGGCTCCTCACACTTCTGTGAGGTGGGCCCTCTTCTCTGAGGTCACTCCTGCCTGGCTGACACACCCCGCCTTGGAGACGTCGGCCCTCTGGTGGCAGTTGGAGCCCGCTGGGAGCCTCCTCCCCTCAGTGATGAGGCCCTCTGGCATTAGGCCCTGACTGCTGGTTACCCACATTTTCTGATACGTGCTAAGTGGTGTGAGGGCACTCCTGCCAGGTTCCCATCCCCATGTGCCTTCTGCTCTATGGTCCCAACACCTGTGTTGTTCACAGTTTCAGGATGTTGGCTCTCTGGTGTTAGTTCACTCAGGCCTAGATCCCATAGACTCTGTGCTCTGAGCCGCCTGCTGGGAGGTTCCTACTGCTGGATTCCTTACCATTTTTATTCTTTGGGTCCTGTGTTTTCATGCTCCTCCTTCCTGACTCACTCCCAGCCCTTTTGTGATGTAGGTCCTCTGGTTTGAGGCCACATGTGCCGGTTTCCTCACCTTTATTGATGTGGCCCCACTGGTGTGAGGACACTCCTGCCTGGTTCCCATCCCCTTGGTGATGGGGGCCCTCTGGTGAGAGTCTGATCCTGGCTGGATTCCTCACCCTTCTGGGAGGTGGGCCCTCTGCTGTGAGGTCACTCCTGCCTGGCTGGCACACATCACCTTGGCGATGTGCGCCCTCAGTTGGGAGTTGGTGCCTGCTGGGAGTCTCCTCCCCTCGGTAATGAGGGCCCTCTGGCGTCAGGCCCTAACTCATGGGCTCCCAAAATTTTCTGATATGTGCCCTGTCGTGCGAGTACACTCCTGCCACGTTCCCATCCCCATGGGGATGTGGGCCTTCTGCTCTGAGGTCCCACCAGCTGGGTTGCTCACAGTGTCATGATGTGAGCCCTCTGCTGTGAGTTCACTGTGGCCTGGATCCCATAGACTCCGTACTCTGGGCCACCTGCTGGGGGGTTCCAACTGCTGGATTCCTCACATTTTTTATTCTGTGGGCCCTGTGTTGTTAGGCTACTCCTGCCTGCCTCACTCGGAGCACCTTGGAAATGTGGGTCCTCTGGTTTAGGCCACATGTGCTGGGTTCCTCACCTTTCTATAATGTGGCCACACTGGTGTGAGGACACTCCTGCTTTGTTCCGGTCCCCTTGGTGATGTGGGCTCTCTGGTGAGAGTCTTATCCTGGCTGGTTTCCTCACCCTTCTGTGAGGTAGGCCCTCTGCTGTGAGGTCACTCCTGCCTGACTGGCACACGTCACCTTGGCGACGTGGGCCCTCAGTTGGGAGTTGGTGCCTGCTGGGAGTCTCCTCCCCTCGGTAATGAGGGTCCTCTGGCGTCAGGCTCTAACTCCTGGGCTCCCAAAATTTTCTGATGTGCGCCCTGTGGTGTGAGTACACTCCTGCCAGGTTTCCATCCCCATGGGAATATGGGCCTTCTGCTCTGAGGTCCCAACGGTGGGTGGCTCAGTTTCATGATGAGGGCCCTCTGGTGTGAGTTCACTCCGGCCTGGATCCCATAGCCTCGCTGCTCCTGGCCACCTGCGGGGCGGTTCCAACTGCGGGATTCCTCACCTTTTTTCTTCTATGGGCCCTCTGTTTGGAGACTCCTCCTGCCTGACTCACTCCCAGCCCCTTGGTGATGTGTGTCCTCTGGTTTGAGGCCACGTGTGCTGGGTCCCTCACCTTTCGATGATGTGGCCCCACTGGTGTGAGGACACTCCTGCCTGGTTTCTATCCCCTTGGTGATGTGGGCCCTCTGGTGAGAGTCTGATCCTGGCTGGGTTCCTCACCCTTCTGTGAGGTGGGTCCTCTGCTGTGAGGTCACTACTGACTGGCTGGCACACCCCGCCTTGGCGACATCGGCCCTCTTGTGGCAGTTGGAGCCTGCTGGGAGCCACCTCCCCTTGGTGATGAGGGCTCTCTAGCGTCAGGCCGTAACTTCTGGGTACCCACTTTTTCTGATATGTGCTAAGTGGTGCGAGGACACTCTTGCCATGTTCCCAACCCCATGGGGATGTGGGCCTTCTGCTGTGAGGTCCAAATGGCTGGGTTGCTCACAGTTTCATGATATGGGCCCTCTGCTGTGAGTTCACTGCAGCCTGGATCGCATAGACTCGGTGCTCTGGGCCGCCTGCTGGGAGGTTCCCACTGCAGGATTCCTCAGCTTTTTTATTCTATGGGCCCTGTGTTGTGAGGTTACTCCTGCATGCCTCACTCCGAGCCCCTTGGAGATGTGGGTCTTCTGGTTTAGGCCACATGTGCTGGGTTCCTCACCTTTCTATGATGTGGTCACACTGGTGTGCAGACAGTCCTGCCTGGTTCTGATCCTCTTGGTGATGTGGGCCCTCTGGTCAGAGTCTAATCCTCTTTGGGTTCCTCACACTTTTTTGAGGTTGGCCCTCTGCTCTGAGGTCACTCCTGCCTGGCTGGCACACCCCGCATTGGCGACGTTGGCCCTCTTGTAGCAGTTGGAGCCTGCTGGGAGCCTCCTCTCCTCGGTGATGAGGGCCCTCTGGCGTCAGGCCCTAACTGCTGGGCTCCCCACATTTTCTGATGTGTGCCCACTGGTACGATGACACTCCTGCTTGGTTCGCTTCCCCATGGGGATGTGGGCCTTGTGCTCTGAGGTCACAATGGCTAGGTTGCTCACAGTTTCATGATGAGGGCCCTCTGTTGTGAGTTCATCATCGCCTGGATCCCATAGCCTCGGTGCTCTGGGCCGCCTGCTGGGATGTTCCAACTGCTGGATTCCTCACCTTTTTTATACAATGGGCCACGTGTTTTGAGGTTCATCCTGCCTGCCTCGCTCCGAGACCCATGGAGATGTGGGTCCTCTGGTTTGAGGCCACATGTGCTGGGTACCTCATCTTGCGATGATGTGGCCCCACGGGTGTGAAGACTCTCCTGCCTGGTTCCCAGCCCATTGCTGATGTGGGCCCTCTGTTGAGAGTCTGATAATGGCTGGGTCCCTTACCCTTCTGTGATGTGGGCCCTCTGATGTGAGGTCACTCCTGCCTAGCTGGCTCATGTCACCTTGGCGATGTGGGCCCTCTGTTGGCCACTGAAGCATGCTGGGAGCCCACTACCCTCTTTAAGGAGGGCCTTGGAAAAAACGCATATGCACTTTTTGAACAAGTGCATCATTGTCGAGGTTCTGCCTCTTCTCCTATGCTTTCAGTGCACTTTCCGTCTACCTCCTGAAATCGTTTTCCTGGAATTCTGCCCCGCTTCCAAGTCCTCTTCGCAGCCTTCCTTCAATATATTTTTGGACGATAGCTGTCATTCATAACTCTGCAGGTTTGTGAATTACAGTGCCCCTGAGCTCCTTTCTTCAAATCGCTTTCTTGTGAGCTGGCCGCAAACCAGCAGGATTGCTTCAGGCCCTAATCTGGTTCCTGCACGGCATGCTGAGCCTTTGGTTAATTCCTCTTCCTGGTTGGAAATGAGCGTTAAATTTGCCCGTGCAGACACCTACAGCTAGTCTCTCATTGGTTCTCCCTATTCCTGTTCATCTTGCGCAGAAATTGCAAACTGTGCCAAACAGGAGGTTAAAGGCACTGACTCTCCAAGTGGGGAGAGTGTTAGTAAAGGGTCTGGAATTGTGAACCCGAGTAAAAGGGGACAAAAACTGAGATGCATTTGAAAACGTTTCCCGGTCACATGGTGCACCATACTGTGGGTTTCCCATGCATGCTTTAGCTGAAGGAAGAATCACTTAAACCTGGAGACTTGGGACCCATGGAATGGGTACCATGTAGGATGACTTCAAATGGTCTGCATTTGCTCATCGAACCTCACCAATGCTATCAGCCCGAAGGGTCCAACCTTATGTCTCACTCAGCTCTGGGTTTTGATGAGGTAAATCCAGGTTGCATCACAAGCCCTGAATGAATTATTTAAGAATTGCTCTCTATTTCACTGTCATTGTGTTTTGTTTTTGTAATTCATTTTGATAATAAGATTTATCGGATTTTCTCTGCTGCCTTCATGCAGCTGTACACACGCTTGATTCTCTTATGGAGACATATAAATCCAAGGGTTTGAAGATTCTTACTAGTCAGGTGTATTCCTAGGTGTTGAATATAGTGTGTTTAGCCCATTTCGTTGACCAAGGGGTAGGTCTTGACTATTAAATATTTGACGTATGGAATGGTATCTGTGCTAATTTCTATCTCTGGTTTTATGCAGCACCCCAACTCACCTTTCCCCTTACGCAAACATAAGTTGGTTTTCTAAATTTGAGACCCTGTTCTGTTTTGTAATTGAGTTCATGTCTAGCCAAGATTACATTCGGTGTATTAGTGATATCTTATGATGCTTCATTTTCTGTGTGACTTACTTCACTTAGAATCATCGTACCTGAATCCACTCATTATGACACGATGGGCCACATGAAACAGTTTTCATTGGTGAATGATATTCCATTGTACGTACGTACCACAACTTCTTTATCCATTTCTCGCTTTCTGGGATATATAACTTGTACCGTAGACGAGGTTCTTGTAAACAGAGCCGTCTGAAACTTTGGGGTGGCTGTGTGTTTTTGATTTTAATTTCCCTAAGCTATAGGACCATAAGTGGAAGTGCCATAGGCTCCGTTGCTTTGTTTTTTAGGTGTTTCAGGAAACACCATACACTTCTCCAGCTTGGCTGTTGGCAATTTACATCCCACCCATCAGCATAACAAGGCTCCCTGTTCTCCATGGCCTGTGCTGCATTTCTGGATTTTACAATTTTTTCAGATGGCCCTTTTGACCGGTGGGCAGTGAGACTTCATTGTAGTGCAGATTTCTTTAACATGCTTGCTTGGTTGGCCAAAAAGTGCGTATGCGTTTTTTCCTGAATATATTCAGGAAAAAACGCATACGCCCTTTTTGGCCAAGTGCATCATTGTCGACGTTCTGCCTCTTTTCCTATGCTTTAAATGCAATTCCAGTCCACCCCCTGAAATCGTTTTCCTGCAATTCTGCCCCGCTGTCAAGTCCTCTTCGCAGCCTTCCTTCAATATATTTTCGGACGATAGCTGTCATTTATAACTCTGCAGGTTTGTGAATTACAGTGCCCCTGAGCTCCTTTCTTCAAATCGCTTTCTTGTGAGCTGTCCGCAAATCCGCAGGATTGCTTCAGGCCCTAATCTGGTTCTGGCAAGGCATGATGAGCGTTTGGTTAATTCCGCTTCCTAGTGGGAAATGAGCATTAAATTTGCCCGTGCAGACACCTACAGCTAGTCTCTCATTCGTTCTCCCTATTCCTGTTCATCTTGCGCAGAAATTGCAAACTGTGCCAAACAGGAGGTTAAAGGCACTGACTCTCCAAGTTGGGAGAGTGTTAGTAAAGGTTCTGGAATTGTGAACCCGAGTAAAAGGGGACGAAAACTGAGATGCATTTGAAAACGTTTCCCTGTGACACGGTGCACCATACTATGGGTTTCCCATGCATGTTTTAGCTGAAGGAAGAATCGCTTAAACCTGGAGAGTTGGGACCCATGGAATGGGTACCATGCAGTATGACTTCAAATGGTCTGCATTTGCTCATTGAACCTCACCAATGCTACCAGCCCGAAGTGTCCAACCTTATGTCTCACTCAGCTCTGGGTGTAGCTGAGGTAAATCCAGGTTGCATCTCAAGCCCTGAATGAATTATTTAAGAATTGCTATTTCACTGTCATTGTGTTTTTTTTTTGTAATTCATTTTGATAATGGGATTTATCGGATTTTCTCTGCTGCATTCATGCAGCTGTACACACGCTTGATTCTCCTATGGAGACATATAAATCCATGGGTTTGAAGATTCTTACTAGTCAGGTGTATTCCTAGGCGTTGAATATAGGGTGTTTATCCCATTTTGTTGAGCAAGGGGTAGGTCTGGACTATTACATATTTAACTTATGGAATGGTATCTGTGCTAATATCTATCTCTGGTTTTATGCAGCACCCCAACTCACCTTTCCCCTTAAGCAAACATAAGTTGGTTTTCTAAATTTGAGACCCTGTTCTGTTTTGTAATTCAGTTCATGTGTAGCCAAGATTACATTCGGTGTATTAGTGATATCTTATGATGTTTCATTTTCTGTGTGACTTATTTCACTTAGAATCATCGTACCTGAATCCACTCATTATGCCACGATGGGCCAGATGACATAGATTTCATTGGTGAGTGATATTCCATTGTACGTACGTACCACAACTTCTTTATCCATTTTTCGCTTTCTGGGATATTTAACTTGTACCGTAGACGAGGTTCTTGTAAACAGAGCCGTCTGAAACTTTGTGGTGGCTGTGTGTTTTTGATTTTAATTTCCCTAAGCTATAGGACCATAAGTGGAATTGCGGTAGGCTCCGTTGCTTTGTTTTTTAGGTGTTTCAGGAAACACCATACACTTCCCCAGAGTGGCTGTTGGCAATTTACATCACACCCATCAGCATAACAAGGCTCCCTGTTCTCCATGGCCTGTGCTGCATTTCTGGATTTTAAACTTTTTTCAGATGACCCTTTTGACCGGGGGGCAGTGAGACTTCATTGTACTGCAGATTTCTTTAACATGCTTGCTTGGTTGGCCAAAAAGGGCGTATGCGTTTTTTCCTGAATATATTCAGGAAAAAACGCATACGCCCTTTTTGGCCAAGTGCATCATTGTCGACGTTCTGCCTCTTTTCCTATGCTTTAAATGCAATTCCAGTCTACCCCCTGAAATCGTTTTCCTGCAATTCTGCCCCGCTTTCAAGTCCTCTTCGCATCCTTCCTTCAATATATTTTCGGACGATAGCTGTCATTTATAACTCTGCAGGTTTGTGAATTACAGTGCCCCTGAGCTCCTTTCTTCAAATTGCTTTCTTGTGAGCTGGCCGCAAACCCGCAGGATTGCTTCAGGCCCTAATCTGGTTCCTGCACGGCATGCTGAGCCTTTGGTTAATTCCTCTTCCTGGTTGGAAATGAGCGTTAAATTTGCCCGTGCAGACACCTACAGCTAGTCTCTCATTGGTTCTCCCTATTTCTGTTCATCTTGCGCAGAAATTGCAAACTGTGCCAAACAGGAGGTTAAAGGCACTGACTCTCCAAGTGGGGAGAGTTTTAGTAAAGGGTCTGGAATTGTGAACCCGAGTAAAAGGGGACAAACCTGAGATGCATTTGAAAACGTTTCCCGGTCACATGGTGCACCATACTGTGGGTTTCCCATGCATGCTTTAGCTGAAGGAAGAATCACTTAAACCTGGAGAGTTGGGACCCATGGAATGGGTACCATGCAGTATGACTTCAAATGGTCTGCATTTGCTCATCGAACCTCACCAATGCTATCAGCCCGAAGTGTCCAACCTTATGTCTCACTCAGCTCTGGGTTTTGATGAGGTAAATCCAGGTTGCATCACAAGCCCTGAATGAATTATTTAAGAATTGCTCTCTATTTCACTGTCATTGTGTTTTGTTTTTGTAATTCATTTTGATAATTGGATTTATCGGATTTTCTCTGCTGCCTTCATGCAGCTGTACACACGCTTGATTCTCTTATGGAGACATATAAATCCATGGGTTTGAAGATTCTTTCTAGTCAGGTGTATTCCTAGGCGTTGAATATAGGGTGTTTAGCCCATTTCGTTGAGCAAGGGGTATGTCTTGACTATTACGTATTTGACATATGGAATGGTATCTGTGCTAATTTCTAACTCTGGTTTTATGCAGCACCCCAACTCACCTTTCCCGTTACGCAAACATAAGTTGGTTTTCTAAATTTGAGACCCTGTTCTGTTTTGTAATTCAGTTCATGTGTAGCCAAGATTACATTCGGTGTATTACTGATATCTTATGATGTTTCACTTTCTGTGTGACTTATTTCTCTTAGAATCATCGTACCTGAATCCACTCATTATGCCACGACGGGCCAGATGACATAGATTTCATTGGTGAGTGATATTCCATTGTACGTACGTACCACAACTTCTTTATCCATTTTTCGCTTTCTGGGATATTTAACTTGTACCGTAGACGAGGTTCGTGTAAACAGAGCCGTCTGAAACTTTGGGGTGGCTGTGTGTTTTTGATTTTAATTTCCCTAAGCTATAGGACCATAAGTGGAAGTGCCGTAGTCTCCGTTGCTTTGTTTTTGGGTGTTTCAGGAAACACCATACACTTCTCCAGAGTGGCTGTTGGCAATTTACATCCCACCCATCAGCATAACAAGGCTCCCTGTTCTCCATGGCCTGTGCTGCATTTCTGGATTTTACACTTTTTTCAGATGGCCCTTTTGACCGGGGGGCAGTGAGACTTCATTGTAGTGCAGATTTCTTTAACATGCTTGCTTGGTTGGCCAAAAAGGGTGTATGCGTTTTTTCCTGAATATATTTAGGAAAAAACGCATACGCCCTTTTTGGCCAAGTGCATCATTGTCGACGTTCTGCCTCTTTTCCTATGCTTTAAATGCAATTCCAGTCTACCCCCTGAAATCGTTTTCCTGCAATTCTGCCCCGCTTTCAAGTCCTCTTCGCAGCCTTCCTTCAATATGTTTTTGGACGATAGCTGTCATTTATAACTCTGCAGTTTTGTGAATTACAGTGCCCCTGACCTCCTTTCTTCAAATCGCTTTCTTGTGATCTGGCCGCAAACCCGCAGGATTGCTTCAGGCCCTAATCTGGTTCCTGCAGGGCATGCTGAGCCTTTGGTTAATTCCTCTTCCTGGTTGGAAATGAGCGTTAAATTTGCCCGTGCAGACACCTACAGCTAGTCTCTCAATGGTTCTCCCTATTCCTGTTCATCTTGCGCAGAAATTGCAAACTGTGCCAAACAGGAGGTTAAAGGCACTGACTCTCCAAGTGGGGAGAGTGTTAGTAAAGGGTCTGGAATTGTGAACCCGAGTAAAAGGGGACAAAAACTGAGATGCATTTGAAAACGTTTCCCGGTCACATGGTGCACCATACTGTGGGTTTCCCATGCATGCTTTAGCTGAAGGAAGAATCACTTAAACCTGGAGAGTTGGGTCCCATGGAATGGGTACCATGTAGTATGACTACAAATGGTCTGCATTTGCTCATCGAACCTCACCAATGCTATCAGCCCGAAGTGTCCAACCTTATGTCTCTCTCAGCTCTGGGTTTAGATGAGGTAAATCCAGGTTGCATCACAAGCCCTGAATGAATTATTTAAGAATTGCTCTCTATTTCACTGTCATTGTGTTTTGTTTTTGTAATTCATTTTGATAATAAGATTTATCGGATTTTCTCTGCTGCCTTCATGCAGCTGTACACACGCTTGATTCTCTTATGGAGACATATAAATCCATGAGTTTGAAGATTCTTACTAGTCAGGTGTATTCTTAGGCGTTGAATATAGGGTGTTTAGCCCATTTCGTTGAGCAAGGGGTAGGTCTTGAGTATTACATATTTGACATATGGAATTGTATCTGTGCTAATTTCTAACTTTGGTTTTATGCAGCACCCCAACTCACATTTCCCCTTACGCAAACATAAGTTGGTTTTCAAAATTTGAGACCCTGTTCTGTTTTGTAATTCAGTTCATGTGTAGCCAAGTTTACATTCGGTGTATTAGTGATATCTTATGATGTTTCATTTTCTGTGTGACTTATTTCACTTAGAATCATCGTACCTGAATCCACTCATTATGCCACGACGGGCCAGATGACATAGAATTCATTGGTGAGTGATTTTCCATTGTACGTACGTACCACAACTTCTTTATCCATTTTTCGCTTTCTGGGATATTTAACTTGTACCGTAGACGAGGTTCTTGTAAACAGAGCCGTCTGAAACTTTGGGGTGGCTGTGTGTTTTTGATTTTAATTTCCCTAAGCTATAGGACCATAAGTGGAAGTGCCGTAGGCTCTGTTGCTTTGTTTTTTAGGTGTTTCAGGAAACACCATGCAATTCTCCAGAGTGGCTGTTTGCAATTTACAACCCACCCATCAGCATAACAAGGCTCCCTGTTCTCCATGGCCTGTGCTGCATTTCTGGATTTTACACTTTTTTCAGATGGCCCTTTTGACCGGGGGGCAGTGAGACTTCATTGTAGTGCAGATTTCTTTAACATGCTTGCTTGGTTGGCCAAAAAGGGCGTATGCGTTTTTACCTGAATATATTCAGAAAAAAACGCATACGCACTTTTTGGCCAAGTGCATCATTGTCGACGTTCTGCCTCTTTTCTTATGCTTTAAATGCAATTCCAGTCTACCCCCTGAAATCGTTTTCCTGCAATTCTGCCCCGCTTTCAAGTCCTCTTCGCAGCCTTCCTTCAATATATTTTTGGACGATAGCTGACATTTATAACTCTGCAGGTTTGTGAATTACAGTGCCCCTGAGCTCCTTTCTTCAAATTGCTTTCTTGTGAGCTGGCCGCAAACCCGCAGGATTGCTTCAGGCCCTAATCTGGTTCCTGCACGGCATGCTGAGCCTTTGGTTAATTCCTCTTCCTGGTTGGATATGAGCGTTAAATTTGCCCGTGCAGACACCTACAGCTAGTCTCTCATTGGTTCTCCCTATTCCTGTTCATCTTGCGCAGAAATTGCAAACTGTGCCAAACAGGAGTTTAAAGGCACTGACTCTCCAAGTGGGGAGAGTGTTAGTAAAGGGTCTGGAATTGTGAACCCGAGTAAAAGGGGACAAAAACTGAGATGCATTTGAAAACGTTTCCCGGTCACATGGTGCACCATACTGTGGGTTTCCCATGCATGCTTTAGCTGAAGGAAGAATCACTTAAACCTGGAGACTTGGGACCCATGGAATGGGTACCATGTAGGATGACTTCAAATGGTCTGCATTTGCTCATCGAACCTCACCAATGCTATCAGCCCGAAGGGTCCAACCTTATGTCTCACTCAGCTCTGGGTTTTGATGAGGTAAATCCAGGTTGCATCACAAGCCCTGAATGAATTATTTAAGAATTGCTCTCTATTAAACTGTCATTGTGTTTTGTTTTTGTAATTCATTTTGATAATAAGATTTATCGGATTTTCTCTGCTGCCTTCATGCAGCTGTACACACGCTTGATTCTCTTATGGAGACATATAAATCCATGGGTTTGAAGATTCTTACTAGTCAGGTGTATTCCTAGGTGTTGAATATAGTGTGTTTAGCCCATTTCGTTGACCAAGGGGTAGGTCTTGACTATTAAATATTTGACGTATGGAATGGTATCTGTGCTAATTTCTATCTCTGGTTTTATGCAGCACCCCAACTCACCTTTCCCCTTACGCAAACATAAGTTGGTTTTCTAAATTTGAGACCCTGTTCTGTTTTGTAATTGAGTTCATGTCTAGCCAAGATTACATTCGGTGTATTAGTGATATCTTATGATGCTTCATTTTCTGTGTGACTTACTTCACTTAGAATCATCGTACCTGAATCCACTCATTATGACACGATGGGCCACATGAAACAGTTTTCATTGGTGAATGATATTCCATTGTACGTACGTACCACAACTTCTTTATCCATTTCTCGCTTTCTGGGATATATAACTTGTACCGTAGACGAGGTTCCTGTAAACAGAGCCGTCTGAAACTTTGGGGTGGCTGTGTGTTTTTGATTTTAATTTCCCTAAGCTATAGGACCATAAGTGGAAGTGCCGTAGGCTCCGTTGCTTTGTTTTTTAGGTGTTTCAGGAAACACCATGCAATTCTCCAGAGTGGCTGTTTGCAATTTACAACCCACCCATCAGCATAACAAGGCTCCCTGTTCTCCATGGCCTGTGCTGCATTTCTGGATTTTACACTTTTTTCAGATGGCCCTTTTGACCGGGGGGCAGTGAGACTTCATTGTAGTGCAGATTTCTTTAACATGCTTGCTTGGTTGGCCAAAAAGGGCGTATGCGTTTTTACCTGAATATATTCAGAAAAAAACGCATACGCACTTTTTGGCCAAGTGCATCATTGTCGACGTTCTGCCTCTTTTCTTATGCTTTAAATGCAATTCCAGTCTACCCCCTGAAATCGTTTTCCTGCAATTCTGCCCCGCTTTCAAGTCCTCTTCGCAGCCTTCCTTCAATATATTTTTGGACGATAGCTGACATTTATAACTCTGCAGGTTTGTGAATTACAGTGCCCCTGAGCTCCTTTCTTCAAATTGCTTTCTTGTGAGCTGGCCGCAAACCCGCAGGAGTGCTTCAGTCCCTAATCTGGTTCCTGCACGGCATGCTGAGCCTTTGGTTAATTCCTCTTCCTGGTTGGATATGAGCGTTAAATTTGCCCGTGCAGACACCTACAGCTAGTCTCTCATTGGTTCTCCCTATTCCTGTTCATCTTGCGCAGAAATTGCAAACTGTGCCAAACAGGAGTTTAAAGGCACTGACTCTCCAAGTGGGGAGAGTGTTAGTAAAGGGTCTGGAATTGTGAACCCGAGTAAAAGGGGACAAAAACTGAGATGCATTTGAAAACGTTTCCCGGTCACATGGTGCACCATACTGTGGGTTTCCCATGCATGCTTTAGCTGAAGGAAGAATCACTTAAACCTGGAGACTTGGGACCCATGGAATGGGTACCATGTAGGATGACTTCAAATGGTCTGCATTTGCTCATCGAACCTCACCAATGCTATCAGCCCGAAGGGTCCAACCTTATGTCTCACTCAGCTCTGGGTTTTGATGAGGTAAATCCAGGTTGCATCACAAGCCCTGAATGAATTATTTAAGAATTGCTCTCTATTAAACTGTCATTGTGTTTTGTTTTTGTAATTCATTTTGATAATAAGATTTATCGGATTTTCTCTGCTGCCTTCATGCAGCTGTACACACGCTTGATTCTCTTATGGAGACATATAAATCCATGGGTTTGAAGATTCTTACTAGTCAGGTGTATTCCTAGGTGTTGAATATAGTGTGTTTAGCCCATTTCGTTGACCAAGGGGTAGGTCTTGACTATTAAATATTTGACGTATGGAATGGTATCTGTGCTAATTTCTATCTCTGGTTTTATGCAGCACCCCAACTCACCTTTCCCCTTACGCAAACATAAGTTGGTTTTCTAAATTTGAGACCCTGTTCTGTTTTGTAATTGAGTTCATGTCTAGCCAAGATTACATTCGGTGTATTAGTGATATCTTATGATGCTTCATTTTCTGTGTGACTTACTTCACTTAGAATCATCGTACCTGAATCCACTCATTATGACACGATGGGCCACATGAAACAGTTTTCATTGGTGAATGATATTCCATTGTACGTACGTACCACAACTTCTTTATCCATTTCTCGCTTTCTGGGATATATAACTTGTACCGTAGACGAGGTTCTTGTAAACAGAGCCGTCTGAAACTTTGGGGTGGCTGTGTGTTTTTGATTTTAATTTCCCTAAGCTATAGGACCATAAGTGGAAGTGCCATAGGCTCCGTTGCTTTGTTTTTTAGGTGTTTCAGGAAACACCATACACTTCTCCAGCTTGGCTGTTGGCAATTTACATCCCACCCATCAGCATAACAAGGCTCCCTGTTCTCCATGGCCTGTGCTGCATTTCTGGATTTTACAATTTTTTCAGATGGCCCTTTTGACCGGTGGGCAGTGAGACTTCATTGTAGTGCAGATTTCTTTAACATGCTTGCTTGGTTGGCCAAAAAGTGCGTATGCGTTTTTTCCTGAATATATTCAGGAAAAAACGCATACGCCCTTTTTGGCCAAGTGCATCATTGTCGACGTTCTGCCTCTTTTCCTATGCTTTAAATGCAATTCCAGTCCACCCCCTGAAATCGTTTTCCTACAATTCTGCCCCGCTGTCAAGTCCTCTTCGCAGCCTTCCTTCAATATATTTTCGGAGGATAGCTGTCATTTATAACTCTGCAGGTTTGTGAATTACAGTGCCCCTGAGCTCCTTTCTTCAAATCGCTTTCTTGTGAGCTGTCCGCAAATCCGCAGGATTGCTTCAGGCCCTAATCTGGTTCTGGCAAGGCATGATGAGCGTTTGGTTAATTCCGCTTCCTAGTGGGAAATGAGCCTTAAATTTGCCCGTGCAGACACCTACAGCTAGTCTCTCATTCGTTCTCCCTATTCCTGTTCATCTTGCGCAGAAATTGCAAACTGTGCCAAACAGGAGGTTAAAGGCACTGACTCTCCAAGTTGGGAGAGTGTTAGTAAAGGTTCTGGAATTGTGAACCCGAGTAAAAGGGGACGAAAACTGAGATGCATTTGAAAACGTTTCCCTGTGACACGGTGCACCATACTATGGGTTTCCCATGCATGTTTTAGCTGAAGGAAGAATCGCTTAAACCTGGAGAGTTGGGACCCATGGAATGGGTACCATGCAGTATGACTTCAAATGGTCTGCATTTGCTCATTGAACCTCACCAATGCTACCAGCCCGAAGTGTCCAACCTTATGTCTCACTCAGCTCTGGGTGTAGCTGAGGTAAATCCAGGTTGCATCTCAAGCCCTGAATGAATTATTTAAGAATTGCTATTTCACTGTCATTGTGTTTT
Source organism: Delphinapterus leucas (assembly GCF_059928025.1). NCBI lineage: Eukaryota > Metazoa > Chordata > Mammalia > Artiodactyla > Monodontidae > Delphinapterus > Delphinapterus leucas. The sequence goes on along the minus strand of NW_028322239.1, from coordinate 994,353 downwards.
TTTTTTGTAATTCATTTTGATAATGGGATTTATCGGATTTTCTCTGCTGCATTCATGCAGCTGTACACACGCTTGATTCTCCTATGGAGACATATAAATCCATGGGTTTGAAGATTCTTACTAGTCAGGTGTATTCCTAGGCGTTGAATATAGGGTGTTTATCCCATTTTGTTGAGCAAGGGGTAGGTCTGGACTATTACATATTTAACTTATGGAATGGTATCTGTGCTAATATCTATCTCTGGTTTTATGCAGCACCCCAACTCACCTTTCCCCTTAAGCAAACATAAGTTGGTTTTCTAAATTTGAGACCCTGTTCTGTTTTGTAATTCAGTTCATGTGTAGCCAAGATTACATTCGGTGTATTAGTGATATCTTATGATGTTTCATTTTCTGTGTGACTTATTTCACTTAGAATCATCGTACCTGAATCCACTCATTATGCCACGATGGGCCAGATGACATAGATTTCATTGGTGAGTGATATTCCATTGTACGTACGTACCACAACTTCTTTATCCATTTTTCGCTTTCTGGGATATTTAACTTGTACCGTAGACGAGGTTCTTGTAAACAGAGCCGTCTGAAACTTTGTGGTGGCTGTGTGTTTTTGATTTTAATTTCCCTAAGCTATAGGACCCTAAGTGGAATTGCGGTAGGCTCCGTTGCTTTGTTTTTTAGGTGTTTCAGGAAACACCATACACTTCCCCAGAGTGGCTGTTGGCAATTTACATCACACCCATCAGCATAACAAGGCTCCCTGTTCTCCATGGCCTGTGCTGCATTTCTGGATTTTAAACTTTTTTCAGATGACCCTTTTGACCGGGGGGCAGTGAGACTTCATTGTACTGCAGATTTCTTTAACATGCTTGCTTGGTTGGCCAAAAAGGGCGTATGCGTTTTTTCCTGAATATATTCAGGAAAAAACGCATACGCCCTTTTTGGCCAAGTGCATCATTGTCGACGTTCTGCCTCTTTTCCTATGCTTTAAATGCAATTCCAGTCTACCCCCTGAAATCGTTTTCCTGCAATTCTGCCCCGCTTTCAAGTCCTCTTCGCATCCTTCCTTCAATATATTTTCGGACGATAGCTGTCATTTATAACTCTGCAGGTTTGTGAATTACAGTGCCCCTGAGCTCCTTTCTTCAAATTGCTTTCTTGTGAGCTGGCCGCAAACCCGCAGGATTGCTTCAGGCCCTAATCTGGTTCCTGCACGGCATGCTGAGCCTTTGGTTAATTCCTCTTCCTGGTTGGAAATGAGCGTTAAATTTGCCCGTGCAGACACCTACAGCTAGTCTCTCATTGGTTCTCCCTATTTCTGTTCATCTTGCGCAGAAATTGCAAACTGTGCCAAACAGGAGGTTAAAGGCACTGACTCTCCAAGTGGGGAGAGTTTTAGTAAAGGGTCTGGAATTGTGAACCCGAGTAAAAGGGGACAAACCTGAGATGCATTTGAAAACGTTTCCCGGTCACATGGTGCACCATACTGTGGGTTTCCCATGCATGCTTTAGCTGAAGGAAGAATCACTTAAACCTGGAGAGTTGGGACCCATGGAATGGGTACCATGCAGTATGACTTCAAATGGTCTGCATTTGCTCATCGAACCTCACCAATGCTATCAGCCCGAAGTGTCCAACCTTATGTCTCACTCAGCTCTGGGTTTTGATGAGGTAAATCCAGGTTGCATCACAAGCCCTGAATGAATTATTTAAGAATTGCTCTCTATTTCACTGTCATTGTGTTTTGTTTTTGTAATTCATTTTGATAATTGGATTTCTCGGATTTTCTCTGCTGCCTTCATGCAGCTGTACACACGCTTGATTCTCTTATGGAGACATATAAATCCATGGGTTTGAAGATTCTTTCTAGTCAGGTGTATTCCTAGGCGTTGAATATAGGGTGTTTAGCCCATTTCGTTGAGCAAGGGGTATGTCTTGACTATTACGTATTTGACATATGGAATGGTATCTGTGCTAATTTCTAACTCTGGTTTTATGCAGCACCCCAACTCACCTTTCCCGTTACGCAAACATAAGTTGGTTTTCTAAATTTGAGACCCTGTTCTGTTTTGTAATTCAGTTCATGTGTAGCCAAGATTACATTCGGTGTATTACTGATATCTTATGATGTTTCACTTTCTGTGTGACTTATTTCTCTTAGAATCATCGTACCTGAATCCACTCATTATGCCACGACGGGCCAGATGACATAGATTTCATTGGTGAGTGATATTCCATTGTACGTACGTACCACAACTTCTTTATCCATTTTTCGCTTTCTGGGATATTTAACTTGTACCGTAGACGAGGTTCTTGTAAACAGAGCCGTCTGAAACTTTGGGGTGGCTGTGTGTTTTTGATTTTAATTTCCCTAAGCTATAGGACCATAAGTGGAAGTGCCGTAGTCTCCGTTGCTTTATTTTTGGGTGTTTCAGGAAACACCATACACTTCTCCAGAGTGGCTGTTGGCAATTTACATCCCACCCATCAGCATAACAAGGCTCCCTGTTCTCCATGGCCTGTGCTGCATTTCTGGATTTTACACTTTTTTCAGATGGCCCTTTTGACCGGGGGGCAGTGAGACTTCATTGTAGTGCAGATTTCTTTAACATGCTTGCTTGGTTGGCCAAAAAGGGCGTATGCGTTTTTACCTGAATATATTCAGAAAAAAACGCATACGCACTTTTTGGCCAAGTGCATCATTGTCGACGTTCTGCCTCTTTTCTTATGCTTTAAATGCAATTCCAGTCTACCCCCTGAAATCGTTTTCCTGCAATTCTGCCCCGCTTTCAAGTCCTCTTCGCAGCCTTCCTTCAATATATTTTTGGACGATAGCTGACATTTATAACTCTGCAGGTTTGTGAATTACAGTGCCCCTGAGCTCCTTTCTTCAAATTGCTTTCTTGTGAGCTGGCCGCAAACCCGCAGGATTGCTTCAGGCCCTAATCTGGTTCCTGCACGGCATGCTGAGCCTTTGGTTAATTCCTCTTCCTGGTTGGATATGAGCGTTAAATTTGCCCGTGCAGACACCTACAGCTAGTCTCTCATTGGTTCTCCCTATTCCTGTTCATCTTGCGCAGAAATTGCAAACTGTGCCAAACAGGAGGTTAAAGGCACTGACTCTCCAAGTGGGGAGAGTGTTAGTAAAGGGTCTGGAATTGTGAACCCGAGTAAAAGGGGACAAAAACTGAGATGCATTTGAAAACGTTTCTCGGTCACATGGTGCACCATACTGTGGGTTTCCCATGCATGCTTTAGCTGAAGGAAGAATCACTTAAACCTGGAGAGTTGGGTCCCATGGAATGGGTACCATGTAGTATGACTACAAATGGTCTGCATTTGCTCATCGAACCTCACCAATGCTATCAGCCCGAAGTGTCCAACCTTATGTCTCTCTCCGCTCTGGGTTTTGATGAGGTAAATCCAGGTTGCATCACAAGCCCTGAATGAATTATTTAAGAATTGCTCTGTATTTCACGGTCATTGTGTTTTGTTTTTGTAATTCATTTTGATAATAAGATTTATCGGATTTTCTCTGCTGCCTTCATGCAGCTGTACACACGCTTGATTCTCTTATGGAGACATATAAATCCATGGGTTTGAAGATTCTTACTAGTCAGGTGTATTCCTAGGCTTTGAATATAGGGTGTTTAGCCCATTTGGTTGAGCAAGGTGTAGGCCTTGACTATTACATGTTTGACGTATGGAATGGTATCTGTGCTAATTTCTATCTCTGGTTTTATGCAGCACCCCAACTCACCTTTCCCCTTACGCAAACATAAGTTGGTTTTCTAAATTTGAGACCCTGTTCTGTTTTGTAATTCAGTTCATGTGTAGCCAAGATTACATTCGGTGTATTAGTGATATCTTATGATGTTTCATTTTCTGTGTGACTTATTTCACTTAGAATCATCGTACCTGAATCCACTCATTATGCCACGACGGGCCAGATGACATAGATTTCATTGGTGAGTGATATTCCATTGTACGTACGTACCACAACTTCTTTATCCATTTTTCGCTTTCTGGGATATTTAACTTGTACCGTAGACGAGGTTCTTGTAAACAGAGCCGTCTGAAACTTTGGGGTGGCTGTGTGTTTTTGATTTTAATTTCCCTAAGCTATAGGACCATATGTGGAAGTCCCGTAGGCTCCGTTGCTTTGTTTTTTAGGTGTTTCAGGAAACACCATACACTTCTCCAGAGTGGCTGTTGGCAATTTACATCCCACCCATCAGCATAACAAGGCTCCCTGTTCTCAATGGCCTGTGCTGCATTTCTGGATTTTACACTTTTTTCAGATGGCCCTTTTGACCGGGGGGCAGTGAGACTTCATTGTAGTGCAGATTTCTTTAACATGCTTGCTTGGTTGGCCAAAAAGGGCGTGAACGCATACGCCCTTTTTGGCCAAGTGCATCATTGTCGACGTTCTGCCTATTTTCCTATGCTTTAAATTCAATTCCAGTCTACCCCCTGAAATCGTTTTCCTGCAATTCTGCCCCGCTTTCAAGTCCTCTTCGCAGCCTTCCTTCAATATATTTTTGGACGATAGCTGTCATTTATAACTCTGCAGGATTGTGAATTACAGTGCCCCTGAGCTCCTTTCTTCAAATCGCTTTCTTGTGAGCTGGCCGCAAACCCGCAGGATTGCTTCAGGCCCTAATCTGGTTCCTGCACGGCATGCTGAGCCTTTGGTTAATTCCTCTTCCTGGTGGGAAATGAGAATTAAATTTGCCCGTGCAGACACCTACAGCTAGTCTCTCATTGGTTCTCCCTATTCCTGTTCATCTTGCGCAGAAATTGCAAACTGTGCCAAACAGGAGGTTAAAGGCACTGACTCTCCAAGTGGGGAGAGTGTTAGTAAAGGGTCTGGAATTGTGAACCCGAGTAAAAGGGGACAAAACTGAGATGCATTTGAAAACGTTTCCCGGTCACACGGTGCACCATACTGTGGGTTTCCCATGCATGCTTTAGCTGAAGGAAGAATCGCTTAAACCTGGAGAGTTGGGACCCATGGAATGGGTACCATGCAGTATGACTTCAAATGGTCTGCATTTGCTCATCGAACCTCACCAATGCTATCAGCCCGAAGTGTCCAACCTTATGTCTCTCTCAGCTCTGGGTTTAGATGAGGTAAATCCAGGTTGCATCACAAGCCCTGAATGAATTATTTAAGAATTGTTCTCTATTTTACTGTCATTGTGTTTTGTTTTTGTAATTCATTTTGATAATAGGATTTATCGGATTTTCTCTGCTGCCTTCATGCAACTGTACACACGCTTGATTCTCTTATGGAGACATATAAATCCATGGGTTTGAAGATTTTACTAGTCAGGTGTATTCCTAGGCGTTGAATATAGGGTGTTTAGCCCATTTCGTTGAGCAAGTGGTAGGACTTGACTATTACATATTTGACTTATGGAATGGTGTCTGTGCTAATTTCTATCTCTGGTTTTATGCAGCACCCAACTCACCTTTCCCCTTAAGCAAACATAAGTTGGTTTTCTAAATTTGAGACCCTGTTCTGTTTTGTAAATCAGTTCATGTGTAGCCAAGATTACATTCCGTGTATTAGTGATATCTTATGACGTTTCATTTTCTGTGTGACTTATTTCACTTAGAATCATTGTACCTGAATTCAATCATTATGCCACGACGGGCCTGATGATATAGATTTCATTGGTGAGTGATATTGCATTGTACGTGCGTACCACAACTTCTTTATCCATTTTTCGCTTTCTGGGATATTTAACTTGTACCGTAGAACATGTTCTTGTAAACAGAGCCGTCTGAAACATTGGGGCGGCTGTGTGTTTTTGATTTTAATTTCCCTAATCTATAGGACCATAAGTGGAAGTGCCGTAGGCTCCGTTGCTTTGTTTTTTAGGTGTTTCAGGAAACACCATACACTTCTCCAGGGTGGCTGTTGGCAATTTACATCCCACCCATCAGCATAACATGGCTCCCTGTTCTCCATGGCCTGTGCTGCCTTTTTGCATTTTACACTTTTTTCAGATGGCCCTTTTGATTGGGGGGCAGTGAGACTTCATTGTAGTGCAGATTTCTCTAACATGCTTGCTTGGTTGGCCAAAAAGGGCGTATGCGTTTTTTCCTGAATATATTCAGGAAAAAACGCATACGCCCTTTTTGGCCACGTGCATCATTGTCGACGTTCTGCCTCTTTTCCTATGCTTTAAATGCAATTCCACTCTACTCCCTGAAACCGCTTTCCTGCAATTCTGCCCCCATTTCAAGTCCTCTTCGCAGCCTTCCTTCAATATATTTTTGGACAATAGCTGTCATTTATAACTTTGCAGGTTTGAGAATTAGAGTGCCCCTGAGCTCCTTTCTTCAAATCGCTTTCTTGTGAGCTGTCCGCAAATCCGCAGGATTGCTTCAGGCCCTAATCTGGTTCTGGCAAGGCATGATGAGCGTTTGGTTAATTCCGCTTCCTAGTGGGAAATGAGCATTAAATTTGCCCGTGCAGACACCTACAGCTAGTCTCTCATTCGTTCTCCCTATTCCTGTTCATCTTGCGCAGAAATTGCAAACTGTGCCAAACAGGAGGTTAAAGGCACTGACTCTCCAAGTGGGGAGAGTGTTAGTAAAGGGTCTGGAATTGTGAACCCGAGTAAAAGGGGACAAAAACTGAGATGCATTTGAAAACGTTTCCCGGTCACATGGTGCACCATACTGTGGGTTTCCCATGCATGCTTTAGCTGAAGGAAGAATCACTTAAACCTGGAGACTTGGGACCCATGGAATGGGTACCATGTAGTATGACTTCAAATGGTCTGCATTTGCTCATCGAACCTCACCAATGCTATCAGCCCGAAGTGTCCAACCTTATGTCTCACTCAGCTCTGGGTTTAGATGAGGTAAATCCAGGTTGCATCACAAGCCCTGAATGAATTATTTAAGAATTGCTCTCTATTTCACTGTCATTGTGTTTGGTTTTTTAATTCATTTTGATAATGGGATTTATCAGATTTTCTCTGCTGCCTTCATGCAGCTGTACACACGCTTGATTCTCTTATGGAGACATATAAATCCATGGGTTTGAAGATTCTTACTAGTCAGGTGTATTCCTAGGCGTTGAATATAGGGTGTTTAGCCCATTTCGTTGAGCAAGGGTTATGTCTTGACTATTACGTATTTGACATATGGAATGGTATCTGTGCTAATTTCTAACTCTGGTTTTATGCAGCACCCCAACTCACCTTTCCCCTTACGGAAACATAAGTTGGTTTTCTAAATTTGAGATCCTGTTCTGTTTTGTAATTCAGTTCATGTGTAGCCAAGATTACATTCCGTGCATTAGTGATGTCTTATGATGTTTCATTTTCTGTGTGACTTATTTCACTTAGAATCATCGTACCTGAATCCACTCATTATGCCACGACGGGCCAGATGACATAGATTTCATTGGTGAGTGATATTCCATTGTACGTACGTACCACAACTTCTTTATCTATTTCACGCTTTCTGGGATATTTAACTTGTACCGTAGACGAGGTTCTTGTAAACAGAGCCGTCTGAAACTTTGGGGTGGCTGTGTGTTTTTGATTTTAATTTCCCTAAGCTATAGGACCATAAGTGGAAGTCCCGTAGGCTCCGTTGCTTTGTTTTTTAGGTGTTTCAGGAAACACCATACACTTCTCCAGAGTGGCTGTTGGCAATTTACATCCCACCCATCAGCATAACAAGGCTCCCTGTTCTCCATGGCCTGTGCTGCATTTCTGGATTTTACACTTTTTTCAGATGGCCCTTTTGACCGGGGGGCAGTGAGACTTCATTGTACTGCAGATTTCTTAAACATGCTTGCTTGGTTGGCCAAAAAGGGCGTATGCGTTTTTTCCTGAATATATTCGGTAAGAAACGCATACGCCCTTTTTGGCCAAGTGCATCATTGTCGACGTTCGGCCTCTTTTCCTATGCTTTAAATGCAATTACAGTCTGCCCCCTGAAATCGTTTTCCTGCAATTCTGCCCCTCTTTCAAGTCCTCTTCGCAGCCTTCCTTCAATATATTTTCGGACGATAGCTGTCATTTATAACTCTGCAGGTTTGTGAATTACAGTGCCCCTGAGCTCCTTTCTTCAAATCGCTTTCTTGTGAGCTGGCCGCAAACCCGCAGGATTGCTTCAGGCCCTAATCTGGTTCCTGCACGGCATGCTGAGCCTTTGGTTAATTCCTCTTCCTGGTTGGATATGAGCGTTAAATTTGCCCGTGCAGACACCTACAGCTAGTCTCTCATTGGTTCTCCCTATTCCTGTTCATCTTGCGCAGAAATTGCAAACTGTGCCAAACAGGAGGTTAAAGGCACTGACTCTCCAAGTGGGGAGAGTGTTAGTAAAGGGTCTGGAATTGTGAACCCGAGTAAAAGGGGACAAAAACTGAGATGCATTTGAAAACGTTTCTCGGTCACATGGTGCACCATACTGTGGGTTTCCCATGCATGCTTTAGCTGAAGGAAGAATCACTTAAACCTGAAGAGTTGGGTCCCATGGAATGGGTACCATGTAGTATGACTACAAATGGTCTGCATTTGCTCATCGAACCTCACCAATGCTATCAGCCCGAAGTGTCCAACCTTATGTCTCTCTCCGTTCTGGGTTTTGATGAGGTAAATCCAGGTTGCATCACAAGCCCTGAATGAATTATTTAAGAATTGCTCTCTATTTCACGGTCATTGTGTTTTGTTTTTGTAATTCATTTTGATAATAAGATTTATCGGATTTTCTCTGCTGCCTTCATGCAGCTGTACACACGCTTGATTCTCTTATGGAGACATATAAATCCATGGGTTTGAAGATTCTTACTAGTCAGGTGTATTCCTAGGCGTTGAATATAGGGTGTTTAGCCCATTTCTTTGAGCAAGGGGTAGGCCTTGACTATTACATATTTGACGTATGGAATGGTATCTGTGCTAATTTCTATCTCTGGTTTTATGCAGCACCCCAACTCACCTTTCCCCTTACGCAAACATAAGTTGGTTTTCTAAATTTGAGACCCTGTTCTGTTTTGTAATTCAGTTCATGTGTAGCCAAGATTACATTCGGTGTATTAGTGATATCTTATGATGTTTCATTTTCTGTGTGACTTATTTCACTTAGAATCATCGTACCTGAATGCACTCATAATGCCACGACGGGCCAGATGACATAGATTTCATTGGTGAGTGATATTCCATTGTACGTACGTACCACAACTTCTTTATCCATTTTTCGCTTTCTGGGATATTTAACTTGTACCGTAGACGAGGTTCTTGTAAACAGAGCCGTCTGAAACTTTGGGGTGGCTGTGTGTTTTTGATTTTAATTTCCCTAAGCTATAGGACCATATGTGGAAGTCCCGTAGGCTCCGTTGCTTTGTTTTTTAGGTGTTTCAGGAAACACCATACACTTCTCCAGAGTGGCTGTTGGCAATTTACATCCCACCCATCAGCATAACAAGGCTCCCTGTTCTCAATGGCCTGTGCTGCATTTCTGGATTTTACACTTTTTTCAGATGGCCCTTTTGACCGGGGGGCAGTGAGACTTCATTGTAGTGCAGATTTCTTTAACATGCTTGCTTGGTTGGCCAAAAAGGGCGTGAACGCATACGCCCTTTTTGGCCAAGTGCATCATTGTCGACGTTCTGCCTATTTTCCTATGCTTTAAATTCAATTCCAGTCTACCCCCTGAAATCGTTTTCCTGCAATTCTGCCCCGCTTTCAAGTCCTCTTCGCAGCCTTCCTTCAATATATTTTTGGACGATAGCTGTCATTTATAACTCTGCAGGATTGTGAATTACAGTGCCCCTGAGCTCCTTTCTTCAAATCGCTTTCTTGTGAGCTGGCCGCAAACCCGCAGGATTGCTTCAGGCCCTAATCTGGTTCCTGCACGGCATGCTGAGCCTTTGGTTAATTCCTCTTCCTGGTGGGAAATGAGAATTAAATTTGCCCGTGCAGACACCTACAGCTAGTCTCTCATTGGTTCTCCCTATTCCTGTTCATCTTGCGCAGAATTTGCAAACTGTGCCAAACAGGAGGTTAAAGGCACTGACTCTCCAAGTGGGGAGAGTGTTAGTAAAGGGTCTGGAATTGTGAACCCGAGTAAAAGGGGACAAAACTGAGATGCATTTGAAAACGTTTCCCGGTCACACGGTGCACCATACTGTGGGTTTCCCATGCATGCTTTAGCTGAAGGAAGAATCGCTTAAACCTGGAGAGTTGGGACCCATGGAATGGGTACCATGCAGTATGACTTCAAATGGTCTGCATTTGCTCATCGAACCTCACCAATGCTATCAGCCCGAAGTGTCCAACCTTATGTCTCTCTCAGCTCTGGGTTTAGATGAGGTAAATCCAGGTTGCATCACAAGCCCTGAATGAATTATTTAAGAATTGTTCTCTATTTTACTGTCATTGTGTTTTGTTTTTGTAATTCATTTTGATAATAGGATTTATCGGATTTTCTCTGCTGCCTTCATGCAACTGTACACACGCTTGATTCTCTTATGGAGACATATAAATCCATGGGTTTGAAGATTTTACTAGTCAGGTGTATTCCTAGGCGTTGAATATAGGGTGTTTAGCCCATTTCGTTGAGCAAGTGGTAGGACTTGACTATTACATATTTGACTTATGGAATGGTGTCTGTGCTAATTTCTATCTCTGGTTTTATGCAGCACCCAACTCACCTTTCCCCTTAAGCAAACATAAGTTGGTTTTCTAAATTTGAGACCCTGTTCTGTTTTGTAAATCAGTTCATGTGTAGCCAAGATTACATTCCGTGTATTAGTGATATCTTATGACGTTTCATTTTCTGTGTGACTTATTTCACTTAGAATCATTGTACCTGAATTCAATCATTATGCCACGACGGGCCTGATGATATAGATTTCATTGGTGAGTGATATTGCATTGTACGTGCGTACCACAACTTCTTTATCCATTTTTCGCTTTCTGGGATATTTAACTTGTACCGTAGAACATGTTCTTGTAAACAGAGCCGTCTGAAACATTGGGGCGGCTGTGTGTTTTTGATTTTAATTTCCCTAATCTATAGGACCATAAGTGGAAGTGCCGTAGGCTCCGTTGCTTTGTTTTTTAGGTGTTTCAGGAAACACCATACACTTCTCCAGGGTGGCTGTTGGCAATTTACATCCCACCCATCAGCATAACATGGCTCCCTGTTCTCCATGGCCTGTGCTGCCTTTTTGCATTTTACACTTTTTTCAGATGGCCCTTTTGATTGGGGGGCAGTGAGACTTCATTGTAGTGCAGATTTCTCTAACATGCTTGCTTGGTTGGCCAAAAAGGGCGTATGCGTTTTTTCCTGAATATATTCAGGAAAAAACGCATACGCCCTTTTTGGCCACGTGCATCATTGTCGACGTTCTGCCTCTTTTCCTATGCTTTAAATGCAATTCCACTCTACTCCCTGAAACCGCTTTCCTGCAATTCTGCCCCCATTTCAAGTCCTCTTCGCAGCCTTCCTTCAATATATTTTTGGACAATAGCTGTCATTTATAACTTTGCAGGTTTGAGAATTAGAGTGCCCGTGAGCTCCTTTCTTCAAATCGCTTTCTTGTGAGCTGTTCGCAAATCCGCAGGATTGCTTCAGGCCCTAATCTGGTTCTGGCAAGGCATGATGAGCGTTTGGTTAATTCCGCTTCCTAGTGGGAAATGAGCATTAAATTTGCCCGTGCAGACACCTACAGCTAGTCTCTCATTCGTTCTCCCTATTCCTGTTCATCTTGCGCAGAAATTGCAAACTGTGCCAAACAGGAGGTTAAAGGCACTGACTCTCCAAGTGGGGAGAGTGTTAGTAAAGGGTCTGGAATTGTGAACCCGAGTAAAAGGGGACAAAAACTGAGATGCATTTGAAAACGTTTCCCGGTCACATGGTGCACCATACTGTGGGTTTCCCATGCATGCTTTAGCTGAAGGAAGAATCACTTAAACCTGGAGAGTTGGGACCCATGGAATGGGTACCATGTAGTATGACTTCAAATGGTCTGCATTTGCTCATCGAACCTCACCAATGCTATCAGCCCGAAGTGTCCAACCTTATGTCTCACTCAGCTCTGGGTTTAGATGAGGTAAATCCAGGTTGCATCACAAGCCCTGAATGAATTATTTAAGAATTGCTCTCTATTTCACTGTCATTGTGTTTGGTTTTTTAATTCATTTTGATAATGGGATTTATCAGATTTTCTCTGCTGCCTTCATGCAGCTGTACACACGCTTGATTCTCTTATGGAGACATATAAATCCATGGGTTTGAAGATTCTTACTAGTCAGGTGTATTCTTAGGCGTTGAATATAGGGTGTTTAGCCCATTTCGTTGAGCAAGGGGTATGTCTTGACTATTACGTATTTGACATATGGAATGGTATCTGTGCTAATTTCTAACTCTGGTTTTATGCAGCACCCCAACTCACCTTTCCCGTTACGGAAACATAAGTTGGTTTTCTAAATTTGAGACCCTGTTCTGTTTTGTAATTCAGTTCATGTGTAGCCAAGATTACATTCCGTGCATTAGTGATGTCTTATGATGTTTCATTTTCTGTGTGACTTATTTCACTTAGAATCATCGTACCTGAATCCACTCATTATGCCACGACGGGCCAGATGACATAGATTTCATTGGTGAGTGATATTCCATTGTACGTACGTACCACAACTTCTTTATCCATTTCTCGCTTTCTGGGATATTTAACTTGTACCGTAGACGAGGTTCTTGTAAACAGAGCCGTCTGAAACTTTGGGGTGGCTGTGTGTTTTTGATTTTAATTTCCGTAACCTATAGGACCATAAGTGGAAGTCCCGTAGGCTCCGTTGCTTTGTTTTTTAGGTGTTTCAGGAAACACCATACACTTCTCCAGAGTGGCTGTTGGCAATTTACATCCCACCCATCAGCATAACAAGGCTCCCTGTTCTCCATGGCCTGTGCTGCATTTCTGGATTTTACACTTTTTTCAGATGGCCCTTTTGACCGGGGGGCAGTGAGACTTCATTGTAGTGTAGATTTCTTAAACATGCTTGCTTGGTTGGCCAAAAAGGGCGTATGCGTTTTTTCCTGAATATATTCGGTAAGAAACGCATATGCCCTTTTTGGCCAAGTGCATCATTGTCGACGTTCTGCCTCTTTTCCTATGCTTTAAATGCAATTCCAGTCTACCCCCTTATATCGTTTTCCTGCAATTCTGCCCCGCTTTCAAGTCCTCTTTGCAGCCTTCCTTCAATATATTTTTGGACGATAGCTGACATTTATAACTCTGCAGGTTTGTGAATTGCAGTGCCCCTGAGCTCCTTTCTTCAAATCGCTTTCTTGTGAGCTGGCTGCAAACCCTCAGGATTGCTTCAGGCCCTAATCTGTTTCCGGCTCGGCATGCTGAGCCTTTGGTTAATTCCTGTTCGTGGTGGGAAATGAGCGTTAAATTAGCCCGTGCAGACACCTACAGCTAGTCTCTCATTGGTTCTCTCTATTCCTGTTCATCTCGCGGAAAAATTGCAAACTGTGCCAAAAGCAGGTTAAAGGCACTGACTCTCCAAGTGGGGAGAGTGTTAGTAAAGGGTCTGGAATTGTGAACCCGACTAAAATGGGACGAAAACTGAGATGCATTTGAAAACGTTTCCCGGTCACACGGTGCACCATACTGTGGGTTTCCCATGCATGTTTTAGCTGAAGGAAGAATTGCTTAAACCTGGAGAGTTGGGACCCATGGAATGGGTACCATGCAGTATGACTTCAAATGGTCTGCATTTGCTCATCGAACCTCACCTATGCTATCAGCCTGAAGTGTCCAACCTTATGTCTCACTCAGCTCTGGGTGTAGATGAGGTAAATCCAGGTTGCATCACAAGCCCTGAATGAATTATTTAAGAATTGCTCTCTATTTCACTGTGATTCTGTTTTGTTATTGTAATTCATTTTGATAATGGGATTTATCGGATTTTCTCTGCTGCCTTCATGCAGCTGTACACACGCTTGATTCTCTTATGGAGACATATAAATCCATGGGTTTGAAGATTCTTACTAGTCAGGTGTATTCCTAGGCGTTGAATATAGGGTGTTTAGCCCATTTCGTTGAGCAAGGTGTAGGTCTTGACTATTACATATTTGACATATGGAATGGTATCTGTGCTAATTTCTAACTCTGGTTTTATGCAGCACCCCAACTCACCTTTCCCCTTACGCAAACATAAGTTGGTTTTCTAAATTTGAGACCCTGTTCTGTTTTGTAATTCAGTTCATGTGTAGCCAAGATTACATTCGGTGTATTAGTGATATCTTATGATGTTTCATTTTCTGTGTGACTTATTTCACGTAGAATCGTCGTAACTGAATCCACTCATTATGCCACGACGGGCCAGATGACATAGAATTCATTGGTGAGTGATATTCCATTGTACGCACGTACCACAACTTCTTTATCCATTTTTCGCTTTCTCGGATATTTTACTTTTACCGTAGACGAGGTTCTTGTAAACAGAGCCGTCTGAATCTTTGGGGTGGCTGTGTGTTTTTGATTTTAATTTCCCTAAGCTATAGGACCATAAGTGGAAGTGCCGGAGGCTCCGTTGCTTTGTTTTTTGGTGTTTCAGGAAACACCATACACTTCTCCAGAGTGGCTGTTGGCAATTTACATCCCCCCCATCAGCATAGCAAGGCTCCCTGTTCTCTATGGCCTGTGCTGCATTTCTGGATTTTACACATTTTTCAGATGGCCCTTTTGACCGGTGGGCAGTGAGACTTCATTGTAGTGCAGATTTCTTTAACATGCTTGCTTGGTTGGCCAAAAAGGGCGTATGCGTTTTTTCCTGAATATATTCAGGAAAAAACATATATGCCCTTTTTGGCCAAGTGCATCATTGTCGACGTTCTGCCTCTTTTCCTATGCTTTAAATGCAATTCCAGTCTACCCCCTTATATCGTTTTCCTGCAATTCTGCCCCGCTTTCAAGTCCTCTTCGCAGCCTTCCTTCAATATATTTTTGGACGATAGCTGACATTTATAACTCTGCAGGTTTGTGAATTGCAGTGCCCCTGAGCTCCTTTCTTCAAATCGCTTTCTTGTGAGCTGGCTGCAAACCCTCAGGATTGCTTCAGGCCCTAATCTGTTTCCGGCTCGGCATGCTGAGCCTTTGGTTAATTCCTCTTCGTGGTGGGAAATGAGCGTTAAATTAGCCCGTGCAGACACCTACAGCTAGTCTCTCATTGGTTCTCTCTATTCCTGTTCATCTCGCGGAAAAATTGCAAACTGTGCCAAAAGCAGGTTAAAGGCACTGACTCTCCAAGTGGGGAGAGTGTTAGTAAAGGGTCTGGAATTGTGAACCCGACTAAAATGGTACGAAAACTGAGATGCATTTGAAAACGTTTCCCGGTCACACGGTGCACCATACTGTGGGTTTCCCATGCATGTTTTAGCTGAAGGAAGAATTGCTTAAACCTGGAGAGTTGGGACCCATGGAATGGGTACCATGCAGTATGACTTCAAATGGTCTGCATTTGCTCATCGAACCTCACCTATGCTATCAGCCTGCAGTGTCCAACCTTATGTCTCACTCAGCTCTGGGTGTAGATGAGGTAAATCCAGGTTGCATCACAAGCCCTGAATGAATTATTTAAGAATTGCTCTCTATTTCACTGTCATTCTGTTTTGTTATTGTAATTCATTTTGATAATGGGATTTATCGGATTTTCTCTGCTGCCTTCATGCAGCTGTACACACGCTTGATTCTCTTATGGAGACATATAAATCCATGGGTTTGAAGATTCTTACTAGTCAGGTGTATTCCTAGGCGTTGAATATAGGGTGTTTAGCCCATTTCGTTGAGCAAGTTGTAGGTCTTGACTATTACATATTTGACATATGGAATGGTATCTGTGCTAATTTCTAACTCTGGTTTTATGCAGCACCCCAACTCACCTTTCCCCTTACGCAAACATAAGTTGGTTTTCTAAATTTGAGACCCTGTTCTGTTTTGTAATTCAGTTCATGTGTAGCCAAGATTACATTCGGTGTATTAGTGACACCTTATGATGTTTCATTTTCTGTGTGACTTATTTCACGTAGAATCATCGTAACTGAATCCACTCATTATGCCACGACGGGCCAGATGACATAGAATTCATTGGTGAGTGATATTCCATTGTACGCACGTACCACAACTTCTTTATCCATTTTTCGCTTTCTCGGATATTTTACTTTTACCGTAGACGAGGTTCTTGTAAACAGAGCCGTCTGAAACTTTGGGGTGGCTGTGTGTTTTTGATTTTAATTTCCCTAAGCTATAGGACCATAAGTGGAAGTGCCGGAGGCTCCGTTGCTTTGTTTTTTGGTGTTTCAGGAAACACCATACACTTCTCCAGAGTGGCTGTTGGCAATTTACATCCCACCCATCAGCATAACAAGGCTCCCTGTTCTCTATGGCCTGTGCTGCATTTCTGGATTTTACACATTTTTCAGATGGCCCTTTTGACCGGTGGGCAGTGAGACTTCATTGTAGTGCAGATTTCTTTAACATGCTTGCTTGGTTGGCCAAAAAGGGCGTATGCGTTTTTTCCTGAATATATTCAGGAAAAAACGTATACACCCTTTTTGGCCAAGTGCATCATTGTCGACCTGCTGCCTCTTTTCCTATGCTTTAAATGCAATTCCAGTCTACCCCCTGAAATCGTTTTCCTGCAATTCTTCCCCGCTTTCAAGTCCTCTTCGCAGCCTTCCTTCAATATATTTTTGGACGATAGCTGTCATTTATAACTCGGCAGGATTGTGAATTACAGTGCCCCTGAGCTCCTTTCTTCAAATCGCTTTCTTGTGAGCTGGCCGCAAACCCGCAGGATTGCTTCAGGCCCTAATCTGGTTCCTCCATGGCATGCTGAGCCTTTGGTTAATTCCTCTTCCTGGTTGGAAATGAGCGTTAAATTTGCCCATGCAGACACCTACAGCTAGTCTCTCATTGGTTCTCCCTATTCCTGTTCATCTTGCGCAGAAATTGCAAACTGTGCCAAACAGCAGGTTAAAGGCACTGACTCTCCAAGTGGGGAGAGTGTTAGTAAAGGGTCTGGAATTTTGAACCCGAGTAAAAGGGGACAAAAACTGAGATGCATTTGAAAACGTTTCCCGGTCACATGGTGCACCATACTGTGGGTTTCCCATGCATGCTTTAGCTGAAGGAAGAATCACTTAAACCTGGCGAGTTGGGACCCATGGAATGGGTACCATGCAGTATGACTTCAAATGGCCTGCATTTGCTCATCGAAACTCACCAATGTTATCAGCCCGAAGTGTACAACCTTATGTCTCACTCAGCTCTGGGTGTAGATGAGTTAAATCCAGGTTGCATCACAAGACCTGAATGAATTATATAAGAATTGCTCTCTATTTCACTGTCATTGTGTTTTGATTTTGTAATTCATTTTGATATTTGGATTTATCGGATTTTCTCTGCTGCTTTCATGCAGCTGTACAAACGCTTGATTCTCTTATGGAGACATATAAATCCATGGGTTTGAATATTCTTACTAGTCAGGTGTATTCCTAGGTGTTGAATATAGGGTGTTTAGCCCATTTGGTTGAGCAAGGGGTAGGTCTTGACTATTACATATTTGACGTATGGAATGATATCTGTGCTAATTTCTATCTCTGGTTTTATGCAGCACCCCAACTCACCTTTCCCCTTATGCAAACATAAGTTGGTTTTCTAAATTTGAGACCCTGTTCTGTTTTGTAATTCAGTTCATGTGTAGCCAAGATTACATTCGGTGTATTAGTGATATCTTATGATGTTTCATTTTCTGTGTGACTTATTTCACTTAGAATCATCGTACCTGCATCCACTCATTATGCCACGACGGGCCAGATGACATAGATTTCATTGGTGAGTGATATTCCATTGTACGTACGTTCCACAACTTATTTACCCATTTTTCGCTTTCTGGGATATTTAACTTGTACCGTAGACGAGGTTCTTGTAAACAGAGCCGTCTGAAACATTGGGGTGGCTGTGTGTTTTTGATTTTAATTTCCCTAAGCTATAGGACCATAAGTGGAAGTGCCGTAGGCTCCGTTGCTTTGTTTTTTAGTTGTTTCAGGAAACACCATACACTTCTCCAGAGTGGCTGTTGGCAATTTACATCCCACCCATCAGCATAACAAGGCTCCCTGTTCTCCATGGCCTGTGCTGCATTTCTGGATTTTACACTTTTTTCAGATGGCCCTTTTGACCGGGGGGCAGTGAGACTTCATTGTAGTGCAGATTTCTTTAACATGCTTGCTTGGTTGGCCAAAAAGGGCGTATGCGTTTTTTCCTGAATATATTCAGGAAAAAACGTATACGCCCTTTTTGGTCAAGTGCATCATTGTCGACGTTCTGCCTCTTTTCCTATGCTTTAAATCCAATTCCAGTCTACCCCCTGAAATCGTTTTCCTGCAATTCTGCCCCGCTTTCCAGTCCTCTTCGCAGCCTTCCTTCAATATATTTTCGGACGATAGCTGTCATTTATAACTCTGCAGGTTTGTGAATTACAGTGCCCCTGAGCTCCTTTCTTCAAATCGCTTTCTTGTGAGCTGGCCGCAAACCCGCAGGATTGCTTCAGGCCCTAATCTGTTTCCAGCTCGGCATGCTGAGCCTTTGGTTAATTCCTCTTCGTGGTGGGAAATGAGCGTTAAATTAGCCCGTGCAGACACCTACAGCTAGTCTCTCATTGGTTCTCCCTATTCCTGTTCATCTTGCGCAGAAATTGCAAACTGTGCCAAACAGCAGGTTAAAGGCACTGACTCTCCAAGTGGGGAGACTGTTAGTAAAGGGTCAGGAATTGTGAACCCGAGTAAAAGGGGACAAAAACTGAGATGCATTTGAAAACGTTTCCCGGTCACACGGTGCACCATACTGTGGGTTTCCCATGCATGTTTTAGCTAAAGGAAGAATCGCTTAAACCTGGAGAGTTGGGACCCATGGAATGGGTACCATGCAGTATGACTTCAAATGGTCTGCATTTGCTCATCGAACCTCACCAATGCTATCAGCCTGAAGTGTCCAACCTTATGTCTCTCTCAGCTCTGGGTGTAGATGAGGTAAATCCAGGTTGCATCACAACCCTGAATGAATTATTTAAGAATTGCTCTCTATTTCACTGTCATTGTGTTTTGTTTTTGTAATTCATTTTGATAATGGGATTTATCGGATTTTCTCTGCTGCCTTCATGCAGCTGTACACACGCTTGATTCTCTTATGGAGACATATAAATCCATGGGTTTGAAGATTCTTACTAGTCAGGTGTATTCCTAGGTGTTGAATATAGGGTGTTTAGCCCATTTCGTTGAGCAAGCAGTAGGTCTGGTCTATTACTTATTTGGCTTATGGAACGGTATCTGTGCTAATTTCAATCTCTGGTTTTATGCAGCACCCCAACTCACCTTTCCCCATAAGCAAGCATAAGTTGGTTTTCTAAATTTGAGACCCTGTTCTGTTTTGTAATTCAGTTCATGTGTAACCAAGTTTACATTCCGTGTATTAGTGATATCTTATGATGTTTCTTTTTCTGTGTGACTTATTTCACGTAGAATCATCGTACCTGAATACTCTCATTATGCCGCTATGGGCCTGATGACATAGATATAATTGCTGAGTGATATTCCATTGTACGTATGTACCAGAACTTCTTTATCCATTTTTCACTTTCTGGGATATTTAACTCGTACCGTAGATGAGGTTCTTGTAAACAGAGCCGTCCCAAACTTTGGGGTGGCTGTGTGTTTTTGATTTTAATTTCCCAAAGCTATAGGACCATAAGTGGAAGTGCCATAGGCTGTGTTGCTTTGTTTCCTACGTGTTTCAGGAAACACCATACACTTCTCCAGAGTGGCTGTTGGCAATTTACATCCCGTAAATCAATATTATAAGGCTCCCTGTTCTCCATGGCCTGTCCTGTCTTTCTGGATTTTACACTTTTTTCAGATGACCCTTTTGACTGGGGCGCAGTGAGACTTCATTGTAGTGCAGATTTCCTGTACACGCTTGCTTGGTTGGCCAAAAAGTGCGTATGCGTTTTTTCCTGAATATATTAAGGAAAAAACGCTTACGCCCATTTTGGCCAAGTGCATCATTGTCAACATTCTGTCACTTTTCCTGTGCTTTAAGTGCAATTCCAGTCTACCCCCTGAAATCGTTTTCCTGGAATTCTGCCCTGCTTTCTAGTCCTCTTCGCAGACTTACTTCAATATATTTTTGGACGATAGCTGTCATTCATAACTCTGCAGGTTTGTGAATTACAGTGCCCCTGAGCTCCTTTCTTCAACTCGCATTCTTCTGAGCTGGCTGCAAAACCGCAGGATTGCTTCAGTCCCTAATCTGTTTCTGGCAGGGCACGCTGAGCCTTTGATTAATTCCTCTTCTTGGTGGGCAGCGAGCGATACATTTGCCCGTACATTCTCCTACAGCTAGTCTCTCATTGGTTCTCCCTATTCCTGTTCATCTTGCGCAGAAATTGCAAACTGTGCCAAACAGGAGGTTAAAGGCACTGACTCTCCGAGTGGGGAGAGTGTTAGTGAAGGTTCTGGAATAGTGAACCCGAGTACCAGGGGACAAAAACTGAGATGCATTTGAAAACATTTCCCAATCACCCAGTGTACCATAGTCTGGGTTTCCCATGCGTGTTTTAGCTGAAGGAAGAATCACTTAAACGTGGAGAGTTGGGACCCATGGAATGGGTACCATGCAGTGTGACTTCAAATGGTCTGCATTTGCTCATCGAACCTCACCAATGCTATCAGCCTGTAAGTGTCCAACCTTATGTCTCTCTCAGCTCTGGGTTTAGATGAGGTAAATCCAGGTTGCATCACAAGCCCTGAATGAATTATTTAAGAATTGCTCTCTATTTCACTGTCATTGTGTTTTGTTTTTGTAATTCATTTTGATAATAGGATTTATCGGATTTTCTCTGCTGCCTTCATGCAGCTGTACACACGCTTGATTCTCTTATGGAGACATATAAATCCATGGGTTTGAAGATTCTTACTAGTCAGGTGTATTCCTAGGCGTTGAATATAGGGTGTTTACCTCATTTCGTTGAGCAAGAGGTAGGTCTTGACTATTACATATTTGACGTATGGAATGGTATCTGTGCTAATTTCTATCTCTGGTTTATGCAGCACCCCAACTCACCTTTCCCCTTAAGTAAACATAAGTTGGTTTTCTAAATTTGAGACCCTGTTCTGTTTTGGAATTCAGTTCATGTGTAGCCAAGATTACATTCCGTGTATTAGTGATATCTTATGATGTTTCATTTTCTGTGTGACTTATTTCACTTAGAATCATCGTACCTGAATCCACTCATTATGCCAGGACGGGCCAGATGACATAGACTTCATTGGTGAGTGATATTCCATTGTACGTACGTACCACAACTTCTTTATCCATTTTTCGCTTTCTGGGATATTTAACTTGTACCGTAGACGAGGTTCTTGTAAACAGAGCCGTCTGAAACTTTGGGGTGGCTGTGTGTTTTTGATTTTAATTTCCCTAAGCTATAGGACCGTAAGTGGAAGTGCCGTAGGCTCCGTTGCTTTGTTTTTTAGGTGTTTCAGGAAACACCATACACTTCTCCAGAGTGGCTGTTGGCAATTTACATCCCACCCATCAGCATAACAAGGCTCCCTGTTCTCCATGGCCTGTGCTGCATTTCTGGATTTTACACTTTTTTCAGATGGCCCTTTTGACCGGGGGGCAGTGAGACTTCATTGTAGTGCAGATTTCTTTAACATGCTTGCTTGGTTGGCCAAAAAGGGCGTATGCGTTTTTTCCTGAATATATTCAGGAAAAAACGCATACGCCCTTTTTGGCCAAGTGCATCATTGTGGACGTTCTGCCTCTTTTCCTATGCTTTAAATGCAATTCCTGTCTACCCCCTGAAATCGTTTTCCTGCAATTCTGCCCCGCTTTCAAGTCCTCTTCGCAGCCTTCCTTCAATATATTTTTGGACGATAGCTGTCATTTATAACTCTGCAGGTTTGTGAATTACAGTGCCCCTGAGCTCCTTTCTTCAAATCGCTTTCTTGTGAGCTGGCCGCAAACCCGCAGGATTGCTTCAGGCCCTAATCTGGTTCCGGCACGGCATGCTGAGCATTAGGTTAATTCCTCTTCCTGGCAGGAAATGAGCGTTAAATTTGCCCGTGCAGACACCTACAGCTAGTCTCTCATTCGTTCTCCCTATTCCTGTTCATCTTGCGCAGAAATTGCAAACTGTGCCAAACAGGAGGTTAAAGCACTGACTCTACAAGTAGGGAGAGTGTTAGTAAAGGGTCTGGAATGCTGAACCCGAGTAAAAGGGGACAAAAACTGCGATGCATTTGAAAACGTTTCCCGGTCACACGGTGCACCATACTGTGGGTTTCCCATGCATGTATTAGCTGAAGGAAGAATCCCTTAAACCTGGTGAGTTGGGACCCATGGAATGGGTACCATGCAGTATGCCTTCAAAGGGTCTGCATTTGTTCATCGAACCTCACCAATGCTACCAGCCTGAAGTGCCCAACCTTATTTCTCACTCAGCTCTGGATGTAGATGTGGTAAATCCAGGTTGCATCACAAGCCCTGAATGAATTATTTAAGAATTGCTCTCTATTTCACTGTCCTTGTGTGTTTTTTTTGTAATTCATTTTGATAATGGGATTTATCGGATTTTCTCTGCTGCATTCATGCAGCTGTACACACGCTTCATTCTCTTACGGAGACATATAAATCCATGGGTTTCAAGATTCTTACTAGTCAGGTGTATTCCAAGGCGTTGAATATGGCGTGTTTAGCCCATTTCGTTGAGCAAGGGGTAGGTCTTGACTATTACATATTTGGCTTATGGAAAGGTATCTGTGCTAATTTCTATCTCTGGTTTTATGCAGCACCCCAACTCACCTTTCCCCTTAAGCAAGCATAAGTTGGTTTTCTAAATTTGAGACCCTGTTCTGTTTTGTAATTCAGTTCATGTGTAGCCAAGTTTACATTCCGTGTATTAGTGATATCTTATGATGTTTCATTTTCTTTGTGACTCATTTCTCTTAGAATCATCGTACCTGAATCCACTCATTATGCCGCGACGGGCCTGATGACATAGATTTCATTGCTGAGTTGTATTCCATTGTACGTATGTACCACAACTTCTTTATCCATTTTTCATATTCTGGGATATTTAACGTGTACTGTAGACGAGGTTCTTGTAAACAGAGCCGTCCGAAACTTTGGGGTGGCTCTGTGTTTTTGATTTTAATTTCCCTAAGCTATACGACCATAATTGGAAGTGCCGTAGGCTCCGTTGCTTTGTTTTTTAGGTGTTCCAGGAAACACCATACACTTTTCCAGAGTGGCTGTTGGCAATTTACATCCCACCCATCAGCATAACAAGGCTCCCTGTTCTCCATGGCCTGTGCTGCCTTTCTGGATTTTACACTTTTTTCAGATGGCCCTTTTGACCGTGGGGCAGTGAGACTTCATTGTAGTGCAGATTTCTTTAACATGCTTGCTTGGTTGGCCAAAAAGGGCGTATGCGTTTTTTCCTGTATATTCAGGAAAAAACGCATACGCCCTTTTTAGTCAAGAGCATCATTGTCGACGTTTTGCCTCTTTTCCTATGCTTTAAATGCAATTCCCGTCTACCCCCTGAAATCGTTTTCCTGCAATTCTGCCCCGCTTTCAAGTTCTCTTCGCAGCCTTCCTTCAATATATTTTTGGACGATAGCTGTCATTTATAACTCTGCAGGTTTGTGAGTTACAGTGTCCCTGAGCTCCTTTCTTCAACTCGCTATCTTGTGAGCTGGTCGCAAACCCACAGGATTGCTTCAGGCCCTAATCTGCTTCCAGCACGGCATGTTGAGCCTTAGGTTATTTCCTCTTCCTGGCGGGAAATGAGCGTTAAATTTGCCCGTGCAGACACCTACAGCTAGTCTCTCATTGGTTCTCCCTATTCCTGTTCATCTTGAGCAGAAATTGCAAACTGTGCCAAAGAGGAGGTTAAAGCACTGACTCTCCAAGTAGGGAGAGTGTTAGTAAAGGGTCTGGAATGGTGAACCCGAGTAAAAGGGGAGGAAAACTGAGATGCATTTGCAAACGTTTGCCGATCACACGGTGCACCATACTGTGGGTTTCCCATGCATGTTTTAGCTGAAGGAAGAATCCCTTAAACCTGGAGAGTTGGGACCCTTGGAATGGGTACCATGCAGTATGACTTCAAAGTGTCTGCATTTCCTCACTGAACCTCACCAATGCTATCAGCCCGAAGTGCCCAACCTTATGTCTCACTCAGCTCTGGGTGTAGATGTGGTAAATCCAGGTTGCATCACAAACCCTGAATGAATTATTTAAGAATTGCTCTCTATTTCACTGTCCTTGTGTTTTGTTTTTGTAATATATTTTGATAATGGGATTTATCGGATTTTCTCTGCTGCATTCATGCAGCTGTACACACGTTTGATTCTCTTATGGAGACATATAAATCCATGGGTTTGAAGATACTTACTAGTCAGGTGTATTCCTAGGCGTTGAATATAGGGTGTTTAGCCCATTTCGTTGAGCAAGTGGTAGGTCTTGACTATTACATATTTGACTTATGGAATGGTATCTGTGCTAATTTCTATCTCTGGTTTTATGCAGCACCCAACTCACCTTTCCCCTTAAGCAAACATAAGTTGGTTTTCTAAATTTGAGACCCTGTTCTGTTTTGTAATTCAGTTCATGTGTAGCCAAGATTACATTCCGTGTATTAGTGATATCTTATGATATTTCATTTTCTGTGAGACTTATTTCACTTAGAATCATCGTACCTGAATCCACTCATTATGCCACGACGGGCCTGATGACATAGATTTCATTGGTGAGTGATATTCCATTGTACGTACGTACCACAACTTCTTTATCCATTTTTCGCTTTCTTGGATATTTAACTTGTACCGTAGACGAGGTTCTTGTAAACAGAGCCGTCTGAAACTTTGGGGTGGCTGTGTGTTTTTGATTTAAATTTCCCTAAGCTATAGGACCATAAGTGGAAGTGCCGTAGGCTCCGTTGCTTTGTTTTTTAGGTGTTTCAGGAAACACCATACACTTCTCCAGAGTGGCTGTTGGCAATTTACATCCCACCCATCAGCATAACAAGGCTCCCTGTTCTCCATGGCCTGTGCTGCATTTCTGGATTTTACACTTTTTTCAGATGGCCCTTTTGACCGGGGGGCAGTGAGACTTCATTGTAGTGCAGATTTCTTTAACATGCTTGCTTGGTTGGCCAAAAAGGGCGTATGCGTTTTTTCCTGAATATATTCAGGAAAAAACGTATACGCCCTTTTTGGCCAAGTGCATCATTGTCGACGTTCTGCCTCTTTTCCTATGCTTTAAATGCAATTCCAGTCTACCCCCTGAAATCGTTTTCCTGCAATTCTGCCCCGCTTTCAAGTCCTCTTCGCAGCCTTCCTTCAATATATTTTCGGATGATAGCTGTCATTTATAACTCTGCCGGTTTGTGAATTACAGTGCCCCTGAGCTCCTTTCTTCAAATCGCTTTCTTGTGAGCTGGCCGCAAACCCGCAGGATTGCTTCAGGCCCTAATCTTTTTCTGGCATGGCATGCTGAGCCTTTGGTTAATTCCTCTTCCTGGCTGGAAATGAGCGTTAAATTTGCCCGTGCAGACACCTACAGCTAGTCTCTCATTGGTTCTCCCTATTCCTGTTCATCTTGCGCAGAAATTGCAAACTGTGCCAAACAGGAGTTTAAAGGCACTGACTCTCCAAGTGGGGAGAGTGTTAGTAAAGGGTCTGGAATTGTGAACCCGAGTAAAAGGGGACGAAAACTCAGATGCATTTGAAAACGTTTCCCAGTAACATGGTGCACCATAATGTGGGTTTCCCATGCATGCTTTATCTGAAGGAAGAATCGCTTAAACCTGGAGAGTTGGGACCCATGGAATGGGTACCATGCAGTATGACTTCAAATGGTCTGCATTTGCTCATCGAACCTCACCAATGTTATCAGCCCGAAGTGAACAACCTTATGTCTCACTCAGCTCTGGGTGTAGATGAGGTAAATCCAGGTTGCATCACAAGACCTGAATGAATTATATAAGAATTGCTCTCTATTTCACTGTCATTGTGTTTTGTTTTTGTAATTCATTTTGATAATAGGATTTATCGGATTTTCTCTGCTGCCTTCATGCAGCTGTACAAACGCTTGATTCTCTTATGGAGCATATAAATCCATGGGTTTGAAGATTCTTACTAGTCAGGTGTATTCCTAGGTGTTGAATATAGGGTGTTTAGCCCATTTCGTTGAGCAAGGGGTAGGTCTTGACTATTACATATTTGACGTATGGAATGGTATCTGTGCTAATTTCTATCTCTGGTTTTATGCAGCACCCCAACTCACCTTTCCCCTTATGCAAACATAAGTTGGTTTTCAAAATTTGAGACCCTGTTCTGTTTTGTAATTCAGTTCATGTGTAGCCAAGATTACATTCGGTTTATTAGTGATATCTTATGATGTTTCATTTTCTGTGTGACTTATTTCACTTAGAATCATCGTACCTGAATCCACTCATTATGCCACGACGGGACAGATGACATAGATTTCATTGGTGAGTGATAGTACATTGTACGTACGTACCACAAATTCTTTATCCATTTTTCGCTTTCTGGGATATTTAACTTGTACCGTAGACGAGGTTCTTGTAAACAGAGCCGTCTGAAACTTTGGGGTGGCTGTGTGTTTTTGATTTTAATTTCCCTAAGCTATAGGACCATAAGTGGAAGTGCCATAGGCTCCGTTGCTTTGTTTTTTAGGTGTTTCAGGAAACAACATACACTTCTCCAGAGTGGCTCTTGGCAATTTACATCCCACCCAACAGCATAACAAGGCTCCCTGTTCTCCATGGCCTGTGCTGCATTTCTGGATTTTACACTTTTTTCAGATGGCCCTTTTGACCCGGGGGCAGTGAGACTTCATTGTAGTGCAGATTTCTTTAACATGCTTGCTTGGTTGGCGAAAAAGGGCGTATGCGATTTTTCCTGAATATATTCAGGAAAAAACGCATACGCCCTTTTTGGCGAAGTGCATCATTGTCGACGTTCTGCCTCATTTCCTATGCTTTAAATGCAATTCCAGTCTACTCCCTGAAATCGTTTTCCTGCAATTCTGCCCTGCTTTCAAGTCCTCTTCGCAGCCTTCCTTCAATATATTTTTGGACGATAACTGTCATTTATATCTCTGCAGGTTTGTGAATTACAGTGCCCCTGAGCTCCTTTCTTCAAATCTCTTTCTTGTGAGCTGGCCGCAAACCCGCAGGATTGCTTCAGGCCCTAATCTGGTTCCGGCACGGCATGCTAAGCCTTTGGTTAATTCCTCTTCCTGGTTGGAAATGAGCGTTAAATTTGCCCGTGCAGACACCTACAGCTAGTCTCTCATTGGTTCTCCGTATTCCTGTACATCTTGTGCAGAAATTGCAAACTGTGCCAAACAGCAGTTTAAAGGCACTGACTCTCCAAGTGGGGAGAGTGTTAGTAAAGGGTCTGGAATTGTGAACCCGAGTAAAAGGGGACAAAAACTGAGATGCATTTGAAAACGTTTCCCGGTCACATGGTGCACCATACTGTGGGTTTCCCATGCATGCTTTAGCTGAAGGAAGAATCACTTAAACCTGGAGAGTTGGGACCCTTGGAATGGGTACCATGCAGTATGACTTCAAATGGTGTGCATTTGCTCATCGAACCTCACCAATGCTATCAGCCCGAAGTGTCCAACCTTATGTCTCACTCAGCTCTGGGTGTAGATGAGGTAAATCCAGGTTGCATCACAAGCCCTGAATGAATTATTTAAGAATTGCTCTCTATTTCACTGTCATTGTGTTTGGTTTTTTAATTCATTTTGATAATGGGATTTATCAGATTTTCTCTGCTGCCTTCATGCAGCTGTACACACACTTGATTCTCTTATGGAGACATATAAATCCATGGGTTTGAAGATTCTTACTAGTCAGGTGTATTCCTAGGCGTTGAATATAGGGTGTTTAGCCCATTTCGTTGAGCAAGGGGTATGTCTTGACTATTACGTATTTGACATATGGAATGGTATCTGTGCTAATTTCTATCTCTGGTTTTATGCAGCACCCCAACTCACCTTTCCCCTTACGCAAACATAAGATGGTTTTCTAAATTTGAGACCCTGTTCTGTTTTGTAATTCAGTTCATGTGTAGCCAAGATTACATTCGGTGTATTAGTGATATCTTATGATGTTTCATTTTCTGTGTGACTTATTTCACTTAGAATCATCGTACCTGAATCCACTCATTATGCCACGACGGGCCAGATGACATAGATTTCATTGGTGAGTGATATTCCATTGTACGTACGTACCACAACTTCTTTATCCATTTTCCGCTTTCTGGGATATTTAACTTGTACCGTAGACGAGGTTCTCGTAAACAGAGCCGTCTGAAACTTTGGGGTGGCTGTGTGTTTTTGATTTTAATTTCCCTAATCTATAGGACCATAAGTGGAAGTGCCGTAGGCTCCGTTGCTTTGTTTTTTGGTGTTTCAGGAAACACCATACACTTCTCCAGAGTGGCTGTTGGCAATTTACATCCCACCCATCAGCCTAACAAGGCTCCCTGTTCTCTATGGCCTGTGCTGCATTTCTGGATTTTACACATTTTTCAGATGGCCCTTTTGACCGGTGGGCAGTGAGACTTCATTGTAGTGCAGATTTCTTTAACATGCTTGCTTGGTTGGCCAAAAAGTGCGTATGCGTTTTTTCCTGAATATATTCAGGAAAAAACGCATACGCCCTTTTTGGCCAAGTGCATCATTGTCGACGTTCTGCCTCTTTTCCTATGCTTTAAATGCAATTCCAGTCTACCCCCTGAAATCGTTTTCCTGCAATTCTGCCCCGCTTTCAAGTCCTCTTCGCAGCCTTCCTTCAATATATTTTTGGACGATAGCTGTCATTTATAACTCTGCAGGTTTGTGAGTTACAGTGCCCCTGAGCTCCTTTCTTCAACTCGCTCTCTTGTGAGCTGGCCGCAAACCCGCAGGATTGCTTCAGGCCCTAATCTGTTTCCCGCACGGCATGCTGAGCCTATGGTTAATTCCTCTTCCTGGTTGGAAATGAGCGTTAAATTTGCCCGTGCAGACACCTACAGCTAGTCTCTCATTGGTTCTCCGTATTCCTGTACATCTTGTGCAGAAATTGCAAACTGTGCCAAACAGCAGTTTAAAGGCACTGACTCTCCAAGTGGGGAGAGTGTTAGTAAAGGGTATGGAATTGTGAACCCGAGTAAAAGGGGACAAAAACTGAGATGCATTTGAAAACGTTTCCCGGTCACATGGTGCACCATACTGTGGGTTTCCCATGCATGCTTTAGCTGAAGGAAGAATCACTTAAACCTGGAGAGTTGGGACCCTTGGAATCGGTACCATGCAGTATGACTTCAAATGGTCTGCATTTGCTCATCGAACCTCACCAATGCTATCAGCCCGAAGTGTCCAACCTTATGTCTCACTCAGCTCTGGGTTTAGATGAGGTAAATCCAGGTTGCATCACAAGCCCTGAATGAATTATTTAAGAATTGCTCTCTATTTCACTGTCATTTTGTTTGGTTTTTGTAATTCATTTTGATAATGGGATTTATCGGATTTTCTCTGCTGCCTTCATGCAGCTGTACACACGCTTGATTCTCTTATGGAGACATATAAATCCATGGGTTTGAAGATTCATACTAGTCAGGTGTATTCCTAGGCGTTGAATATAGGGTGTTTAGCCCATTTGGTTGAGCAAGGGGTAGGTGTTGACTATTACATATTTGACGTATGGAATGGTATCTGTGCTAATTTCTATCTCTGGTTTTATGCAGCACCCCAACTCACCTTTCCCCTTAAGCAAACATAAGTTGGTTTTCTAAATTTGAGACCCTGTTCTGTTTTGTAATTCAGTTCATGTGTAGCCAAGATTATATTCCGTGTATTAGTGACACCTTATGATGTTTGATTTTCTGTGTGACTTATTTCACTTAGAATCATCGTACCTGAATCCACTCATTATGCCACGACGGGCCAGATGACATAGATTTCATTGGTGAGTGATATTCCATTGTACGTACGTACCACAACTTCTTTATCCATTTCTCGCTTTCTGGGATATATAACTTGTACCGTAGACGAGGTTCTTGTAAACAGAGCCGTCTGAAACATTGGGGTGGCTGTGTGTTTTTGATTTTAATTTCCCTAAGCTATAGGACCATAAGTGGAAGTGCCGTAGGCTCCGTTGCTTTGTTTTTTAGGTGTTTCAGGAAACACCATACTCTTCTCCAGAGTGGCTGTTGGCAAATTACATCCCACCCATCAGCATAACAAGGCTCCCTGTTCTCCATGGCCTGTGCTGCATTTCTGGATTTTACACTTTATTCAGATGGCCCTTTTGACCGGTGGGCAGTGAGACTTCATTGTAGTGCAGATTTCTTTAACATGCTTGCTTGGTTGGCCAAAAAGGGCGTATGCGTTTTTTCCTGAATATATTCAGGAAAAAACGCATACGCCCTTTTTGGCCAAGTGCATCATTGTCGACGTTCTGCCTCTTTTCCTATGCTTTAAATGCAATTCCAGTCTACCCCCTGAAATCGTTTTCCTGCAATTCTGCCCCTCTTTCAAGTCCTCTTCGCAGCCTTCCTTCAATACATTTTTGGACGATAGCTGTCATTTATAACTCTGCAGGTTTGTGAATTACAGTGCCCCTGAGCTCCTTTCTTCAAATCGCTTTCTTGTGAGCTGGCCGCAAACCCGCAGGATTGCTTCAGGCCCTAATCTGGTTCCGGCACGGCATGCTGAGCCATTGGTTAATTCCTCTTCCTGGTTGGAAATGAGCGTTAAATTTGCCCGTGCAGACACCTACAGCTAGTCTCTCATTGGTTCTCCCTATTCCTGTTCATCTTGCGCAGAAATTGCAAACTGTGCCAAACAGGAGTTTAAAGGCACTGACTCTCCAAGTGGGGAGAGTGTTAGTAAAGGGTCTGGAATTGTGAACCCGAGTAAAAGGGGACAAAAACTGAGATGCATTTGAAAAGGTTTCCCGGTCAAATGGTGCACCATACTGTGGGTTTCCCATGCATGCTTTAGCTGAAGGAAGAATCACTTAAACCTGGAGACTTGGGACCCATGGAATGGGTACCATGCAGTATGACTTCAAATGGTCTGCATTTGCTCATCGAACCTCACCAATGCTATCAGCTCAAAGTGTCCAACCTTATGTCTCAGTCAGCTCTGGGTTTTGATGAGGTAAATCCATGTTGAATCACAAGCCCTGAATGAATTATTTAAGAATTGCTCTCTATTTCACTGTCATTGTGTTTTGTTTTTGTAATTCATTTTGATAATAAGATTTATCGGATTTTCTCTGCTGCCTTCATGCAGCTGTACACACGCTTGATTCTCTTATGGAGACATATAAATCCATGGGTTTGAAGATTCTTACTAGTCAGGTGTATTCCTAGTCGTTGAATATAGGGTGTTTAGCCCATTTCGTTGAGCAAGGGGTAGGTCTTGACTATTACGTATTTGACATATGGAATGGTATCTGTGCTAATTTCTAACTCTGGTTTTATGCAGCACCCCAACTCACCTTTCCCCTTACGCAAACATAAGTTGGTTTTCTAAATTTGAGACCCTGTTCTGTTTTGTAATTCAGTTCATGTGTAGCCAAGATTACATTCGGTGTATTGGTGATATCTTATGATGTTTCATTTTCTGTGTGACTTATTTCAATTAGAATCATCGTACCTGAATCCACTCATTATGCCACGACGGGCCAGTTGACATAGATTTCATTGGTGAGTGATATTCCATTGTACGTACGTACCACAACTTATTTATCCATTTTTCGCTTTCTGGGATATTTAACTTGTACCGTAGATGATGTTCTTATAAACAGAGCCGTCTGAAATTTAGGGGTGGCTGTGTGTTTTTGATTTTAATGTCCCTAAGCTATAGGACCATAAGTGGAAATGCCATAGGCTGTGTTGCTTTGTTTCCTTCGTGTTTCAGGAAACACCATACACTTCTCCAGAGTGGCTGTTGGCAATTTTTATCCCGCCCATCAGCATAACAAGGCTCCATGTTCTCCATGGCCTAGCCTGTCTTTCTGGATTTTACACTTTTTTCAGATGGCCCTGTTAACCGGGGGGCAGTGAGACTTCCCTTGTAGTGGAGATTTCCTTTACACGCTTGCTTGGTTGGCCAAATAGGGCGTATGCTTTTTTCCTGAATATATTCAGGAAAAAACGCATACGCCCTTTTTGGCCAAGTGCATCATTGTCGACATTCTGCCTCTTTTCCTATGGTTTAAGTGCAATTCCAGTCTACCCCCTGAAATCGTATTCCTGAAATTCTGCCCCTATTTCAAGTCCTCTTCGCAGACTTACTTCAATATATTTTTGGACGATAGCTGTCATTCATAACTTTGCAGGTTTGTGAATTACAGTGCCCCTGAGCTCATTTCTTCAACTCGTTTTCTTGTGAGCTGGCAGCAAAACCGCAGGATTGCTTTAGGCCCTAATCTCTTTCTGGCAGGGCATGCTGAGCCATTGGTTAATTCCTCTTCCTGGTGGGAAATGTGCGTTACATTTGCCCGTGCAGACACCTACAGCTAGTCTCTCATTGGTTCTCCCTATTCCTGTTCACCTTGCGCAGAAATTGCAAACTGTGCCAAACAGGAGCTTAAAGGCACTGACTCTCCAAGTGGGGAGAGGGTTAGTAAAGCGTCTGGAATGGTGAACCCGAGTACCAGGGGACGAAAACTGAGATGCATTTGAAAACGTTTCCCAATCACACGGTGGACCATACTCTGGGTTTCCCATGCATGTTTTAGCTGAAGGAAGAATCCCTTAAACCTGGAGGGTTGGGACCCATGGAAAGGGTTCCATGCAGTATGACTTCAAAGGGTCTGCATTTGCTCACTGAACCTCACCAATGCTATCAGCCCGAAGTGTCCAGCCTTATGTCTCACCCAGCTCTGGGTGTAGATGTGGTAAATCCAGGTTGCATCACAAGCCCTGAATGAATTATTTAAGAATTGCTCTCTATTTCACTGTCATTGTGTTTTGTATTTGAAAATTATTTTGATAATGGGATTTATCGGGTTTTCACTGCTACCTTTATGCCGCTGTACACACGCATGTTTCTCTTATGGAGACATATAAATCCGTGGGTTTTAAGATTCTTACTAGTCAGGTATATTCCTAGGCCTTGAATATGGGGTGTTGAGTCCATTTCGTTGAGCAAGGAGTAGGTCTGGTCTATTACTTATTTGGTTTATGGAACGGTATCTGTGCTAATTTCAATCTCTGGTTTTATGCAGCACCCCAACTCACCTTTCCCCATAAGCAAGCATAAGTTGGTTTTCTAAATTTGAGACCCTGTTCTGTTTTGTAATTCAGTTCATGTGTAGCCAAGTTTACATTCCGTGTATTAGTGATATCTTATGATGTTTCTTTTTCTGTGTGACTTATTTCACGTAGAATCATCGTACCTGAATACTCTCATTATGCCGCTATGGGCCTGATGACATAGATATAATTGCTGAGTGATATTCCATTGTACGTATGTACCAGAACTTCTTTATCCATTTTTCACTTTCTGGGATATTTAACTCGTACCGTAGATGAGGTTCTTGTAAACAGAGCCGTCCCAAACTTTGGGGTGGCTGTGTGTTTTTGATTTTAATTTCCCAAAGCTACAGGACCATAAGTGGAAGTGCCATAGGCTGTGTTGCTTTGTTTCCTATGTGTTTCAGGAAACACCATACACTTCTCCAGAGTGGCTGTTGGCAATTTACATCCCGTAAATCAATATTATAAGGCTCCCTGTTCTCCATGGCCTGTCCTGTCTTTCTGGATTTTACACTTTTTTCAGATGGCCCTTTTGACGGGCCGCATTGAGACTTCATTGTAGTGCAGATTTCCTGTACACGCTTGCTTTGTTGGCCAAAAAGTGCGTATGCGTTTTTTCCTGAATATATTAAGGAAAAAACGCTTACGCCCATTTTGGCCAAGTTCATCATTGTCAACATTCTGTCTCTTTTCCTGTACTTTAAGTGCAATTCCAGTCTACCCCCTGAAATCGTTTTCCTGGAATTCTGCCCCGCTTTCTAGTCCTCTTCGCAGACTTACTTCAATATATTTTTGGACGATAGCTGTCATTCATAACTCTGCAGTTTTGTGAATTACAGTGCCCCTGAGCTCCTTTCTTCAACTCGCATTCTTCTGAGCTGGCTGCAAAACCGCAGGATTGCTTCAGTCCCTAATCTGTTTCCGGCAGGGCATGCTGAGCCTTTGATTGATTCCTCTTCCTAGTGGGCAGTGAGGGATACATTTGCCTGTACAGATTCCTACAGCTAGTCTCTCATTAGTTCTCCCTATTCCTGTTCATCTTGCGCAGAAATTGCAAACTCTGCCAAACAGGAGGTTAAAGGCACTGACTCTCCGAGTGGGGAGAGTGTTAGTGAAGGGTCTGGAATGGTGAACCCGAGTCCCAGGGGACAAAAACTGAGATGCATTTGAAAACATTTCCCAATCACCCAGTGTACCATAGTCTGGGTTTCCCATGCGTGTTTTAGCTGAAGGAAGAATTTCTTAAACCTAGAGAGTTGGGACCCTTGGAATGGGTACCAAGCAGTATGACTTCAAAGGGTCTGCATTTGCTAACCGAACCTCACCAATGCTATCAGCCAGAAGTGTCGAAACTTATGTCTCACCGAGCTCTGGGTGTAGATGTGGTAAATCCAGGTTGCATCACAAGCTCTGAATGAATTATTTAAGAATTGCTCTCTATTTCACTGTCATTGTGTTTTGTTTTTGAAATTTTTTTTATAACGGGATTTATCGGATTTTCATTGCTGCGTTTAGGCCACTGTACACACGCTTGATTCTCTTACGGAGACATATAAATCCATGGGTTTTAACATTCTTACTAATCACGTATATTCCTAAGGGTAGAATATGTGGTGTTGAGCCCATTTCGTTGAGCAAGAAGTAGGTCTTGTCTCTTACATATTTGGCTTATGGAACGGTATCTGTGCTAATTAAAATCTCTGGTTTTATGCAGCACCGCAACTCACCTTTCCACATAAGCAAGCATAAGTTGGTTTTCTAAATTTGAGACCCTGTTCTGTTTTGTAGTTCAGTTCATCTGTAGCCAAGTTTACATTCCGTGTATTAGTGATATCTTATGATGTTTCTTTTTCTGTGAGACTTATTTCACGTAGAATCATCGTACCTGAATCCACTCATTATGCCGCTACGGGCCTGATGACATAGATTTCATTGCTGAGTGATATTACATTGTACGTATGTACCACAACTTCTTAATCCATTTTTCGCTTTCTGGGATATTTAACTTGTACCGTAGATGAGGTTTTTGTAAACAGAGCCATCCCAAATTTTGAGGTGGATGTGTGTTTTTGATTTTAATGTCCCTAAGCTACTGGACCATAAGTGGAAGTGCCATAGGCTGTGTTGCTTTGTTTCCTACATGTTTCAGGAAACACCATACACTTCTCCAGTGTGGCTGTTGGCAATTTACATCCTGCCCATCAGCATAACAAGGCTCCATGTTCTCCATGGCCTGTCCTGCCTTTCTGGGTTTTACACTTTTTCCAGATGGCCCTGTTGACTAGGGGGCAGTGAGACTTCCCTTGTAGTGCACATTTCTTTACACGCTTGCTTAGTTGGCCAAAAAGGGCGTTTGCGTTTTTCCTGAATATATTCAGGAAAAAACGCATATGCCCTTTTTGGCCAAGTGCATCATTGTCGACATTCTGCCACTTTTCCTATGCTTTAAGTGTAATTCCAGTCTACCCCCTGAAACCGTTTTCCTGAAATTCTGCCCCTCTTTCAAGTCCGCTTCGCAGACTTACTTCAATATATTTTTGGACGATAGCTGTCATTCATAACTCTGCAGGTTTGTGAATTACAGTGCCCCTGAGCTCATTTCTTCAACTCGTTTTCTTGTGAGCTGGCAGCAAAACCGCAGGATTGCTTTAGGCCCTAATCTCTTTCTGGCAGGGCATGCTGAGCCATTGGTTAATTCCTCTTCCTGGTGGGAAATGAGCGTTACATTTGCCCGTGCAGACACCTACAGCTAGTCTCTCATTGGTTCTCCCTATTCCTGTTCACCTTGCGCAGAAATTGCAAACTGTGCCAAACAGGAGCTTAAAGGCACTGACTCTCCAAGTGGGGAGAGGGTTAGTAAAGCGTCTGGAATGGTGAACCCGAGTACCAGGGGACGAAAACTGAGATGCATTTGAAAACGTTTCCCAATCACACGGTGGACCATACTCTGGGTTTCCCATGCATGTTTTAGCTGAAGGAAGAATCCCTTAAACCTGGAGAGTTGGGACCCTTGGAAAGGGTTCCATGCAGTATGACTTCAAAGGGTCTGCATTTGCTCACCGAACATCACCAATGCTATCAGCCCGAAGTGTCCAGCCTTATGTCTCACCCAGCTCTGGGTGTAGATGTGGTAAATCCAGGTTGCATCACAACCCTGAATGAATTATTTAAAAATTGCTCTCTATTTCACTGTCATTGTGTTTTGTGTTTGAAAATTATTTTGATAATGGGATTTATCGGGTTTTCACTGCTACCTTTATGCCGCTGTACACACGCATGTTTCTCTTACGGAGACATATAAATCCGTGGGTTTTAAGATTCTTACTAGTCAGGTATATTCCTAGGCCCTGAATATGGGGTGTTGAGTCCATTTCGTTGAGCAAGGAGTAGGTCTGGTCTATTACTTATTTGGCTTATGGAACGGTATCTGTGCTAATTTCAATCTCTGGTTTTATGCAGCACCCCAACTCACCTTTCCCCATAAGCAAGCATAAGTTGGTTTTCTAAATTTGAGACCCTGTTCTGTTTTGTAATTCAGTTCATGTGTAGCCAAGTTTACATTCCGTGTATTAGTGATATCTTATGATGTTTCTTTTTCTGTGTGACATATTTCACATAGAATCATCGTACCTGAATACTCTCATTATGCCCTATGGGCCTGATAACATAGATATAATTGCTGAGTGATATTCCATTGTACGTATGTACCAGAACTTCTTTATCCATTTTTCACTTTCTGGGATATTTAACTCGTACCGTAGATGAGGTTCTTGTAAACAGAGCCGTCCCAAACTTTGGGGTGGCTGTGTGTTTTTGATTTTAATTTCCCAAAGCTACAGGACCATAAGTGGAAGTGCCATAGGCTGTGTTGCTTTGTTTCCTATGTGTTTCAGGAAACACCATACACTTCTCCAGAGTGGCTGTTGGCAATTTACATCCCGTAAATCAATATTATAAGGCTCCCTGTTCTCCATGGCCTGTCCTGTCTTTCTGGATTTTACACTTTTTTCAGATGACCCTTTTGACTGGGGCGCAATGAGACTTCATTGTAGTGCAGATTTCCTGTACACGCTTGCTTGGTTGGCCAAAAAGTGCGTATGCGTTTTTTCCTGAATATATTAAGGAAAAAACGCTTACGCCCATTTTGGCCAAGTGCAACATTGTCAACATTCTGTCCCTTTTCCTGTGCTTTAAGTGCAATTCCAGTCTACCCCCTGAAATCGTTTTCCTGGAATTCTGCCCTGCTTTCTAGTCCTCTTCGCAGACTTACTTCAATATATTTTTGGACGATAGCTGTCATTCATAACTCTGCAGGTTTGTGAATTACAGTGCCCCTGAGCTCCTTTCTTCAACTCGCATTCTTCTGAGCTGGCTGCAAAACCGCAGGATTGCTTCAGTCCCTAATCTGTTTCCGGCAGGGCACGCTGAGCCTTTGATTAATTCCTCTTCCTGGTGGGCAGCGAGCGATACATTTGCCCGTACAGACTCCTACATCTAGTCTCTCATTGGTTCTCCCTATTCCTGTTCATCTTGCGCAGAAATTGCAAACTGTGCCAAACAGGAGGTTAAAGGCACTGACTCTCCGAGTGGGGAGAGTGTTAGTGAAGGGTCTGGAATGGTGAACCCGAGTACCAGGGGACAAAAACTGAGATGCATTTGAAAACATTTCCCAATCACCCAGTGTACCATAGTCTGGGTTTCCCATGCGTGTTTTAGCTGAAGGAAGAATCCCTTAAACCTGGAGAGTTGGGACCCATGGAATGGGTACCATGAAGTGTGACTTCAAATGGTCTGCATTTGCTCATCGAACCTCACAAATGCTATCAGCCTGAAGTGTCCAACCTTATGTCTCTCTCAGCTCTGGGTTTAGATGAGGTAAGTCCAGGTTGCATCACAAGCCCTGAATGAATTATTTAAGAATTGCTCTCTATTTCACTGTCATTGTGTTTTGTTTTTGTAATTCATTTTGATAATAGGATTTATCGGATTTTCTCTGCTGCCTTCATGCAGCTGTACACACGCTTGATTCTCTTATGGAGACATATAAATCCATGGGTTTGAAGATTCTTACTAGTCACGTGTATTCCTAGGCGTTGAATATAGGGTGTTTAGCTCATTACGTTGAGCAAGGGGTAGGTCTTGAATATTACATATTTGACGTATGGAATGGTATCTGTGCTAATTTCTATCTCTGATTTTATGCAGCACCCCAACTCACCTTTCCCCTTAAGTAAACATAAGTTGGTTTTCTAAATTTGAGACCCTGTTCTGTTTTGGAATTCAGTTCATGTGTAGCCAAGATTACATTCCGTGTATTAGTGATATCTTATGATGTTTCATTTTCTGTGTATCTTATTTCACTTAGAATCATTGTACCTGAATCCACTCATTATGCCAGGACGGGCCAGATGACATAGACTTCATTGGTGAGTGATATTCCATTGTACGTACGTACCACAACTTCTTTATCCATTTTTCTCTTTCTGGGATATTTAACTTGTACCGTATACGAGGTTCTTGTAAACAGAGCCATCTGAATTTTGGGGTGGCTGTGTGTTTTTCATTTTAATTTCCCTAATCTATAGGACCGTAAGTGGAAGTGCTGTAGGCTCCGTTGCTTTGTTTTTTAGGTGTTTCAGGAAACACCATACACTTCTCCAGAGTGGCTGTTGGCAGTTTACATCCCACCCATCAGCATAACAAGGCTCCCTGTTCTCCATGGCCTGTGCTGCATTTCTGGATTTTACACTTTTTTCAGATGGCACATTTGACCGGGGGGCAGTGAGACTTCATTGTAGTGCAGATTTCTTTAACATGCTTGCTTGGTTGGCCAAACAGTGCGTATGCGTTTTTTCCTGAATATATTCAGGAAAAAACGCATACGCCCTTTTTGGCCAAGTGCAACATTGTCGACGTTCTGCCTCTTTTCCTATGCTTTAAATGCAATTCCAGTCTACCCCCTGAAATCGTTTTCCTGCAATTCTGCCCCGCTTTCAAGTCCTCTTCGCAGCCTTCCTTCAATATATTTTTGGACGATAGCTGTCATTTATAACTCTGCAGGTTTGTGAATTACAGTACCCCTGAACTCCTTTCTTCAAATTGCTTTCTTATGAGCTGGCCGCAAACCCACAGGATTGCTTCAGGCCCTAATCTGGTTCCGGCACGGCATGCTGAGCCATTGGTTCATTCCTCTTCCTGGTTGGAAATGAACGTTAAATTTGCCCGTTCAGACACCTACAGCTAGTCTCTCATTGGTTCTCCCTATTCCTGTTCATCTTGCGCAGAAATTGCAAACTGTGCCAAACAGCAGGTTAAAGGCACTGACTCTCCAAGTGGGGAGAGTGTTAGTAAAGGGCCTGGAATTGTGAACCCGAGTAAAAGGGGACGAAAACTGAGATGCATTTGAAAACGTTTCCCGGTCACACGGTGAACCATACTGTGGGTTTCCCATGCATGTTGTAGCTGAAGGAAGAATCACTTAAACCTGGAGATTTGGGACCCATGGAATGGGTACCATGCAGTATGACTTCAAATGGTCTGCAGTTGCTCATCGAACCTCACCAATGCTATCAGCCCAAAGTGTCCAACCTTATGTCTCACTCAGCTCTGGGTGTAGATGAGGAAAATTCAGGTTGCATCACAAGCCCTGAATGAATTATTTAAGGATTGCTCTCTATTTCACTGTCCTTGTGTTTTGTTTTTGTAATTCATTTTGATAATGGGATTTATCGGATTTTCTCTGCTGCCTTCATGCAGCTGTACACACGCTTGATTCTCTTATGGAGACATATAAATGCATGGGTTTGAAGATTTTTACTAGTCAGGTGTATTCGTAGGCGTTGAATATAGGGTGTTTAGCCCATTTCGTTGAGCAAGTTGTAGGTCTCGACTATTACGTATTTGACGTATGGAATGGTATCTGTGGTAATTTCTATCTCTGGTTTTTTGCAGCACCCCAACTCACCTTTCCCCTTACGCAAACATAAGTTGGTTTTCTAAATTTGAGACCCTGTTCTGTTTTGTTATTCAGTTCATGTGTAGCCAAGATTACATTCGGTGTATTAGTGATATCTTATGATGTTTCATTTTCTGTGTGACTTATTTCACTTAGAATCATCGTACATGAATCCACTCATTATGCCACGACGGGCCAGATGACATAGACTTCATTGGTGAGTGATATTCCATTGTACGTACGTACCATAACTTCTTTATCCATTTTTCGCTTTCTGGGATATTTAACTTGTACTGTAGATGAGGTTCTTGTAAACAGAGCCGTCTGAAACTTTGGGGTGGCTGTGTGTTTTTGATTTTAATTTCCCTAAGCTATAGAACCATAAGTGGAAGTGCCGTAGGCTCCGTTGCTTTGTTTTTTAGGTGTTTCAGGAAACACCATACACTTCTCCAGAGTGGCTGTTGGCAATTTACATCCCACCCATCAGCATAACAAGGCTCCCTGTTCTCCATGGCCTGTGCTGCCTTTCTGGATTTTACACTTTTTTCAGATGGCCCTTTTGACCGGGGGGCAGTGAGACTTCATTGTAGTGCAGATTTCTTTAACATGCTTGCTTGGTTGGCCAAAAAGGGCGTATGCGTTTTTTCCTGAATATATTCAGGAAAAAACGCATACGCCCTTTTTGGCCAAGTGCATTATTGTGGACGTTCTGCCTCTTTTCCTATGCTTTAAGTGCAATTCCAGTCTATCCCCTGAAATCGCTTTCCTGAAATTCTGACGTCTTTCAAGTTCTCTTCGCAGACTTACTTCAATATATTTTTGGACGATAGCTGTCATTCATAACTCTGCAGGTTTGTGAATTAGAGTGCACTTGAGCTACATTCTTCAACTCGTTTCCTTGTGAGCTGGCAGCAAAACCGCAGGATTGATTTAAGCCCTAATCTCTTTCCAGCAGGGCATGCTGAGCCTTTGGTTAATTCCTCTTCCTGGTGGGAAATGAGCATTACATTTGCCCGTGCAGACACATACAGCTAGTCTCTCATTGGTTCTCCCTTTTCCTGTTCACCTTGCGCAGATTTTGCAAACTGTGCCAAACAGGAGGTTAAAGGCACTGACTCTGCAGGTGGGGAGAGTGTTAGTAAAGCATCTGGAATGGTGAACCCGAGTACCAGGGGACGAAAACTGAGATGGATTTGAAAACATTTCCCAATCACACGGTGGACCATACTCTGGGATTCCCATGCATGTTTTAGCTGAAGGAAGAATCCCTTAAACCTGTAGAGTTGGGACCCATGGAAAGGGTACCATGCAGTATGACTTCAAAGGGTCTGCATTTGCTCACCGAACCTCACCAATGCTATCAGCCCGAAGTGTCCAGCCTTATGTCTCACTCAGCTCTGGGTGTAGATGTGGTAAATCCAGGTTGCATCACAAGCCCTGAATGAATTATTTAAGAATTGCTCTCTATTTCACTGTCATTGTGTTTTGTATTTGAAAATTATTTTGATAGTGGGATTTATCGGATTTTCACTGCTGCCTTTATGCCACTGTACACACGCTTGATACTCTTACGGAGACATATAAGTCCATGGGTTTTTAGATTCTTACATGTCAGGTATATTCCCAGTCGTTGAATATGGGGTGTTGTGTCCATTTCGTTGAGCAAGGAGTAGGTCTTGTCTATTACATATTTGGCTTATGGAACGGTATCTGTGCTAATTTCAATCTGTGGTTTTATGCAGCACCCCAACTCAGCTTTCCCTTTAAGCAAGCATAAGGTGGTTTTCTAAATTTGAGACCCCGTTCTGTTTTGTAATTCAGTTCATGTGTAGCCACGTTTACATTCCATGTATTTGTAATATCGTATGTCTTTTTCTTTTTGAATTATGTGACTTCGAATGATCATACGTAACTCCTCTGGGGTTGTTACAACTGACCATATTTCACTGATTTTCAGGCTGAGTAATATTCCACTCTACATAAGTGCCACATCGCTATCCATTTTTTCCCTCCAGAGACATATAAATTATATCCTAGTCGAGGATCTTTTAAACAGAGAGGCGGTAAACATTGGGGTGCCTGTGTCCTCTCGATTTTTGTCTTTCCCAAGATATACGTCCATGAGTGCAAGTGCCCTGTGCTCTGTAGCTCATTTTTTAGATGCTTTAGTAAACACAATACACTTCTCAAGAGTGACCATTGGCAATATACATTTCCACTATAAGCCTCACAGGGCTCCCTTTTCTCCTTGCCCTGTCCTGCATTTCTGGTGTTTACACTTTATGAGGAAGGCTCTTCTGACTGATGCGAAGTGATA
The DNA here is from genome assembly GCF_059928025.1 of Delphinapterus leucas. Taxonomy (NCBI): domain Eukaryota; kingdom Metazoa; phylum Chordata; class Mammalia; order Artiodactyla; family Monodontidae; genus Delphinapterus; species Delphinapterus leucas. Next base: position 951,685 of record NW_028322239.1, on the reverse strand, counting down.
TGTTTTGTAGTACTGATTTCCAGTGCCCACCTGTTTGGTTGGCTAAAAAAGTGTATGCCTTTTTCTTGAATATATACAGAAAAAGACGCATACACCCTTTTTGGCCAACTGCAATGTTGGCAATGTTCAGCCCCTTTTCTTGTGCTTAATGGCGAGTCCTTTCTACCTCTTCCAATCCCTTTCCTGCCATTCTCCGTTGCTTACAAGTCCTTTTCTCTGACTTTCCTCAAGACATTTTTCAGTGAGAGATATTTTCAACTCTGCAGTTTCGTGAATTTTAGCGGCCCTGAGTTCCATTTTTCAACTTGGGTTTATGGGAACTGGCCACAAAGCAGCGGGATTTCCTCAAGCCCTATTCTGTATCCATGGGCAACACTAGCCTTTGGTCAATTCGTCTTCCTGATTGGAAATTAGAGTGACATGTGCCTGTCCGAACACCTAGGACTTGTCTCTCATTGTTCCTCCTCCTTCTGCTTCATCCTCTGGACAAATTCCAAACTGTATGCAACAGGATGTTGACAGTGCTGACATCTCCAAGTGGGGAGACTGTTCGTAAAGACGCTGGAGGGGTGAACCCGAGCACCAGGAGATGAGGAGATGAGATGCCTTTTCCAAACTCTTCCCGATCAGACGGTATACCATCTTCTGGGTGTGACAGGCATGTTTTAGCGTAGGAAGTGTCCCATTCATGTGAGGAGAACACCAGGGCTTTTTCAAAATCACTGTCTCTCCACAACCCAAACTGGGGAATTTTTTAAGCTACGGCTACACATATGATCATTAAGGGCCTTGGGAAGTAGGCAGAGTCCAAACTTTAGATGATTGAAGTCTTCAGGGTCAGAAGCACTCACCACCGTCTTCCCTTAGGTTCCATTTTAACTCTCATTAATAGATGATGTCAATAAAAATATCTATTCTTTTTTCAGATTATTTCCCCTTATAAGTTATTGCAAAATATTGAGTGTAGTTCCCTGTGCTATACAGTAGTTCCTTGTTGATGATCGATTTTATACATAGCAGTGTGTATGTGTTAATCCCAAACTGTTAATTTATCCCTCCTCCCACCTTTCCCCTTTGGTAATAATAAATTATAAGATTTTATATTTCTCAGAAATGGGGGAGCTGAAAGAGAGGTATCATTTTCAATGGAAAAGCATTTAAAACAAGATTGAAGCTTTAACCAAGATTATTAGATGTACATCCTTGGAAAAAAATCACTTCGTTTCTCTAGTATTGACCTGACAAATAAGACAAACCGTTTCACTGAACTTGCTTATAATAAAGTGATGGAAATATCAAATGGAAGTGTTAGAAACATCTTATTTTACCCGAGCCTTATACACTGTTCTATGTTAATTACAGTTTGGCTCACACATCTGTTCATTGAAGTTACAAGGTTCTCAATTTCTGTTACTGATCCTCCAGAGTGGACCCCAACAAGTGTCCCCCTGCCCAGTGTCATTGGAGCCAACAGATTGAGACTGAGTTTTGTTCAGAAGCAAAGGAAACTTTATATTTTGATCAGAGAATGGAGAGGTGAGAGCATGTGCTACCCCATGGGCTGTGGGCTGGGCTGCTGTGTAGAGATCCTGTCAGAGTCAGTGGGAGGGAGGGGGCGGAGCTCTCGAGGGCCCGGTTGGCTGCAGCTCAGGCTCTATATCATGGAGTCTGCACTGTGCCCCAGGATCTGAGGTGTCGACCCAGCCATTCTGCACTAGGAAATCTGGTCTGAAGTGCCGGCTGTTGAACCTCTGTATGCGGAACACTAGGAGCACGTGAAATTAGACAAAGCACAAAGGATAAAAAAGGTTAGACTTTATTTTATTGCCCAGATTCTATTTTTATCTCCCAGGGATTTTTAAGGGGCTTTGCCTGGGACAAACCCCTCTTCTGCATTTTGTCCCCTTCCTCATTCTTAGAGTGCTGAGGGTGCAGACCCTTCATCTGTAACTGCTGAGTGCTGAGTTAGGAGCCCTCATACCCGTGGGCAAGGGTCTGAAATTCTCCCCAGCAGCCTCAGGTGACGTTGATTGTCCGCAGGCCTCCTGCCTCCCTGCTCGTCCGCCTGAGCACAAGTATTGGTAGTGTTATAGATTCTAATGACCTTTAAGGGTCCAGGAAGGAGATGTGCAGTGACGCTGTGAGGTCCAGTTTCACCCCGCCCCACATTTGTTCGGCCACCTTAGGCTGACCGTTTCTGCCAGCCTAGATGCTCTGACCAGTAGTCTGTGCTTTCTTCAGTTAGGCCCCTGAATTAACGTAAAAACAGCACCAGGTGTCAGGACCCTGCCTGCTCAACTCCAAGACAGTCCAGGGTCAGTGGTGATGAAGGACCATGATGGCCACTGGGTCAACAGCCTTTTGAAGTAAACAGGAGTCCAGCCGGTCTTATTGGCCACCATGATCACAGTGTCTGTAGGATTTTCTATGGTGACAGCGTGATATACGGTTCCCCCGCCAAGATTATTACCTCCCCTCTGGGCGCAGTAAGTCCTGCAAGCAGTAGTCTACTCTTTTGGGACACACTCTTGTTGTTTTATGAGAGAAACTCCAGGTCAAGTGATGGTCACACGAGTCGTCATGGTGCCCCTTTGCCCCAGTTATCTCTCTGGAGGTTGGAGTTGGAGGACTTCCTCACTCAAGGTCAGTGTGCCCACGGAGCAAACCCTGCAACTTCAGGGCATCGTTGGGTGTTAGGATCACCACGTGGGGTCCTTTTCCCTTAGGAGGGAGGTGGCCTTTTGGGCTGCTGATTTCCAGGTTTTCAGATACTGCCAGTATCTTGGCCAGATGTGGCGGTGGGCCAAGCCCCTTGGTGACCGTAGTTTATCCTACCTGGATGGCATTCTTGCATTGTTCCATTTCAAGTGGTCCCAGGTTTTGCACTAATACTCCAATGGTGATTCACCGTTCACCAGGAAAGTAAAGGTCAAAGGGTTTAACTAAATTAGGGAGTTCCAGGGCAAGGGTCTGAATTGACTGCTCTTTCCATTCTTGAAAGGCCACTTCTGGATTCTATTCAAAAGGATCATCATCTTTTCCTTTCAGTGTTTCATATAGAGGCCCAGCTAGTAGACTGTAGTTAGGGATCCAGAAGCAGCAAACCCTGGCCTCGCCAGGAATCTCTAAGCTGTCTTCTAGTTTTAGAAATGGGTAAGGCTGTAAATTGTTTCTTCCCTTTCCTGGGTTGGGCTTCTCCGACCTTCTCTGAGAATGAAGCCCAGGCAGGTCACCGTAGTCTGTGATATTTGAGCTTTTTCTTGGACAACTTGTATCCTTTATTGGCTTGGTAGTTCAGAGGTCTCCTTAGTAGGGCTGGCGATCAGAATGTCGTCTGCATATTGAAGGAGTGTTTCCTTTTCCAGAGGTAGAACTTTTAGGTCTTTAGCTGAGCTTTCCCCAAAGATAGTGTGGGAATTTTTGAACCCTTGGGGCAACACGGCCCGGAAGTATTGTTTTAGTTTTATGTTGAGTCCTGCCACTCACAAGCCAAAATTTCTTGTGACTCTGGGACTAGTAGAATACAAAAGAAGGCATCATTGAAGACTAATACAGAATACCAAGTCCTGGTGGTTGGTAGAATGACCAGCAGGGTGCAGGATTTAGGAACTACTGGAGGTATATCCTCGGTGGCTTCACTGACTGTCCTGACATCGTTTACCAGGACTCCAGCAGCCCATGGGGCTCTCGAGGTCAGGCCAATCCCAGGATATGGAGCTCACCTGGACAGGTACCCCACCCCCACCCCAGCCCACGGGGCTCTCGTGTTCAGGCCCCTCCCAGGGTATGGGGTTCCCTGGGCAGGTTCCCCTGCAGCCCATGGGGCTCTCGTGGTCAGGCCCCTCCCAGGATACAGAGCTACCCTTGCAGATACCGTGGCAGGGCTGGGCACACAGGAACCGTGCACATCGCCCTCATTTCAGAGCACTCCCAGCTCACCTGTCACTCAGATCTGACACAGAGCACCTCAGAGCAGGACTTGAACTAACAAACAGCAGCTCCGACAGGTCTGTGACCCTGGGCATCACTCTGTGTGGCCTCCCCCCACCTGGTCTTCCAGAGACTTCCACTGCACCCGGGGCACCAGTCCTCTGTCTCCACCCAACATCCACCCTCCTCTCCCTGACTCCTGGGTTCCTCTCATTAGGAGAGGGTTTTCTTGAAGTTGTCTCCCACTCATGGGCCAGATAATATAATTAGAAAACAAGCCAGAGCTGCAGCCCCTTGTCTATCCTGACTCTCAGGAGCCCACACCTGTTTCTTGGACCTGGCCGATTCAGCAAGTTCCAGTTTCTGCAACTGTGAGCCCCTGAGGGGTGATTATTGGCTGGCCTGGGAAGCCTGACCGTGCCGGCCAGCCCTCCCCTGGTGTGCCTGGGTTGAGATCAATATAAACACTGCTCCAGGCAGCAAGAGCCCCTGCAGCTGTGCCTGACGCCATTTTCTCTGCCCTGTCAGCAGTCTCGGGGCTGGACTGGTGGGAGGGAGTGAGAGGCCATGGCTTTGTGGGTGGCCCAGTGTGAGTGGGGCTCTGCTGGACTTTCTGCAGCAGTTGCCAAGATGCCACCTGCTAAAGAAGAGGATGTGTCACCGATACCTGCTGCTGGAATTTCTCCCTGGACAGAGGTGAGTGAGGGAGAAAGCAGTGGGGGCCGGGACAGCAGGGGTATCTCAGGCAGGGAAATGGAAAGCTTCCAGAAGAGCACCCAGGGCCAGGACCATCCTGGCTGGCCTGCAGGCACCAAGTCGGCTGGCATGCTGTCGCTCATGTGGCTCCATGGCCCTTCCTCTAGGCTTTCAAGTCCTTGTACATATTCAGGTGTTTTACCCGGGAAGGGTGGGAACATTTCAGCAGCAGCTGGCCTGGGGCTCGGCACACGTTTACTCACAGATGCCTCGGCATGGGCCCCGAGCTTTGCAATGAGGACGCTTGTTGCGTGGGGCCTGCTGGCTGAATGGGAGATGATTCCCCACCACTGACCAACTTCAGAATTGTTTACAACTGGAGCAAGTGCCCTGATACGGTTTTCCTCTGTGTAACTGGTGTGTTCTGTTTTTTTTTCTTTTTTTCGTTTTTGGTTCAAGGTAGATTTTATTCCTCTTTTTTGTATTTACAGATATAAGCATGGAAATAATTTATTCATATAAATACATGTATGTGAAGGGAAGAATATTCTTTCTGTTTTACTTTTTGTAATTTTGAATTTATTTTATTTTTTTATACAGCAGGTTATTTTTGGTTATCGATTTTATACATATAAATGTATACATGCCAATCCCAATCTCTCAACTCCTCCCACCACCACCCCCCAACAGCTTTCCCCCCTTGGTGTCCATACGTTTGTTGTCTACATCTGTTGCTCTATTTCTGTCTTGCAAAACGGTTCATCTGTACAATTTTTCTATGTTCCACATATATGCATTAATATACAAGATTTGTTTTTCTCTTTCTGACTTACTTCACTCTGTATGACAGCCTCTAGATCCATCAACGTCTCTATAAATGACCCAATTTCATTCCTTTTTATGGCTTAGTAATATTCCATTTTATATATGTACTTCATCTTTATGCATTCGTCTGTCTGTGGGCATTTAGGTTGCTTCCATTACCTGGATATTGTAAATAGTGATGCAATGAACATTGCGGTGAATGTCTCTTTTTGATTTATGGTTTTGTCTGGGTATAGGCCCAGTAGTGAGATTGCTGTATCATATGGTAATTCTATTCTTAGTTTTATAAGAAAGTCCATAATCTCCACAGTGACTGTATTAATTTACATTCCCAACAATAGTGGAAGAGGGTTCCTTATCTCCACACCCTTTCCAGCATCTGTTGTTTGTAGATTTTCTGATGATGCCCATTCTAACAGGTGTGAGGTGATACACCATGGGTTAGTCTATTTCGTTGAGCAAAGAGTAGGTCTTGTCTATTACATATTTGGCTTATGGAACGGTATGTGTGCTCATTTCAATCTCTGGTTTTATACAGCACCCCAACTCAACTTTCCCGTTAAGCAAGCATAAGTTTTTATCTAAATGTGAGACTCTGTTCGGTTTTGTAATTCAGTTTATGTGTAGCCAAGTTTACACTCTCTATATTAGTGATATCTTATGATAATTATGTTTCTCTGTGTGACATATTTCTCTTAGAATCATCATACTTAAATCCACTCAATTTGCTGCTACAGGCCTGATGACATTGATTTCATTGCTGAGTGATATTCCGTTGTACGTAAGTAGCACAACTCCTTTATCCATTTTTTTCTTTCTGGGATATTTAATTTGTACTGGATTCGAGGTTCTTGGAAACACAGCAGCCCTAAATTTTGTGTTGGCTGTGTCTTCTTGATTTTAATTTTCCTAAGCTATAGGGCCAAAAGTGGAAGTGCCCTAGGGTCTGTAGCTTTGTTTGTCAGATGTTTCAGGATACACTATAAACATCTCCAGAGTGTCTGTTGGCAATTTACATCCCGCCCATCAGCATAACAAGGCTCCCTTTTCTCCATGGCCTGTCCTGTGTTTCTGGTTTTAAACTTTTTTCAGATGGCCCTTTTGACGAATGGGAAATGAGACTTCATTGTAGTGCGGATTTCCATTGCTCGAGTGCTTGGTTGGCCAAAAAGGGCATATGCGTTTTTTCCTGAATATATTCAGGAAAAATGTATACGCACTTTTGTCCAAGTGCATCACTGTCAAAGATCTGCCGCTTTTCACATGCTTTAAATGCAATTCCAATCTACCTCCTGAAATATGATTCCTGCAATTCTGCCTCGTTTTCAAGTCCTCTTTGCAGACTTACTTCAATATATTTTTGCCAATAGCTGTCATTTATAACTCTGCAGGTTTGTGAATTACAGTGCCCGTGATTTCCGTTCTTAACTCGTTTCCTTGAAAGCTGGCCACAGACCCGCAGGTTTGCTTCAGGCCATAATCTGGGTCCCGCACGGCACTCTGAGCCTTTGGTTAATTCCTCTTCCTGGTGGGAAATTAGAGTTAAATGTGCCCCTCCAGACAACTGCCTCACTCCCAGCCCCTTGGTGATGTCTGTCCTCTGGTTTGAGGCCACATGTGCTGGGTTCCTCACCTTTGGCTGATGTGGCCCCACTGGTGTGAGGACACTCCTGTTTGGTTCCCATCCCCTTGGTGATGTGGGTCCTCCGGTGAGAGTCTGATCCTGGTTGGGTTACTCACACTTCTGTGAGGTGGGCCCTCTTCTCTGAGGTCACTCCTGCCTGGCTGGCACACCCAGCCTTGGCGACGTCGGCCATCTGGTGGGAGTTGGTGCCTGCTGGGAGTCTCCTCCCCTCGGTAATGAGGGCCCTCTGGCGTCAGGCCCTAACTCCTGGGCTCCCAAAATTTTCTGATGTGCGACCTGTGGTGCGAGTACACTCCTGCCAAGTTCCCAACCCCATGGGAATGTTGGCCTTCTGCTCTGCGGTCCCAACGGTGTGTTGCTCAGTTTCATGATGAGGGCCCTCTGGTGTGAGTTCACTCCGGCCTGGATCCCATAGCCACGCTGCTCCTGGCCACCTGCTGGGACGTTACAACTGCGGGATTCCTCACCTTTTTTCTTCTATGGGCCCTCTGTTTTGAGACTCCTCCTGCCTGCCTCACTCCCAGCCCCTTGGTGATGTGTGTCCTCTGGTTTGAGGCCAGGTGTGCTGGGTTCCTCACCTTTCTATCATGTGGCCACACAGGTGTGAAGACAGTCCTGCCTGGTTCAGATCCCATTGGTGATGTGGGCCCTCTGGTGAGAGTCTTATCCTGGCTGGGTTCCTCACACTTCTGTGAGGTAGGCCCTCTGCTGTGAGGTCACTCCTGCCTGGCTGTCACATGTCACCTTGGTGACATGGGCCCTCAGTTGGGAGTTGGTGCCTGCTTGGAGTCTCCTCCCCTTGGTAATGAGGGTCCTCTGGCGTCAGGCGCTAACTTCTGGGCTTCCAAAATTCTCTGATGTGTGCCCTGTGGTGCGAGTACACTTATGCCATGTTCCCAACCACATGGGAATGTGGGCCTTCTGCTCTGAGGTCCAAACGGCTGGGTTGTTCACAGTTTCATGATGAGGGCCCTCTGTTTTGAGTTCAGTCAGGTCTGGATCCCATAACCTCGCTGCTCCTGGCCGCCTGCTAGGAGGTTCCAACTGCGGGATTCCTCACCATTTTTATTCTATGGTCCCTATGTTTTGAGGCTCCTCCTGCCTGCCTCACTCCCAGCCCCTTGGTGATATGTGTCCTCTGGTTTGAAGCCACATATGCTGGGTCACTCACATTTCGGTGATGAGGCCTCACTGGTGTGAGGACACTCCAGCCTGGTTCCCATTCCCTTGGTGATGTGGGCCCTGTGGTGAGAGTCTGATTCTCTTTGGGTTCCTCACACTTTTGTGAGGTGGGCCCTCTGCTCTGAGGTCACTCCTGCCTGGCTGGCACATCCCGCATTGACAATGGCGGCCCTCTGGTAGCAGTTGGAGCCTGCTGGGAGCCTCCTCTCCTCGTTGATGAGAGCCCTCTGGCGTCAGGCCCTAACTGCTGGGCTCCCCACATTTTCTGATGTGTGCCCACTGGTGCGATGACACTCCTGCTTGGTTCCCTTCCCCATGGGGATGTGGGCCTTGTGCTCTGAAGTCACAACGGCTGGTTTGCTCACAGTTTCATGATGAGGGCCCTCTGTTGTGAGTTCATCACTGCCTGGATCCCATAGCCCTGGTGCTCTGGGACGCCTGCTGGGATGTTCCAACTGCTGGATTCCTCACCTTTTTTATACAATAGGCCATGTGTTGTGAGGTTAATCCTGCCTGCCTCGCTCTGAGACCCATGGAGATGTGGTTCCTCTGGTTTGAAGCCACATTTCCTGGGTACCCCAACTTTTGATGATGTGGCCCCACGGGTGTGATGACACTCCTGCCTGGTTCACAGCCCCTTGCTGATGTGGGCACTCTGGTGAGAGTCTGATCCTGGCTGGGTTCCTTACTCTTCTGTGAGGTGGGCCCTCTGATGTGAGGTCACTCCTGCCTGGCTGGCTCACATCGCCTTGGCGATGTGGGCCTCCTGTTGGCCATGAAAGCATGCTGGGAGCCCCCTACCCTCTTTAATGAGGACCCTGATAAAACGCATATGCACTTTTTGACCAAGTGCATCATTGTCGAGGATCTGCCTCTTCTCCTATGCTTTCAGAGCACTTCCCGTCTACCTCTTGAAATCATATTCCTGTAATTCTGCCCCGCTTTCAAGTCCTCTTCGCAGCCTTATTTCAATATATTTTTGTATGATACCTGCCATTTATAACTCTGCAGGTTTGTTAAATACAGTGTCCCTGAGCTCCTTTCTTCAACTCGCTATCTTGTGAGCTGGCCGCAAACCCGCAGGTTTGCTTCAGGCCCTAATTTGGTTTCTGCACAGCATGCTGAGCCTTTGGTAAATTCCCTTCTCTGGTGGGAAATGAGCATTCAATTTGCCCGTGCAGACACCTACAGCTAGTCTCTCATTGGTTCTCCCTATTCCTGTTCATCTTGCGCAGAAATTGCAAACTGTGCCAAACAGGAGGTTAAAGGCACTGACTCTCCAAGTGGGTAGAGAGTTAGTAAAGCGTCTGGAATGGTGAACCCGAGTACCAGGGGACGAAACCTGAGAGGCATTTAGAATCGTTTCCCAGTCACATGGTGGACCATACTCTGGGACTCAGATGCATGTTTTAGGTGAAGGAAGAATCCCGTAAACCTGGAGAGTTGGGACCCATGGAATGGGTACCATGCAGTATGATTTCAAAGGGTCTGCGTTTGCTCATCGAACCTCACCAATGCTATCAGCCCGAAGTGTCCAACCTTATGTCTCACTCAGCTCTGGGTGTAGATGTGGTAAATCCAGGTTGCATTAGAAGCCCTGAATGAATTATTTAAGAATTGCTCTCTATTTCAGTGTCATTGTGTTTTGATTTTGTAATTCATTTTAATAATGGGATTTATCGGATTTTCTCTGCTGCATTCATGCAGTTGTACACACTCTTGATTCTCTTACGGAGACATATGAATCCATGGGTTTGAAGATACTTACTAGTCAGGTGTACTCCTAGGATTTGTATATGTGGTGTTTAGTCCATTTCGTTGAGCAAGGGGTGGGTCTTGACTATTACATATTTGACGTATGGAATGGTATCTGTGGTAATTTCTATCTCTGGTTTGATGCAGCACCCCAACTCACCTTTCCCCTTAAGCAAGCATAAGTTGGTTTTCTAAATTTGAGACCCTGTTCTGTTTTGTAATTCAGTTCATGTGTAGCCAAGTTTACATTCCGTGTATTAGTGATATCTTATGATGTTTCTTTTTCTGTGTGACTTATTTCACTTAGAATCATCGTACCTGAATCCACACATTATGCCGCGACGGGCCTGATGACATAGATTTCATTGGTGAGTGATATTCCATTGTACGTACGTACCACAATTTCTTTATCCATTTTTCACATTCTGGGATATTTAAGCTGTACCGTAGACGAGGTTCTTGTAAACAGAGCCGACCGAAACTTTGGGGTGGCTGTGTGTTTTTGATTTTAATTTCCCTAAGCTATAGGACCATAAGTGGAAGTGCCGTAGGCTCCGTTGCTTTGTTTTTTAGGTGTTCCAGGAAACACAATACACTTCTCCAGAGTGGCTGTTGGCAATTTACATCCCACCCATCAGCATAAAAAGGCTCCCTGTTCTCCATGGCCTGTGCTGCCTTTCTGGATTTTACACTTTCTCAGATGGCCCTTTTGACCGTGGGGCAGTGAGACTTCATGGTAGTGCAGATTTCTTTAACATGCTTGCTTGGTTGGCCAAAAAGGGCGTATGCGTTTTTTCCTGAATATATTCAGGAAAAAACGCATACGCCCTTTTTGGCCAAGAGCATCATTGTCGACGTTCTGCCTCTTTTCCTATGCTTTAAATGCAATTCCCGTCTACCCCCTGAAATCGTTTTCCTGCAATACTGCCCCGCTTAGAAGTCGTCTTCGCAGCCTTCCTTCAATATATTTTTGGACGATAGCTGTCATTTATAACTCTGCAGGTTTGTGAGTTACAGTGTCCCTGAGCTCCTTTCTTCAACTCGCTATCTTGTGAGCTGGCCACAAACCCGCTGGATTGCTTCAGGCCTTAATCTGGTTCGGGCACGGCATGCTGAGCCTTTGGTTAATTCCTCTTCCTGGTGGGAAATGAGCGTTGAATTTGCCTGTGCAGACACCTACAGCTAGCCTCTCATTGGTTCTCCCTATTCCTGTTCATCTTGCGCAGAAATTGCAAACTGTGCCAAACAGGAGGTTAAAGGCACTGACTCTCCAAGTGGGGAGAGTGTTAGTAAAGGGTCTGGAATGGTGAACTCGAGTAAAAGGGGACGAAAACTGAGATGAATTTGAAAACGTTTGCCGGTCACATGGTGCACCATACTGTGGGTTCCCCATGCATGTTTTAGATGAAGGATGAATCCCTTAAACCTGGAGAGTTGGGACCCATGGAATGGGTACCATGCAGTATGAGTTCAAAGGGTCTGCATTTGCTCATCGAACCTCACCAATGCTCTCAGCCCGAAGTGCCCAACCTTATGTCTCACTCAGCTCTGGGTGTACATGTGGTAAATCCAGGTTGCATCACAAGCCCTGAATGAATTATTTAAGAATTGCTCTCTATTTCACTGTCCTTGTGTTTTGTTTTTGTAATTCATTTGATAATGGGATTTATCGGATTTTCTCTGCTGCATTCATGCCGCTCTATACACGCTTGATTTCCTTATAGAGACATATAAATCCATGGGTTTGAAGATTTTTACTAGTCAGGTATATTCCTAGGCGTTGAAATCTTACGATGTTTCTTTTTCTGTGTGACTTATTTCTGTTAGAATCATCGTACCTGAATCCACTCATTATGCTGCTACAGGCCTGATGACGTAGATTTCATTGCTGAGTGATATTCCATTGTACGTGCGTACCACAACTTCTTTATCCATTTTTTGCTTTCTCGGATATTTAACTTGTACGGTAGACGAGGTTCTTGTAAACAGAGCCATCCCAAATATTGGGGTGGCTGTGTGTTTTTGATTTAATTTCCCTAAGCTATACGACTGTAAGTGGAAGTGTCATAGGCTGTGTTGCTTTGTTTCCTACGTGTTTCAGGAAACAGCATACACTTCTCCAGAGTGGCTGTTGGCAATTTACATTCCGCCCATCAACATAACAAGGCTCCCTGTTCTCCATGACCTGTCCTGCCTTTCTGGATTTTACACTATTTTCAGATGGCGCTTTTGACCGGGGGGGAGTGAGAGTTCACTGTAGTGCAGATTTCCTTTACACGCTTGCTTGGTTGGCCAAGAAGAGCATATGGGTTTTTTCCTGAATATATTCAGGAAAAAACGCATACGCACTTCTTGGGTAAGTGCATCACTGTCGACCTTCTGCCTCTTTTCCTATGCTTTAAGTGCAATTCCTGTCTACCGCCTGAAATCATTTTCCTGAAATTCTGCCCCGCTTTCAAGTCCTCTTCGAAGACCTACTTCAATACATTTTTGGACGATAGCTGTCATTCATAACTCTGCAGGTTTGTGAATTACAGTGCCCCTGAGCTCCTTTCTTCAACTCGCTTTCTTGTGAGCTGGCCGCAAAACCACAGGATTGCTTCAGGCCCTAATCTGTTTCCGGCAGGGCATGCTGAGTCTTTGGTTAATTCCTCTTCCTGGTGGGAAATGAGCGTTCCATTTGTCTGTGCAGACACCTACAGCTAGTCCCTCATTGGGTCTCCCTATTCCTGTTCATATCGCGCAGAAATTGCAAACTGTGCCAAACAGGAGGTTAAAGGCACTGACTCTCCAAGTGGGGAGAGTGTTAGTAAAGCGTCTGGAATTGTGATCCCGAGTACCAGGGGACGAAAACTGAGATGCATTTGAAAACGTTTCCCAATCACACGGTGGACCATACTCTGGGTTTCCCATGCATGTTTTAGCTGAAGGAAGTATCCTTTAAACCTGGAGAGTTGGGACCCATGGAAAGGGTACAATGCAGTATGACTTCAAAGGGTCTGCATTTGCTCACTGAACCTCACCAATGCTATCAGACCGAAGTGTCCAGCCTTATGTCTCACCCAGCTCTGGGTGTAGATGTGGTAAATCCAGGTTGCATCAGAAACCTTGAATGAATTATTCAAGAATTACTCTCTATTTCACTGTCATTGTGTTTTGTTTCTGTAATTTATTTTGATAATGGGATTTATCGGATTTTCACTGCTGCATTTAGGTCGCTCTACACACGCTTGATTTGCTTATGGAGACATATAAATCCATGGGTTTTAAGATTCTTACTTGTCAAGTATATTCCCAGGCGTTGAATATGGGGTGTTGAGTCCATTTCGTTGAGCAAGGACAAGGTCATGTCTATTATATATTTGGCTTATGGAACAGTATCTGTGCTAATTTCAATCTCTGGTTTTATGCAGCACCCCAACTCACCTTTCCCCGTAAGCAAGCATAAGTTGGTTTTCTAAATTTGAGACCCTGTTCGGTTTTTTAATTCAGTTCATGTGGAGCCAAGTTTACATTCCGTGTATTAGTGATATCTTATGATGTTTCTTTTTCTGTGTGACTTATTTCTCGTAGAATACTCGTACCTGGATCCACTCATTATGCCGCTATGGGCCTGATGACGTAGATTTCATTGCTGAGGGATATTCCATTGTACGTACGTACCACAACTTCTTTATTCATTTTTTGCTTTCTCGGATATTTAACTTGTACCGTAGACGAGGTTCTTGTAAACAGAGCCGTCCGAAACTTTGGGGTGGCTGTGTGTTTTTGATTTTAATTTCCCTAAGCTATAGGACCATAAGTGGAAGTGCCATAGGCTGTGTTGCTTTGTTTCTTACGTGTTTCAGGAAACACCATACACTTCTCGAGAGTGGCTCTTGGCAATTTACATCCCACCCATCAGCATAACAAGGCTCCGTCTTTTCCATGACCTGTCCTGCCTTTCGGGATTTTACACATTTTTCAAATGGCCCTTTTGATCGGGGGGCAGTGAGACTTCATTGTAGTGCAGATTTCCTTTACACGCTTGCTTGTTTGGCCAAAATGTGCGTATGCGTTTTTTCCTGAATATATTCAGGAAAAAACGCATACGCCCATTTTGGCCAAGTGCATCATTGTCGACGTTCTGCCTCTTTTCCTATGCTTTAAGTGCAATTCCTGTCTACCCCCTGAAATCGTTTTCCTGCAATTCTGCCCCACTTACAAGTCCTCTTCGCAGACTTACTTCAATATATTTTTGGACGATAGCTGTCATTTATAACTCTGCAGGTTTGTGAGGTACAGTGTCCCTGAGCTCCTTTCTTCAACTTGCTATCTTGTGAGCTGGCTGCAAATACGCAGGATTGCTTCAGGCCCTAATCTGGTTCCGGCACGGCATGCTGAGCCTGTGGTTAATTCCTCTTCCTCGTGGGAAATGTGTGTTAAATTTGCCCGTGCAGACACCTACAGCTACTCTCTCATTGGTTCTCCCTATTCCTGTTCATCTTGCACAGAAATTGCAAACTGTGCCAAACAGGAGGTTAAAGGCACTGGCTCTCCAAGTGGGGAGAGTGTTAGTCAAGGGTCTGGAATGGTGAACCCGAGTGAAGGGAGACGAAAACTGAGATGCTTTTGAAAACGTTTCCCGGTCACACGGTGCACCATACTTTGGGTTTCCCATGCATGTTTTAGCTGAAGGAAGAATCCCTTAAACCTGGAGAGTTGAGACCCATGGAATGGGTACCATGCAGTATAACTTCAAAGGGTCTGCATCTGCGCATCGAACCTAACCAATGCTATCAGCCCGAAGTGCCCAACCTTATGTCTCATTCAGCTCTGGGTGTAGATGTGGTAAATCCAGGTTGCATCACAAGCTCTGAATGAATTATTTCAGAATTGCTCTCTATTTCACTCTCATTGTGTTTTGTTTTTGTAATTTATTTTGATAATGGGATTTATCGCATTTTCACTGCTGCGTTCATGCCGCTGTACTCATGCTTGATTCTCTTACAGAGACACATAAATCCATGGGTTTGAAGATTCTTACTAGTCAGGTGTATTCGTAGGCGTTGAATATGGGGTGTTGAGTCCATTTCGTTGACCAGGGTGTAGGTTTTTTCTATTACATATTTGGCTTATGGAGCGGTGTCTGTGCTAATTTCAATCTCTTGTTTTATGCAGCTCCCCAACTCTCCTTTATCCTTAAGCAAACATAAGTTGGTCTTCTAAATTTGAGACCCCGTTCTGTTTTGTAATTCAGGTCATATGTAGCCACGTTTACACTCCATGTATTAGTAATATCGTATGTCTTTTTCTTTTTGAATTATGTGACTTCGAATGATCATACGTAACTCCTCTGGGGTTGTTACAACTGTACATATTTCACTGATTTTCAGGCTGAGTAATATTCCACTCTACATAAGTGCCACATCTCTATCCATTTTTTCCCTCCAGAGACATATAAATTATATCCTAGTCGAGGATCTTTTAAACAGAGATGCGGTAAACATTGGGGTGCCTGTGTCCTCTCGATTTTTGTCTTTCCCAAGATATACGTCCATGAGTGCAAGTGCCTTGTGCTCTGTAGCTCATTTTTCAGATGCTTTAGTAAACACAATACACTTCTCAAGAGTGATCATTGGCAATATACATTTCCACTATAAGCCTCACAGGGCTCCCTTTTCTCCTTGCCCTGTCCTGCATTTCTGGTGTTTACACTTTATGAGGAAGGCTCTTCTGACTGATGCGAAGTGATATGTTTTGTAGTACTGATTTCCAGTGCCCACCTGTTTGGTTGGCTAAAAAAGTGTATGCCCTTTTCTTGAATATATACAGAAAAAGACGCATACACCCTTTTTGGCCAACTGCAATGTTGGCAATGTTCAGCCCCTTTTCGTGTGCTTAATGGCGAGTCCTTTCTACCTCTTCCAATCCCTTTCCTGCCATTCTCCGTTGCTTACAAGTCCTTTTCTCTGACTTTCCTCAAGACATTTTTCAGTGAGAGATATTTTCAACTCTGCAGTTTCATGAATTTTAGCGGCCCTGAGTTCCATTATTCAACTTGTGTTTATGGGAACTGGCCACAAAGCAGTGGGATTTCCTCAAGCCCTATTCTGTTTCCATGGGCAACCCTAGCCTTTGGTCAATTCGTCTTCCTGATTGGAAATTAGAGTGACATGTGCCTGTCCGAACACCTAGGACTTGTCTCTCATTGTTCCTCCTCCTTCTGCTTCATCCTCTGGACAAATTCCAAACTGTATGCAACAGGATGTTGACAGTGCTGACATCTCCAAGTGGGGAGACTGTTCGTAAAGACGCTAGAGGGGTGAACCCGAGCACCAGGAGATGAGGAGATGAGATGCCTTTTCCAAACTCTTCCCGATCAGACGGTATACAATCCTCTGGGTGTGACAGGCATGTTTTAGCTGTACGAAGTGTCCCATTCATGTGAGGAGAACACCAGGGCTTTTTCAATATCACTGTCTCTCCACAACCCAAACTGGGGAATTTTTTAAGCTACGGCTACACATATGTTCGTTAAGGGCCTTGGGAAGTAGGCAGAGTCCAAACTTTAGATGATTGAAGTCTTCCTGGTCAGAAGCACTCACCACCGGCTTCCCTTAGGTTCCATTTTAACTGTCATTAATAGATGATGTCAATAAAAATATCTATTCTTTTTCAGATTATTTCCCCTTATAAGTTATTGCAAAATATTGAGTGTAGTTCCCTGTGCTATACAGTAGTTCCTTGTTGATGATCGATTTTATACATAGCAGTGTGTATGTGTTAATCCCAAACTGTTAATTTATCCCTCCTCCCACCTTTCCCCTTTGGTAGTAATAAATTATAAGATTTTATACTTCTCAGAAATGG
Source organism: Delphinapterus leucas (assembly GCF_059928025.1). NCBI lineage: Eukaryota > Metazoa > Chordata > Mammalia > Artiodactyla > Monodontidae > Delphinapterus > Delphinapterus leucas. The sequence goes on along the minus strand of NW_028322239.1, from coordinate 934,800 downwards.
GGGAGCTGAAAGAGAGTTATCATTTTCAATGGAAAAGCATTTAAAACAAGATTGAAGCTTTAACCAAGATTATTAGATGTACATCCTTGGAAAGAAATCACTTCGTTTCTCTAGTATTGACCTGACAAATAAGACAAACCTTTCACTGAACTTGCTTATAATAAAGTGATGGAAATATCAAATGGAAGTGTTAGAAACATCTTATTTTACCCGAGCCTTATACACTGTTCTATGTTAATTACAGTTTGGCTCACACATCTGTTCATTGAAGTTACAAGGTTCTCAATTTCTGTTACTGATCCTCCAGAGTGGACCCCAACAAGTGTCCCCCTGCCCAGTGTCATTGGAGCCAACAGATCGAGACTGAGTTTGGTTCAGAATCAAAGAAACTTTATATTTTGATCAGAGAATGCAGAGGTGAGAGCATGTGCTACCCCGTGGGCTGTGGGCTGGGCTGCTGTGTAGAGATCCTGTCAGAGTCAGTGGGAGGGAGGGGGCGGAGCTCTTGAGGGCCCGGTTGGCTGCAGCTCAGGCTCTATATCACAGAGTCTGCACTTTGCCCCAGGAGCTAAGGTGTCGACCCAGCCATTCTGCACTAGGGAATCTGGTCTGAAGTGCCGGCTGTTGAACCTCTGTAAGCGGGACACTAGGAACACGTGAAATTAGACAAAGCACAAAGGATAAAAAAGGTGAGACTTTATTTTATTGCCCAGATTCTATATTTATCTCCCAGAGATTTTTAAGGGGCTTTGCCTGGGACAAACCCCTCTTCTGCATTTTGTCCCCTTCCTCATTCTTAGAGTGCTGAGGGTGCAGACCCTTCATCTGTAACTGCTGAGTGCTGAGTTAGGAGCCCTCATACCCGTGGGCAAGGGTCTGAACTTCTCCCCAGCAGCCTCCAGGTGACGTTGATTGTCCGCAGGCCTCCTGCCTCCCTGCTCGTCCGCCTGAGCACAAGTATTGGTAGTGTTATAGATTCTAATGACCTTTAAGGGTCCAGGAAGGAGATGTGCAGTGATGCTGTGAGGTCCAGTTTCACCCCGCCCCACATTTGTTCGGCCACCTTAGGCTGACCGTTTCTGCCAGCCTAGATGCTCTGACCAGTAGTCTGTGCTTTCTTCAGTTAGGGCCCTGAATTAACGTAAAAACAGCACCAGGTGTCAGGACCCTGACTGCCCAACTCCCAGACAGTCCAGGGTCAGTGGTGATGAAGGACCATGATGGTCACTGAGTCAACAGCCTTTTGAAGTAAACAGGAGTCCAGCCGGTCTTATTGGCCACCATCATCACAGTGTCTGTAAGCTTTTCTATGGTGACAGCGTGATATACAGTTCCCCCGCCAAGATTATTACCTCCCCTCTGGGCGCAGTAAGTCCTGCAAGCAGTAGTCTACTCTTTTGGGACACACTCTTGTTGTTTTATGAGAGAAACTCCAGGTCAAGTGATGGTCACACGAGTCGTCATGGTGCCCCTTTGCCCCAGTTATCTCTCTGGAGGTTGGAGTTGGAGGACCTCCTCACTCAAGGTCAGTGTGCCCACGGAGCAAACCCTGCAACTTCAGGGCATGGTTGGGGGTTAGGATCACCACGTGGGGTCCTTTTCCCTTAGGAGGGAGGTGGCCTTTTGGGCTGCTGATTTCCAGGTTTTCAGATACTGCCAGTATCTTGGCTAGATGTGCCGGTTGGCCAAGCCCCTTGGTGACCTTAGTTTATCCTACCTGGATGGCATTCTTGCATTGTTCCATTTCAAGTGGTCCCAGGTTTTGCACTAATACTCCAATGGTGATTCACTGTTAACCAGGAAAGTAAAGGTCAAAGGGTTTAACTAAATTAGGGAGTTCCAGGGCAAGGGTCTGAATTGACTGCTCTTTCCATTCTTGAAAGGCCACTTCTGGATTCTATTCAAAAGGATCATCATCTTTTCCTTTCAGTGTTTCATATAGAGGCCCAGCTAGTAGACTGTAGTTAGGGATCCAGAAGCAGCAAACCCTGGCCTCGCCAGGAACCCCTAAGCTGTCTTCTAATTTTAGAAATGGGTAAGGCTGTAAATTGTTTCTTCCCTTTCCTGGGATGGGCTTCTCTGTCCTTCTGTGAGAATGAAGCCCAGGCAGGTCACCGTAGTCTGTGATATTTGAGCTTTTTCTTGGACAACTTGTATCCTTTATTGGCTTGGTAGTTCAGAGGTCTCCTTAGTAGGGCTGGCGATCAGAATATCGTCTGCATATTGAAGGAGTGTTTCCTTTTCCAGAGGTAGAACTTTTAGGTCTTTAGCTGAGCTTTCCCCAAAGATAGTGTGGGAATTTTTGAACTCTTGGGGCAACACGGCCCGGAAGTATTGTTTTAGTTGTATGTTGAGTCCTGCCACTCACAAGCCAAAATTTCTTGTGAGTCTGGGACTAGTAGAATACAAAAGAAGGCATCATTGAAGACTAATACAGAATACCACGTCCTAGTGGTTGGTAGAATGAGCAGCAGGGTGTAGGATTTAGGAACTACTGGAGGTATATCCTCGGTGGCTTCACTGACTGTCCTGACATCCTTTACCAGGACTCCAGCAGCCCATGGGGCTCTCGAGGTCAGGCCAATCCCAGAATATGGAGCTCACCTGGGCAGGTACCCCACCCCCACCCCAGCCCACAGGGCTCTCGTGTTCAGGCCCCTCCCAGGATATGGGGTTCCCTGGGCAGGTTCCCCTGCAGCCCATGGGGCTCTCGTGGTCAGGCCCCTCCCAGGATACAGAGCTACCCTTGCAGATACCGTGGCAGGGCTGGGCACACAGGAACCGTGCACATCGCCCTCATTTCAGAGCACTCCCAGCTCACCTGTCACTCAGATCTGACACAGAGCACCTCAGAGCAGGACTTGAACTAACAAACAGCAGCTCCGACAGGTCTGTGACCCTGGGCATCACTCTGTGTGGCCTCCCCCCACCTGGACTTCCAGAGACTTCCACTGCACCCGGGGCACCAGACCTCTGTCTCCACCCACCACCCACCCCTGCTCTCCCTGACTCCTGGGTTCCTCTCATTAGGAGAGGGTTTTCTTGAAGTTGTCTCCCACTCATGGGCCAGATAATATAATTAGAAAACAAGCCAGAGCTGCAGCCCCTTGTCTATCCTGACTCTCAGGAGCCCACACCTGTTCCTTGGACCTGGCCGATTCAGCTAGTTCCATTTTCTGCAACTGTCAGCCCCTGAGGGATGATTATTGGCTGGCCTGGGAAGCCTGACCGTGCCCCCCATCCCTCCCCTGGTGTGCCTGTGTTGAGATCAATATAAACACTTCACCAGGCAGCAAGAGCCCCTGCAGCTGTGCCTGACGCCATTTTCTCTGCCCTGTCAGCAGTCTCGGGGCTGGGCTGGTGGGAGGGAGTGAGAGGCCACGGCTTTGTGGGTGGCCCAGTGTGAGTGGGGCTCTGCTGGACTTTCTGCAGCAGTTGCCAAGATGCCACCTGCTAAATAAGAGGATGTGTCACCGATACCTGCTGCTGGAATTTCTCCCTGGACAGAGGTGTGTGAGGGAGAAATCAGTGGGGGCCGGGACACCAGGGGTATCTCAGGCAGGGAAATGGAAAGCTTCCAGAAGAGCACCCAGGGCCAGGACCATCCTGGCTGGCCTGCAGGCACCAAGTCGGCTGGCATGCTGTCGCTCATGTGGCTCCATGGCCCTTCCTCTAAGCTTTCAAGTCCTTGTACATATTCAGGTGTTTTACCTGGGAAGGGTGGGAACATTTCAGCAGCAGCTGGCCTGGGGCTCGGCCCACGTTTACTCACAGATGCCTCGGCACGGTCCCCCAGCTTTGCAATGAGGACGCTTGTTGCGTGGGGCCTGCTGGCTGAATGGGAGATGATTCCCCACCACTGACCAACTTCAGAATTGTTTACAACTGGAGCAAGTGGCCTGATATGGTTTTCCTCTGTGTAACTGCTGGGTTTTGTTTTTTTTTTCTTTTTTTCGTTTTTGGTTCAAGGTAGATTTTATTCCTCTTTTTTGTATTTACAGATATAAGCATGGAAATAATTTATTCACATAAATACATGTATGTGAAGGGAAGAATATTTTTTCTGTTTTACTTTTTTAATTTTGAGTTTTATTTTATTTTTTTATACAGCAGGTTATTTTTGGTTATCTATTTTATACATATAAATGTATACATGCCAATCCCAATTTCTCAACTCCTCCCACCACCACCCCCCAACAGCTTTCCCCCCTTGGTGTCCATACGTTTGTTGTCTACATCTGTTGCTCTATTTCTGCCTTGCAAAACGGTTCATCTGTACAATATTTCTAGGTTCCACATATATGCATTAATATACAAGATTTGTTTTTCTCTTTCTGACTTACTTCACTCTGTATGACAGTCTCTAGATCCATCAACGTCTCTACAAATGACCCAATTTCATTCCTTTTTATGGCTTAGTAATATTCCATTTTATACTTGTACCACATCTTTATGCATTCGTCTGTCTGTGGGCATTTAGGTTGCTTCCATTACCTGGATATTGTAAATAGTGATGCAATGAACATTGCGGTGAATGTCTCTTTTTGATTTATGGTTTTGTCTGGGTATAGGCCCAGTAGTGGGATTGCTGTATCATATGGTAATTCTATTCTTAGTTTTATAAGAAACTCCATAATGTTCTCCACAGTGACTGTATCAATTTACATTCCCAACAATAGTGGAAGAGGGTTCCTTATCTCCACACCCTTTCCAGCATTTGTTGTTTGTAGATTTTCTGATGATGCCCATTCTATCAGGTGTGAGGTGATACACCATGGATGAGTCTATTTCGTTGAGCAAAGAGTAGGTCTTGTCTATTACATATTTGGCTTATGGAACGGTATGTGTGCTCATTTCAATCTCTGGTTTTATACAGCACCCCAACTCAACTTTCCCCTTAAGCAAGCATAAGTTTTTATCTAAATGTGAGACTCTGTTCGGTTTTGTAATTCAGTTTATGTGTAGCCAAGTTTACACTCTCTCTATTCGTGATATCTTATGATAATTATCTTACTCTGTGTGACCTATTTCTCTTAGAATCATCATACTTAAATCCACTCAATTTGCTGCTACAGGCCTGATGACATTGATTTCATTGCTGAGTGATATTCCGTTGTACGTAAGTAGCACAACTCCTTTATCCATTTTTTTCTTTCTGGGATATTTAATTTGTACTGGACTCGAGGTTCTTGGAAACACAGCAGCCCTAAATTTTGTGTTGGCTGTGTCTTCTTGATTTTAATTTTCCTAAGCTATAGGGCCAAAAGTGGAAGTGCCCTAGGGTCTGTAGCTTTGTTTGTCAGATGTTTCAGGATACACCATAAACATCTCCAGAGTGTCTGTTGGCAATTTACATCCCACCCATCAGCATAACAAGGCTCCCTGTTCTCCATGGCCTGTCCTGTGTTTCTGGTTTTTACACTGTTTTCAGATGGCCCTTTTGACGAATGGGAAATGAGACTTCATTGTAGTGCAGATTTCCATTGCTCCAGTGCTTGGTTGGCCAAAAAGGGCATATGCATTTTTTCCTGAATATATTCAGGAAAAAATGTATATGCACTTTTGTCCAAGTGCATCACTGTCAAAGATCTGCCACATTTCACATGCTTTAAATGCAATTCCAATCTTCCTCCTGAAATATGATTCCTGCAATTCTGCCTCGTTTTCAAGTCCTCTTTGCAGACTTACTTCAATATATTTTTGCCAATAGCTGTCATTTATAACTCTGCAGGTTTGTGAATTACAGTGCCCGTGATTTCCTTTCTTAACTCGTTTCCTTGAAAGCTGGCCACAGAACCGCAGGTGTGCTTCAGGCCATGATCAGGGTCCGGCATGGCACTCTGAGCCGTTGGTTAATTCCTCTTCCTGGTGGGATATTAGAGTTCAATGTGCCCCTCCAGACACCTGCCTCACTCCCAGGCCCTTGGTGATGTCTGTCCTCTGGTTTGAGGCCACATGTGCTGGATTCCTCACCTTTGGCTGATGTGGCCCCACTGGTGTGAGGACACTCCTGCTTGGTTCCCATCCCCTTGGTGATGTGGGCCCTCCGGTGAGAGTCTGATCCTGGTTGGGTTACTCACACTTCTGTGAGGTGGTCCTTCTTCTCTGAGGTCACGCCTGCCTGGCTGGCACACTCCGCCTTGGTGACGTCGGCCATCTGGTGGGAGTTGGTGCCTGCTGGGAGTCTCCTCCCCTCGGTAATGAGGGCCCTCTGGCGTCAGGCCCTAACTCCTGGGCTCCCAAAATTTTCGGATGTGCGCCCTGTGGTACGAGTACATTCCTGCCAAGTTCACAACCTCATGGGAATGTGGGCCTTCTGCTCTGAGGTCCCAACGGTGGGTTGCTCAGTTTCATGATGAGGCCCCTCTGGTGTGAGTTCACTCCAGCCTGGATCCCATAGCCACGCTGCTCCTGGCCACCTGCTGGGAGGTTATAACTGCAGGATTCCTCACCTTTTTTCTTCTATGGGCCCTTTGTTTTGAGACTCCTCCTGCCTGCCTCACTCCCAGCCCCTTGGTGATGTGTGTCCTCTGGTTTGAGGCCACGTGTGCTGGGTCCCTCACCTTTTGATGATGTGGCCCCACTGGTGTGAGGACACTCCTGCCTGGTTCCTATCCCCTTGATGATGTGGGCCCTATCTTGAGAGTCTGATCATGGCTGGGTTCCTCACCCTTCTGTGAGGTGGGTCCTCTGCTGTGAGGTCACTCCTGCCTGGCTGGCACACCCCACCTGCGCAACATCGGCCCTCTTGTGGCAGGTGTAGCCTGCTGGGAGCCTCCTCCCCTCGGTGATGAGGGCCCTCTTGCGTCAGGCCCTAACTGCTGGGTACCCACATTTTCTGATACGTGCTAAGTGGTGCGAGGACACTCCTGCCAAGTTCCCATCCCCATGGGGATGTGGGCCTTCTGCTCTTAGGTCCCAATGTCTGGGTTGCTCACAGTTTCATGATGTGACCCCTCTGCTGTGAGTTTACTGCAGCCTGGATCGCATAGACTCGGTGCTCTGGGCCGCCTGCTGGGAGGTTCCCACTGCAAGATTCCTCAGCTTTTTTATTCTATGGGCCCTGTGTTGTGAGGCTCCTCCTGCCTGCCTCACTCCGAGCCCCTTGGAGATGTGGGTCCTCTGGTTTAGGCCACATGTGCTGGGTTCCTCACCTTTCTATGATGTGGCCACACAGGTGTGAAGACAGTCCTGCCTGGTTCAGATCCCATTGGTGATATGGGCCCTCTGGTGAGAGTCTTATCCTGGCTGGGTTCCTCACACTTCTGTGAGGTAGGCCCCCTGCTGTGAGGTCACTCCTGCCTGGCTGTCACATGTCACCTTGGCGACATGGGCCCTCAGTTGGGAGTTGGTGCCTGCTTGGAGTCTCCTCCCCTTGGTAATGAGGGTCCTCTGGCGTCAGGCGCTAACTTCTGGGCTTCCAAAATTCTCTGATGTGTGCCCTGTGGTGCGAGTACACTTATGCCATGTTCCCAACCACATGGGAATGTGGGCCTTCTGCTCTGAGGTCCCAACGGCTGGGTTGTTCACAGTTTCATGATGAGGGCCCTCTGTTTTGAGTTCAGTCAGGTCTGGATCCCATAGCCTCGCTGCTCCTGGCCACCTGCTAGCAGGTTCCAACTGCGGGATTCCTCACCATTTTTATTCTATGGTCCCTGTTTTGAGCCTCCTCCTGTCTGCCTCACTCCCAGCCCCTTGGTGATATGTGTCCTCTGGTTTGAAGCCATGTGTGCTGGGTCACTCACATTTCGGTGATGAGGTCCCACTGGTGTGAGGACACTCCAGCCTGGTTCCCATTCCCTTGGTGATGTGGGCCCTGTGGTGAGAGTCTGATCCTCTTTGTGTTCCTCACACTTTTGTGAGGTGGGCCCTCTGCTCTGAGGTCACTCCTGCCTGGCTGGCACATCCCGCATTGGCAATGGCGGCCCTCTGGTAGCAGTTGGAGCCTGCTGTGAGCCTCCTCTCTTCGGTGATGAGAGCCCTCTGGCGTCAGGCCCTAACGGCTGGGCTCCCCACATTTTCTGATGTGTGCCCACTGGTGCGATGACACTCCTGCTTGGTTCCCTTCCCCATGGGGATGTGGGCCTTGTGCTCTGAGGTCACAACGGCTGGTTTGCTCACAGTTTCATGATGAGGGCCCTCTGTTGTGAGTTCATCACTGCCTGGATCCCATAGCCCTGGTGCTCTGGGACGCCTGCTGGGATGTTCCAACTGCTGGATTCCTCACCTTTTTTATACAATGGGCCATGTGTTGTGAGGTTAATCCTGCCTGCCTCGCTCTGAGACCCATGGTGATGTGGGTCCTCTGGTTTGAGGCCACATTTCCTAGGTACCTCAACTTTTGATGATGTGGCCCCACGGGTGTGATGACACTCCTGCCTGGTTCACAGCCCCTTGCTGATGTGGGCACTCTGGTGAGAGTCTGATCCTGGCTGGGTTCCTTACCATTCTGTGAGGTGGGCTCTCTGATGTGAGGTCACTCCTGCCTGGCTGGCTCACATCGCCTTGGCGATGTGGGCCCTCTGTTGGCCACGAAAGCATGCTGGGAGCCTCCTACCCTCTTTAATGAGGGCCCTGAAAAAACGCATATGCACTTTTTGACCAAGTGCATCATTGTCGAGGATCTGCCTCTTCTCCTATGCTTTCAGAGCACTTCCCGTCTACCTCCTGAAATAATATTCCTGGAATTCTGCCCCGCTTTCAAGTCCTCTTTGCAGCCTTACTTCAATATATTTTTGTTTGATACCTGCCATTTATAACTCTGCAGGTTTGTTAATTACAGTGTCCCTGAGCTACTTTCTTCAACTCGCTTTCTTGTGACCTGGCCGCAAAACCACAGGATTGCTTCAGGCCATAAAATGGTTTCCGCACAGCATGCTGAGCCTTTGGTAAATTCCTTTTTCTGGTGGGAAATGAGTGTTAAATTTGCCCGTGCAGACACCTACAGCTAGTCTCTCATTGGTTCTCCCTATTCCTGTTCATCTTGCGCAGATATTGCAAACTGTGCCAAACAGGAGGTTAAAGGCACTGACTCTCCAAGTGGGTAGAGAGTTAGTAAAGTGTCTGGAATGGCGAACCCGAGTACTAGGGGACGAAAACTGAGAGGCATTTAAAATCGCTTCCCAGTCACACGGTGGACCATACTCTGGGATGCAGATGCATGTTTTAGGTGAAGGAAGAATCCCGTAAACCTGGAAAGTTGGGACCCATGTAATGGGTACCATGCAGTATGACTTCAAAGGGTCTGCATTTGCTCATCGAACCTCACCAATGCTTTCAGCCCGAAGTGTCCAACCTTATGTCTCACTCAGCTCTGGGTGTAGATGTGGTAAATCCAGGTTGCATTACAAGCCCTGAATGAATTATTTAAGAATTGCTCTCTATTTCAGTGTCATTGTGTTTTGATTTGTAATTCATTTTGATAATGGGATTTATCGGATTTTCTCTGCTGCATTCATGCCGCTGTACACACGCTTCATTCTCTTACGGAGACATATAAATCCATGGGTTTGAAGATTCTTACTAGTCAGGTGTATTCCTAGGCGTTGAATATGGGGTGTTTAGTCCGTTTCGTTGAGCAAGGGTTATGTCTTGACTATTACATATTTGGCTTATGGAAAGGTATCTGTGCTAATTTCTGTCTGTGGTTTTATGCAGCACCCCAACTCACCTTTCCCCATAAATAAGCATAAGTTGGTTTTCTAAATTTGAGACCCTGTTCTGTTTTGTAATTCAGTTCATGTGTAGCCAAGTTTACATTCCGTGGATTAGTGATATCTTATGTTTCATTTTCTGTGTGACTTATTTCATTTAGAATCATCGTACCTGAATCCACTCATTATGCCACGACGGGCCTGATGACATAGATTTCATTGCTGAGTGATATTCCATTGTATGTACGTTATACAACTTCTTCTTTATCCATTTTTCACCTTCTGGGATATTTTACTTCTCCGTAGACGAGGTTCTTCTAAACATAGCTGTCCGAAACTTTGGGGTGGCTGTGTGCTTTTGATTTTCATTTCTCTAAGCTATAGGACCATAAGTTGAAGTGCCGTAGGCTCCGTTGCTTTGTTTTTTAGGTGTTTCAGGAAACACCATACACTTCTCCAGAGTGGCTGTTGGCAATTTACATACCGCCCATCAGCATAACAAGGCTCCCTGTTTTCCAAGACCTGTCCTGACTTTTTCGATTTTACACTTTTTTTAGATGGCCCTTTTGACGCGGGGACAGTGAGTCTTCATTGTAGTGCATATTTCCTTTACACGCTTGCTTGGTTGGCCGAAAAGTACGTATGCGTTTTTTCCTGAATATATTCAGGAAAAAACGCATGCGCCCTTTTTGGCCAAGTGCATCATTGTCTACATTCTGCCTCTTTTCCTATGCTTTAAGTACAATTCCCGTCTACCCCCTGAAATCGTTTTCCTGAATTTCTGCCCCGCTTTCAAGTCCTCTTCGAAGACTTACTTCAGTACATTTTTGGACGATAGCTGTCATTCATAACTCTGCAGGTTTGTGAATTACAGTGTCCCTGAGCACCTTTCTTCAACTCGCTTTCTTCTGAGCTGGCCGCAAAACCGCAGGATTGCTTCAGGCCCTAATCTGTTTCCGGCAAGGCACGCTGAGCTTTGGTTAACTCCCCTTCCTGGTGGGAAATGAGCGTTCCATTTGCCCGTGCAGACACCTACAGCTAGTCTCTCATTGGTTCTCCCTATTCCTGTTCAGCTTGAGCAGAAATTGCAAATTTTGCCAAACAGGAGTTTAAAGAAACTGACTCTCCATGTGGGGAGAGTGTTAGAAAAGCGTCTGGAATGGTGAACCCGAGTACCAGGGGACGAAAACTGAGATGCATTTGAAAACGTTTCCCAATCACGCGGTGGACCATACTCTGGGTTTCCCATGCATGTTTTAGCTGAAGGAAGAATCCCTGAAAGCTGGAGAGTTGGGACCCATGGAAAGGGAACCATGCAGTATGACTTCAAAGGGTCTGCGTTTGCTCACCGAACTTCACCAATGCTATGAGCCTGAAGTGTCCAGACTTATGTCTCACCCAGCTCTGGGTGTAGATGTGGGAAATCCAGTTTGCATCACATGCCCTGAATGAATTATTTAAGAATTGCTCTCTATTTCACTGTCCTTGTGTTTTGTTTCTGTGATTCATTTGGATAATGGGATTTATCGGATTTTCTCTGCTGCATTCATGCCGCTGTACACACGCTTCATTCTCTTACGAGGACATATATATCCATGGGTTTGAAGATTCTTACTAGTCAGGTGTATTCCTAGGCCTTGAATATGGGGTGTTTAGTCCAATTCCTTGAGCAAGGGGTAGGTCTTGACTATTACATATTTGGTTTATGGAAAGGTATTTGTGCTAATTTCTATCTCTGGTTTTATGCAGCACCCCAACTCAACTTTCCCCTTATCCAAGCATAAGTTGGTTTTCTAAATTTGAGACCCTGTTCTGTTTTGTAATTCAGTTCACGTGTAGCCAAGTTTACATTCCGTGTATTAGTGATAACTTATGATGTTTCATTTTCTGTGTGACTTATTTCACTTAGAATCATCATACCTGAATCCACTCATTATGCCGCGACGGGCCTGATGACATTGATTTCATTGCTGAGTGGTATTCCATTGTACGTACGTACCACAACTTCTTTATCCATTTTTCACATTCTGGTATATTTAACTTGTACCGTAGACGAGGTTCTTGTAAACAGAGCCGTCCGACACTTTGGGGTGGCTGTGTGTTTTTGATTTTCATTTCCCTAAGCTATAGGACCATAAGTGGAAGTGCCGTAGGCTCTGTTGCTTTGTATTTTAGGTGTTTCAGGAAACACCATACCCTTCTCCAGAGTGGCTGTTGGCAATTTACATCCCGCCCATCAGCATAACAAGGCTCCATGTTCTCCATGGCCTGTGCTGCATTTCTGTATTTTACACTTTGTTCAGATGGCCCTGTTAACCGGGGGGCAGTGAGACTTCATTGTAGTGCAGATTTCTTTAACATGCTTGCTTGGTTGGCCAAAAAGGGCGTATGCGTTTTTTCCTGAATATATTCAGGAAAAACCGCATACGCCATTTTTGGCCAAGTGCATCATTGTCGACGTTCTGCCTCTTTTCCTATGCTTTAAATGCAATTCCAGTCTACCCCCTGAAATCGTTTTCCTGCAATTCTGCCCCGCTTTCAAGTCCTCTTCGCAGCCTTCCTTCAATATATTTTTGGACGATAGCTGTCATTTATAACTCTGCAGGTTTGTGAATTACAGTGCCCCTGAGCTCCTTTCTTCAAATAACTTTCTTGTGAGCTGGCCGCAAACCCGCAGGATTGCTTCAGGCCCTAATCTGGTTCCGGCACGGCATGCTGAGCCTTTGGTTAATTCCTCTTCCTGGTTGGAAATGAGCGTTAAATTTGCCCGTGCAGACACCTACAGCTGGTCTCTCATTGGTTCTCCCTATTCCTGTTCATCTTGCGCAGAAATTGCAAACTGTGCCAAACAGCAGGTTAAAGGCACTGGCTCTCCAAGTGAGGAGAGTGTTAAAAGGGTCTGGAATGGTGAACCCGAGTAAAAGGGGACGAAAACTGAGATGCATTTGAAAACGTTTCCCGGTCACACGGTGCACCATACTGTGGGTTTCCCATGCATGTTTTAGCTGAAGGAAGAATTGCTTAAACCTGGAGAGTTGGGACCCATGGAATGGGTACCATGAAGTATGACTTCCAATGGTCTGCATTTGCTCATCGAACCTCACCAATGCTATCAGCCCGAAGTGTCCAACCTTATGTCTCACTCAGCTCTGGGTGTAGATGAGGTAAATCCAGGTTGCATCACAAGCCCTGAATGAATTATTTAAGAATTGCTCTCTATTTCACTGTCATTGTGTTTTGTTTTTGTAATTCATTTTGATAATGGGATTTATCGGATTTTCTCTGCTGCCTTCATGCAGCTGTACACACACTTGATTCTCTTATGGAGACATATAAATCCATGGGTTTGAAGATTCTTACTAGTCAGGTGTATTCCTAGGCGTTCAATATAGGGTGTTTAGTGCATTTCGTTGAGCAAGGAGTAGGTCTTGTCTCTTACGTATTTGCCTTATGGAACTGTATCTGTGCTAATTTCAATCTCTGTTTTTATGCAGCACCCCAACTCACCTTTCCCCATAAGCAAGCATAAGTTGGTTTTCTAAATTTGAGACCCTGTTCTGTTTTGTATTTCAGTTCATGTGTAGCCAAGTGTACATTCCGTGTATTAGTGACAGCTTATGAGGTTTCTTTATCTGTGTGATTTATTTCACTTAGAGACATCGTACCTGAATCCAGTCCTTATGCTGCTTTGGGCCTGATGACATAGATTTCCTTGCTGAGTGATATTCCATTTTACGTAAGTACTACAACTTCTTTATCCCTTTTTTGCTCTCTGGGATATTTAACTTGTAGGGTAGACAAGGTTCTAAACAGAGCTGTCCCAAAGTTTGTGGTGGCTGCGTCTTTCTGATTTTAATTTCTCTAAGCTAAAAGACCATATGTGGAAGTGCACTGGGCTCAGTTCCTTTCTTTTTTAGGCGTTTCAGGAAACGCCATACACTTCTCCAGAGTGGCTGTTGGCAATTTACATCCCACCCATCAGCATAACAATGCTCCGTTTTCTCCATGGCCTGTCCTGTCTTTCTGGATTTTACAGTTTTTTCAGATGGCCCTTATGACCAGGGGGAAGTGAGACTTCATTTTAGTGCAGATTTCCTTTGCAAGCTTGCTTGGTTGGCCAAAAAGCGTGTATGCGTTTTTTCCTGACTATATTCAGGAAAAATCGAATACGCCCTTTTTAGCCAAGTGCATCATTGTCAACGTTCTGCCTCTTTTCCTATGCTTTAAATGCATTTTCAGTCTAACTCCTGATATCGGTTTCCTGCAATTCTGCCCCACTTTCAAGTCCTCTTCGCGTCCTTACTTCAATATATTTTTGGACAATAGCTGTCATTTATAACTCTGCATGTTTGTGAATTACAGTGCCCCTGAGCTCGTTTCTTCAACTCGTTTTCTTTTGAGCTGGCTGCAAAACCATAGGATTGCTTCTGGCCCTAATCTTGTTCCGGCATTGCACGCTGACCGTTTGTTTAATTCTCCTTCCTGGTGGGAAATGAGCATTACATTTGCCCATGCAGACACCTACAGCTAATCTCTCATTGGTTCTCCCTATTCCTGTACATCTTCTGCGTAAATTGCAAACTGAGCCAGACAGGAGGTTAAAGACACTGACTCTCCAAGTGGGGAGAGTGTTAGTAAAGCGTCTGGAATGGTGAACCCGAGTACCAGGGGACGAAAACTGAGATGCATTTAAAAACGTTTCCCAATCACACGGTGGACCATACACTGGGTTTCCCATGCACGTTTTAGCTGAAGGAAGAATCCCTTAAACCTGGAGAGTTGAAACCCATGGAATGGGTAAAATGCTGTATGACTTCAAATGGTCTGCATTTGCTCACAGAACCTCACCAATGCTATCAGCTCGAAGTGTCCAGCCTTATGTCTCATCCAGCTGTGGGTGTAGATGTGTTAAATCCAGGTTGCATCACAAGCCCTGAAAGAATTTTTTAAGAATTGCTCTCTATTTCACTGCCATTTTGTTATGTTTTTGAAATTTATTTTGAAAATGTGATTTAGCTGATTTTCACTGCTGCGTTTATGTCGCTCTACACACGCTTGATTCTCTTACGGAGACATATAAATCCATACGTTTTAAGACTCTTACTAGTCAGGTATATTCCTAGGTGGTGAATATGGGGTGTTGAGTCATTTCGTTGACCAAAAAGTAGGTCTTTTCTATTACATATTTGGCTTATGGAACAGTATCTGTGCTAATTTCAATCTCTGGTTTTATTCAGCACCCGAACTCACCTTTCCCCTTAAGCAAGCATATGTTGGTTTTCTAAATTTGAGGCCCCGTTCTGTTTTGTAGTTCCATTCATGTGTCCCCAAGTTTACATTCCGTGTATTAGTGATATCTTATGTTGCTTTAAATGATATCTTATGATATGTGTCTTTTTCTTTTGAATTATGTGACTTCGAATGATCATACGTAACTCCTCTGGAGTTGTTACAAATGGCCATATTTCATTGATTTCCAGGCTGAGTAATATTCCACTCTACATAAGTACCACATCTCTATCCATTTTTTCCCTCCAGAGACATTTAAGTTATATCCTAGTCGAGGTTCTTTTAAACAGAGAGGCGGTAAACATTGGGGTGCCTGTGTCCTCTCGATTTTTGTTTTTCCCAAGATACACGTCCATGAGTGCAAGTGCCCTGTGCTCTGTAGCTCATTTTTTAGATGCTTTAGTAAACACAATACACTTCTCCAGAGTGACCGTTGGCAATATACATTTCCACTATAAGCCTCACAGGGCTCCCTTTTCTCCTTTCCTGTCCTGCATTTCTGGTGTTTACACTTTATGAGGACGGCTCTTCTGACTGATGTGAAGTGATATCTTTTGTAGTATTGATTTCCAGGGCCCACCTGTTTGGTTGGCTAAAAATGTGTGTGCCCTTTTCTTGAATATATACAGAAAGAGATGCATACACCCTTTTTGACCAAGTGCAAAGTTGCAAATGTTCAGCCCCTTTTCTGGTGCTTAATGGCGAGTCCTTTCTACCTCTTCCAATCCCTTTCCTGCCATTCTCCCTTGCTTACAAGTCCTTTTCTCTGACTATCCTCAAGACATTTTTTAGGGATAGATATTTTCAACTCTGCAGTTTCGTGAATTTTAGTGCCCCTGAGTTCCATTTTTTACTTGTGTTTATGGGAACTGGCCACAAAGCAGCGGGATTTCCTCAAGGCCTATTCTGTTTCCATGGGCAACCCTAGCCTTTGGTCAATTCGTCTTTCTGATTGGAAATTAAAGTGACATGTGGCTGTCCGAGCACCTAGGACTTGTCTCTCATTGTTCCTCCTCCTTCCGCTTCATCCTCTGGACAAATTCCAAACTGTACACAACAGGATGTTGACAGTGCTGACATCTCCAAGTGGGGAGACTGTTAGTAAAGACGCCGGAGTGGTGAACCCGAGCACCAGGAGATGAGGAGATGAGATGCCTTTTCCAAACTCTTCCCGATCAGACGGTATACCATCCTCTGGGTGTGACAGGCATGTTTTAGCTGTAGGAAGGATCCCATTCATGTGAGGAGACCACCAGGGCTTTTTCAAAATCAGTGTCTCTCCGCAACCCAAACTGGGGAATTTTTTAAGCTACGGCTACACATATGTTCATTAAGGGCCTTGGGAAGTAGGCAGAGTCCAAACTTTAGATGATTGAAGTCTTCAGGGTCAGAAGCACTCACCAACGGCTTCCCTTAGGTTCCATTTTAACTGTCATTGATAGATGATGTCAATAAAAATATCTATTCTTTTTCAGATTATTTCCCCTTATAGGTTATTGCAAAATATTGAGTGTAGTTCCCTGTGCTATACAGTTGTTCCTTGTTGATGATTGATTATATACATAGCAGTGTGTATGTGTTAATCCCAAACTGTTAATTTATCCCTCCTCCCACCTTTCCTCTTTGGTAATCATAAATTATAAGATTTTATACTTCTCAGAAATGGGGGAGCTGAAAGAGAGGTATCATTTTCAATGGAAAAGCATTTAAAACAAGATTGAAGCTTTAACCAAGATTATTAGATGTACATCCTTGGAAAGAAATCATTTCGTTTCTCTAATATTGACCTGACAAATAAGACAAACCTTTTCAGTGAACTTGCTTATAATAAAGTGATGGAAATATCAAATGGAAGTGTTAGAAACATCTTATTTTACCCGAGCCTTATACACTGTTCTATGTTAATTACAGTTTGGCTCACACATCTGTTCATTGAAGTTACAAGGTTCTCAATTTCTGTTACTGATCCTCCAGAGTGGACCCCAACAAGTGTCCCCCTGCCCGGTGTCATTGGAGCCAACAGATCGAGACTGAGTTTGGTTCAGAAGCAAAGGAAACTTTATATTTTGATCAGAGAATGGAGAGGTGAGAGCATGTGCTACCCTGTGGGCTGTGGGCTGGGCTGCTGTGTAGAGATCCTGTCAGAGTCAGTGGGAGGGAGGGGGCAGAGCTCTCTCGAGGGCCCGGTTGGCTGCAGCTCAGGCTCTATATCACGGAGTCTGCCCTGGGCCCCAGGATCTGATGTGTCGACCCAGCCATTCTGCACTAGAAAATCTGGTCTGAAGTGCCAGGTGTGGAACCTCTGTATGCGGGACCCTAGGAGCACGTGAAATTAGACAAAGCACAAAGGATAAAAAGGTTAGACTTTATTTTATTGCCCAGATTCTATTTTTATCTCCCAGGGATTTTTAAGGGGCTTTGCCTGGGACAAACCCCGCTTCTGCCTTTTGTCCCCTTCCTCATTCTTGGAGTGCTGAGGGTGCAGACCCTTCTTCTGTAACTGCTGAGTGCTGAGTTAAGAGCACTCATACTCGTGGGCGAGGGTCAGAACTTCTCCCCAGCAGCCTCCAGGTGACGTTGATTGTCCCCAGGGCTGCTGCCTCCCTGCTCGTCCGCCTGAGCACCAGTATTGGAAGTGTTATAGATTCTAATGACCGTTAAGGGTCCAGGAAGGAGATGTGCAGTGATGCTGTGAGGTCCAGTTTCACCCCGCCCCACATTTATTTGGCCACCTTAGGCTGACCGTTTCTGCCAGCCTAGATGCTCTGACCAGTAGTCTGCGCTTTCTTCAATTAGGCCCCTGAATTAACGTAAAAACAGCACCAGGTGTCAGGACCCTGCCCGCTCAACTCCCAGACAGCCCAGGGTCAGTGGTGATGAAGGACCATGATGGCCACTGAGTCAACAGCCTTTTGAAGTAAACAGGAGTCCAGCCGGTCTTATTGGCCACCATCATCACGGTGTTTCTAGGCTTTTCTATGGTGACAGCGTGATATTCGGTTCCCCCGCCAAGATTATTAGCTCCCCTCTGGGTGCAGTAAGTCCTGCAAGCAGTAGTCTACTCTTTTGGGACACACTCTTGTTGTTTTATGAGAGAAACTCCAGGTCAAGTGATGGTCACATGAGTTGTCATGTTGCCCCGTTGCCCCTGGTTATCTCTCTGGAGGTTGGAGTTGGAGGGCCTCCTCACTCGAGGTCAGTGTGCCCACGGAGCAAACCCTGCAACTTCAGGGCATGGTTGGGGGTTAGGATCACCACGTGGGGTCCTTTTCCCTTAAGAGGGAGGTGGCCTTTTGGGCTGCTGATGTCCAGGTTTTTAGATACCGCCAGTATCTTGGGCAGATGTGGCGGTGGGCCAAGCTCCATGGTGACCGTAGTTTATCCTACCTATATGGCATTCTTGCATTGTTCCATTTCAAGTGGTCTCAGTTTTTGCACTAATACTCCAATGGCGATTCACCTTTCACCAGGAATGTAAAGGTCAAAGGGTTTAGCTAAATTAGGGAGTTCCAGGGCAAGGGTCTGAATTGACTGCTCTTTCCATTCTTGAAAGGCCACTTCTGGATTCTATTCAAAAGGATCATCATCTTTTCCTTTCAGTGTTTCATATAGAGGCCCAGCTAGTAGACTGTAGTTAGGGATCCAGAAGCAGCAAACCCTGGCCTCCCCAGGAACCCCTAAGCTGTCTTCTAGTTTTAGAAAGGGGTAAGGCTATAAATTGTTTCTTCCCTTTCCTGGGATGTGCTTCTCCGACCTTCTGTGAGAATGAAGCCCAGGCAGGTCACCGTAGTCTGTGATATTTGAGCTTTTTCTTGGACAACTTCTATCCTCTATTGGCTTGGTAGTTCAGAGGTCTCCTTAGTAGGGCTGGCGATCAGAATGTCGTCTGCATATTGAAGGAGTGTTTCCTTTTCCAGAGGTAGAGCTTTTAGGTCTTTAGCTGAGCTTTCCCCAAAGGTGGTGTGGGAATTTTTGAACCCTTGGGGCAAGACGGCCCGGAAGTATTGTTTTAGTTGTATGTTGAGTCCTGCCACTCACAAGCCAAAATTTTTTGTGACTCTCGGACTAATGGAATACAAAAGAAGGCATCATTCAAGACTAATACAGAATACCAAGTCCTGGTGGTTGGTAGAATGACCAGCAGGGTGTAGGATTTAGGAACTACTGGAGGTATATCCTCGGTGGCTTCACTGACTGTCCTGACATACTTTACCAGGACTCCAGCAGCCCATGGGGCTCTCGTGGTCAGGCCCCTCCCAGGATACAGAGCTACCCTTGCAGGTACCGTGGCAAGGCTGGGCACACAGGAACCGTGCACATAGCCCACATTGCAGAGCACTCCCAGCTCACCTGTCGCTCAGATCTGACACAGAGCACCTCAGAGCAGGACTTGAACTAACAAATAGCACCTCCGTCAGGTCTGTGACCCTGGGCATCACTCTGTGCGGCCTCCCTCCACCTGGTCTTCCAGAGACTTCCACTGCACCCGGGGCACCAGGCCTCTGTCTCCACCCACCACCCACCCCTCCTCTCCCTGACTCCTGGGGTCCTCTCATTAGGAGAGGGTTTTCTTGAAGTTGTCTCCCACTCATGGGCCAGTTAAAATGATTAGAAAACAAGCCGGAGCTACAACCCCTTGTCTATCCTGACTCTCAAGAGCCCACACCTGTTCCTTGGACCTGGCTGATTCAGCAATTTCCATTTTCTGCAACTGTGAGACCCTGAGGGGTGATGATTGGCTGACCTGGGCAGCCTGACCGTGCCGGCCAGCCCTCCCCAGGTGTGCCTGGGTTGAGATCGATATAAACACACATATAAAATGGCTGTGCCTGACGCCATTTTCTCTGCCCTGTCAACAGTCTCGGGGCTGGGCTGGTGGGACGGAGTGAGAGGCCACGGCTTTGTGGGTGGCCCAGTGTGAGTGGGGTTCTGCTGGACTTTCTGCAGCAGTTGCCAAGATGCCACCTGCTAAAGAAGAGGATGTGACACCCATACCTGCCGCTGGAATTTCTTCCTGGGCAGAGGTGAGGAAGGAAGAAAGCAGTGGGGGCGAGGACAGGAGGGGTATCTCAGGCAGGGAAATGGAAAGCTTCCAGAAGAGCACCCAGGGCCAGGGCCATCCTGGCTGGCCTGCAGGCACCAAGTCGGCCGGCATGCTGTCACTCGTGTGGCTCCATGGCCCTTCCTCTAGGCTTTCAAGTCCTTGTACATATTCAGGTGTTTTAGCTGGGAAGGGTGGGAACATTTCAGCAGCAGCTGACCTGGGGTTCGGCCCACGTTTACTCACAGATGCCTCGGCATGGTCCCCCAGCTTTGCAAAGAGGACGCTTGTTGCGTGGGGCCTGCTGGCTGAATGGGAGATGATTCCCCACCACTGACCAACTTCAGAATGGTTTACAACTGGAGCAAGTGCCCCGTTACGGTTTTCCTCTGTGTAAATGGTGGGTTCTGATTTTTTTTCTTTTTTCCGTTTTTGGTTCAAGGTAGATTTTATTCCTCTTTTTTGTATTTACAGATATAAGCATGGAAATAATTTATTCATATTAATACATGTATGTGAAGGGAAGAATATTTTTTCTGTTTTACTTTTTTTAATTTTATTTTTTTAATTTTGAATTTTATTTTATTTTTTATACAGCAGGTTCTTATTGGTTATCTCTTTTATACATATAAATGTATACATGCCAATCCCAATCTCTCAACTCCTCCCACCACCACCCCCCCAACTGCTCTCCCCCCTTGGTGTCCATACGTTTGTTGTCTACATCTGTTGCTCTATTTCTGTCTTGCAAAACGGTTCATCTGTA
Organism: Delphinapterus leucas; assembly: GCF_059928025.1. NCBI lineage: Eukaryota > Metazoa > Chordata > Mammalia > Artiodactyla > Monodontidae > Delphinapterus > Delphinapterus leucas. The sequence goes on along the minus strand of NW_028322239.1, from coordinate 914,051 downwards.
CAATTTTTCTAGGTTCCACATATATGCATTAATATACAAGATTTGTTTTGTTTTTCTCTTTCTGACTTACTTCACTCTGTATGACAGTCTCTAGATCCATCAACGTCTCTACAAATGATCCAATTTCATTCCTTTTTATGGCTTAGTAATATTCCATTTTATATATGTACCACATCTTTATGCATTCGTCTGTCTGGGCATTTAGGTTGCTTCCATTACCTGGATATTGTAAATAGTGATGCAATGAACATTGCGGTGAATGTCTCTTTTTGATTTTTGGTTTTGTCTGGGTATATGCCCAGTAGTGGGATTGCTGTATCATATGGTAATTCTATTTTTAGTTTTATAAGAAACTCCATAATGTTCTCCACAGTGACTGTATCTATTTACATTCCCAACAATAGTGGAAGAGGGTTCCTTATCTCCACACCCTTTCCAGCATTTGTTGTTTGTAGATTTTCTGATGATGCCCATTCTAACAGGTGTGAGATGATACAGCATGGATGAGTCTATTTCGTTGAGCAAGGAGTAGGTCTTGTCTATTACATATTTGGCTTATGGAAAGGTATCTGTGCTAATTTCAATCTCTGGTTTTATACAGCACCCCAACTCAACTTTCCCCTTAAGCAAGCATAAGTTTTTTAGCTAAATGTGAGACACTGTTCGGTTTTGTAATTCAGTTCATGTGGAGCCAAGTTTACACTCCCTCTATTAGTGATATCTTATGATTACTGTCTTTCTCTGTGTGACATATTTCTCTTAGAGTCATCGTGCTTAAATCCACTCAATTTGCTGCTACAGGCCTGATGACATTGATTTCATTGCTGAGTGATATTCCGTTGTACGTAAGTAGCACAACTTCTTTATCCATTTTTTTCTTTCTGGGATATTTAATTTGTACTGGACTCAAGGTTCTTGTAAACACAGCAGCCCTAAATTTTGTGTTGGCTGTGTCTTGTTGATTTTAATTTTCCTAAGCTATATGACCATAAGTGGAAGTGCCCTAGGCTCTGTAGCTTTGTTTTTTAGATGTTTCAGGATACACCATAAACATCTCCAGAGTGTCTGTTGGCAATTTACATCCCACCCATCAGCATAACAAGGCTCCCTGTTCTCCATGGCCTGTCCTGTGTTTCTCGTTTTTACACTGTTTTCAGATGGCCCTTTTGACGAATGGGAAAAGAGACTTCATTGTAGTGCGGATTTCCATTGCTCGAGTGCTTGGTTGACCAAAAAGGGCGTATGCGTTTTTTCCTGAATATATTCACGAAAAAATGCATACGCTCTTTTTGTCCAAGTGCATCACTGTCAAAGATCTGCTGCTTTTCATATGCTTTAAATGCAATTCAAATCTACCTCCTGAAATCTGATTCCTGGAATTCTGCCGTGTTTTCAAGTCTTCTTTGCAGCCTTACTTCAATATATTTTTGACAATAGTTGTCATTTATAACTCTGCAGGTTTGTGAATTACAGTGTCCCTGATTTCCTTTCTTAACTCGCTTCCTTGTAAGCTGGCCACAAAACCGCAGGTTTGCTTCAGGCCGTAATCTGGTTCCGGCACGGCACGCTGAGCGTTTGGTTAATTCCTCTTCCTGGTGGGAAATGAGAGTTAAATGTGCCCGTCCAGACACCTGCCTCACTCCCAGCCCATTGGTGATGTGTGTCCCCTGGTTTGAGGCCACATGTGCCAGTTTACTCACCTATTAAAGATGTGGACCCACTGGTATGAGGACACTCCTGCCTGGTTCATATCCCCTTGGTGATGTGGGCTGTCTGGTGAGAGTCTGATCCTGGCTGGTTTCGTCACCTTTCTGTGAGGTGGTCCCTCTGCTCTGAGGTCACACCTGCCTGGCTTGTTCCCGTTGCCTTGGAGACGTCGGCCCTCTGGTGGCAGTTGGAGCTTGCTGGGAGTCTCCTCCCCTCGGTGATGAGGGCCCTGTGGCATCAGTCAATAACTGCTGGGCTCCCCATTTTTTCTGATGTTTGCCCACTTGTGCGATGACACTCCTGCCGGGTTCCCATCCCCATGTGGATGTGCGCCTTCTGCTGTGAGGTCCCAACTGTTGGGTCGCTCACAGTTTAATGATGAGGGCCCTCTGGTGTGAGTTCATTCCAGAAAGGATCCCATTGCCTCGCTGCTCCTGGCCGCCTGCTGGGACGTTTGTTGTTAGGCTACTCCTGCCTGCCTCACTCCGAGCACCTTGGAGATGTGGTTCCTGTGGTTTAGGCCACATGTTCTGGGTTCCTCACCTTTCCATTATTTGGCCACACTGGTGTGAGGATACTTCTGCCTGGTTCCGATCCCCTTGGTGATGTGGGCCCTCTGGTGAGAGTCTTATCCTGGCTGGGTTCCTCTCCCTTCTGTGACGTTTGCCCTCTGCTGTGAGGTCACTCCTGCCTGGCTGGCGCACGTCACCTTGGCGACGTGGGCCCTCAGTTGGGATTTGGTGCCTGCTGGGAGTTTCCTCCCTTCGGTAATGAGGGCCCTCTGGCGTCTGGCCCGAACTCCTCGGCTCCCAAATTTTTCTGATGTGTGCCCTGTGGTGCGAGTACACTCCTGCCAGGTTCCCAACCCCATGGAAATATGGGCCTTCTGCTCTGTGGACACAATGGCTGGGTTGTTCACAGTTTCATGATGAGGGCCCTCTTTTGTGAGTTCACACCGACCAGGAACCCATAGCCTCGCTGCTCCTTGCCACCTGCTGGGACGTTCCAACTGTGGGATTCTTCACCTTTTTTATTCTATGGGCCCTCTGTTTTGAGGCTACTCCTGCCTGCCTCCCTCCCAGACCCTTGGTGATGTGTGTCCTCTGGTTTGAGGCCACGTGTGTTGGGTCCCTCACCTTTCGATGATATGGCCCCAATGGTGTGAGGACACTCCTGCCTGGTTCACATCCCCTTGGTGTTGTGGGCCCTCTGGTGAAAGTCTGATCCTTGCTGGGTTCCTGACCCTTCTTTGAGGTGGGCCCTCTTCTGTGAGGTAACTCCTGCCTGGCTTGCTCACATTGCCTTGGTGACGTCGGCCATCTGGTGGCAGTTGGAGCCTGCTGGGAGCCTCCTCTCCTAGGTGATGTGGGCCCTCTGGCATCAGGCTCTAACTGCTGGGCACCCCACGTTTTCTGACTGAGCCCAGTGATGCCAGGACACTCCTGTAAGGTTCCCATCCCCATGAGGAAGTGGGCCTTCTGCTCAGTGGTCCCAACGCCTGGGTTGCTCACAGTTTCGTGATGTTGGTTCTCTGGTGTTAGTTCACTCAGGCCTAGATCCCATAGCCTCTGTGCTCTGGGCCGACTGCTGGGAGGTTCCAACTGCTGGATTCCGCCCCTTTTTTATACTTTGGGCCCTCTGTTGTGAGGCTCCTCCTGCCTGCCTCACTCCAAGCCCCTTGGTGATGTAGGTCCTCTGGTTTGAGGCAACATGTGCCGGTTGCCTCACCTTTTAGGTATGTGACCCCACTGGTGTGAGGACACTCGTGACTGGTTCCCATCCTCTTGTTGATGTGGACCCTCTGGTGAGAGTTGGACCCTGGCTTGATTTCTCATACTTCTGGGAGGTTGGTCCTCTGCTGTGAGGTCACTCCTGCCTGGCTGGCACACGTCACCTTGGCCACATGGGCCCTCTGGTTGCAGTTGGAGCGTGCTGGGAGCCTCCTCCCATCGGTGATGAGGGCCCTCTGGCGTCAGGCCCTAACTGCTGGGCTCCCCACATTTTCTGATATGTGCTCACTGGTGCGATGACACTCCTGCCGGATTCCCGTCTCCATGCGGATTTGGGCCTTCTGTTCTGAGGTGCCAACGTGTGGGTTGCTCACAGTGTCAGGATGTGGGCCCTCTGCTGTGAGTTCACTCCGGCATGCATCCCATATCCTCGGTGTTCTGGGCCACCTGCTTGGAGCTTCCAACTGCAGGATTCCTTACCTTTTTACTTCTATGGGCCGTGTGTTGTGAGACACTTCCTGCCTGCCTCACTCTGAGCCCCTTGTTGTTGTGGGTCTTCTGGTTTGAGGCCACATGTGGTGGGTTTCTCGCCTTTCAATGATGTGGCCCCACTGGGGTCAGAACACTCCTGCCTGGTTCCCATCCCCTTGGGGATGTGGGCCCTCTGGTGAGAGTCTCATCCTGGTTGGGTTACTCACAGTTACGTAAGGTTGGCCCTCTGCCCTGAGGTCACTCCTGCCTGGCTGGCACACACCGCCTTTGTGACGTCGGCCCTCTGGCCGCAGATGGAGCGTGCTGGGAGCCTTCTCCTCTCGGTGATGAGGACACTCTGGTGTCAGGCCCTAACTGCTGGGTACCCATATTTTCTGATACGTGCTAAGTGGTGAGAGGACACTCCGGCCTGGTTCCCATCCCCATGCGGATTTGGGCCTTCTGTTCTGAGGTGCCAACGGCTGGGTTGCTCACAGTGTCAGGATGTGGGCCCTCTGCTGTGAGTTCAATCCGGCATGGATCCCATAGCCTCGGTGCTCTGGGACAACTGCTTGGAGCTTCCAACTGCGGGATTCCCCACCTTTTTTATTTTATGGGCCCTCTGTTTGAGACACCTCCTGCCTGCCTCACTCTGAGCCCCTTGTTGATATGGGTCCTCTGGTTTAGGCCATATGTTCTGGGTTCCTCACTTTTCTATGATTTGGCCATACTGGTGTGAGGCCACTCCTGCCTGGTTCTGATCCCCTTGGTGATGTGGGCCCTCTGGTGATTGTCTTATCCTGGCTGGGTTCCTCCCCCTTCTATGACGTAGGCCCTCTGTTGTGAGGTCACTCCTGCCTGGCTGACGCACGTCACCTTGGCGACGTGGGCCCTCAGTTGGGAGTTGGTGCCTGCTAGGAGTCTGCTCCCCTCGGTAATTAGGGCTGTCTGGAGTCAGGTCCTAACTCCTGGGCTCCCAAACTTTTCTGATGTGTGCCCTGTGGTGCGAGTACACTCCTGCCATGTTACCAAACCCATGGGAATGTGGGCCTT